>NW_008360324.1:1641575-1668977 GCF_000622305.1 Nannospalax galili | reverse complement strand
TATATATATATATATATATATATATATATAGTGAAAGTTCTGTAATGTTGACTTACTTTAGTAGCTAAAACATAAGTATATTTAAAATTATAATTACAGGGGCTGGAAAGGTGGCTCAGCAGTTAAGCTAACTAGCTACTCTTGCAGAGGACCTGGGTTCTGTTACCAGCAGCTACATGGCTGCTAGCAACTGTTTACAACTCCAGCTCCAGAGGATCTGATGCCCTCTTCTGGTCTCTGTGGGTATACATGCAGGCAAAACACTAATATACATAAATAAAAATAAAATTAAAAAATTATAATTATAAACTGAGTGTGGGGGCACATATCTAATCCCAGCACTCGAGAAGCTGAGACAGATGATTGTGAGTCTGAGTCCAGCCTAGGCTACATAGGATGACTCTGGCTCAAAAAATCCAAAGGAAGGCTGGGGAGGTGGCTCAGTGGGTAAAAGCACCAGCTGTGCAAGTCTGAGGACCTGCGTTCAGTCCCCAGAACCTATGTGACCAATATCTATAATTCCAGCATTCCTCCAATGGGAGACAGAGGCAGGAGGATTGCCTGGAAGCTCACAGGCCCCCTAATCTGGAGTACACAGCACAGCAGCAGAAACAAGGGAGATTCTGCCACAAGGTGGAGAGTGAGAGCTGATTCTGGAAAGCTGTCATGGAAAGCTGACCTCTACATTTGTGCTGTGATGCCAATGAACCCATGTGACACACACACACACACACACAAATAAATACATAAAGGGGAAAAGAATAGATATGCATATTGTGACTGAATGATCCTTTCTAGGCTCGGCAGACAGGATGAGGAGAATGAAGTTAGGGCTTTCTTTTGCCCTTACTCTGCTCAGCTCAGGCTGGCTTCAAAACTCATGGTTATCCTCCTGCCTCAGTTTCCAGGTGCTGGGATTACAGGTGAAAGCCAGCACGCTGGGGTCTCAAGTCAGGAATCTTGAAAATAATACCATCCATTGGCTCTGGGTTATCTTAAAAAAAAAAATCCTAATGAGTTTATTGGGCTTGCTTACAGAGCATAGGGTGGGGGGTTTATTTACAGAAGAGTGGGTGCTGCCCCCTCCCCATTTACGGCTGCGCTGGAAAGTCCACACTCAAATATAGATCCTGTGACTTCCCAACAGCTGCACAAAATGGTGAGAGAGGTGCCTCATGGTCATCTTAGTTTATGCATCCTTAGTCCCTTCCACACATGCAGCTAAGGTCAACTGATTGGGTGGGAGAGGTAACTGACTCCCTCCTCTACTCCTTGACAAGCAGTGGAAGGAGGTGTGACTATAGCTTTCGGGCACTTCCAGGACACTGCCTGGTAACACTCTACCCCTCCGGCTCTTGTATTCCTTCTGCCAACCTCTTCAACAAACCCTGAGCCTTAGGGGTGATAGGTATGGGATGATCTTCTTCCCATTGTGGCAGGGCACTGAACTTTTGGGTCTCTGCATCATCTGTTTTCCATGGGTTGTTGGCCCATTTCAGTGGGATTCCCTCACCACTTGGAGGCTGAATCCAGGCGCTGTCAGGTAGTCTGTTGGGGTCTCAGCCCCTACACCAGGCAGAGGCCAGCCAGATCAGGCACTCTCAGACTGTCTGCTGAGGTCTTACTGGGTTATCTTTACAGTTCATGATTAATGAAGAACTTTTTGACCTTGAACATAACCTTGGGGACTGAGTGAACAGGGGCAGTGTGCTCCAGGGACTGGGAATATGTACAAAAACAAACGGATGTCCCTCCCTTTGCTTCTAGTTTCCACCCTCACCTTCTAAATGTGTTTTTGGGTTCATTGACTTTTGTTTCTTATTAACTGAGGAGGGCAAAGGGCAGAGGCGGGGAGAGGCGGATGGAGGGGAAGCTGGGAAAATTCGTGAAATGCATAAACAGACTTTAGAAATTTGGGCCTTTATTTTTTATTTCACTTTAAAAATCCTGTTGATGCTGCCATCTGCTGTCTTTTGAGGGGAAGGACCCAACAGAGGAGGCTTGAGGTTTTCCTGGACAGGGAAGTTTTCTGTAACATCCACTTGGAGAGGAATTATTAGCTCTGCTGGGGTGCAAGCAACCACAGGAGACCCTGGGTTGAGGGCCGGGACAGCACTGGCTATTCCTTTTTAAATTTTTATTAATTTATTTTTATTTTTATTTTATGTATGAGTGCATTGCCTGCATGTATGTAAGTGCACCCTTGTCACGCAATGCCTGAGGAGGTCAGAAGAGGGTGTCCGTCTGATTCCCTGGAACTGGAGTTATGGAGAGTTGTTAGCTGCCATGTGGACACTGGGATTCAAACCCAGGTCTTCTGCCAAAGCAGCCAGTGCTCTTAACCACTGAGCCATCTCTCCAGCCTTCTTTTTAGAATTGGCTATTTTATTTTCCTTACTGTGGTGAGATTGTTACAGAGTGGATATTTCAGGTGCAAATGCATCCATGACCAGTGTCCCACTGGTGAAGATCAACTTCAGGGCATGTTTGTTATCGAAATCTCCTGAGACTGGAGGACAGTTGCCAGATATTATTAGGATCTATCCCTGTAGGATTTTTTTTTTTTGGTCCATAAGAAAGATGTACTTCTCTTTATATAAATTACAAATGGTCAGAATCCCTATCATCACAAAATAGGATATGATGCAGAAAGGCAAAGGGGTGCTGTAATCCCGAATCAAAGCCACTAAGGCAAAGAGACAGGAGATGGTACACATGGCGAGGTGATCATCAATTAGACCAAAATTCTCCACACACATGTACTTTTCCAGGAGTACCTTTTGGACAATCATCCAAAGAGTTTTTCACAGCTGAACCATCCTACTTACCATTTTTCTATTTTATTTATTATTGTTATTTTATGTGTATGACTGTATTGCCTGCCTGTATGTAAGTGCACCTGTGTCATGCAAGGTCCAAGGAGGTCAGAAGAGGGTTTTGTATCCCCCAGAACTGGGATGATTTTTAGCGGTATACCAACATGGGTTCTAGGAATTGAACCCAGGTCCTCTGCAAGAGCAACCAGTGTTCTTAACTGTTGAGCCATCTCTCCATCCGCCCCCGCCCCCATACCAATTTTTACAGGGTTATCACTAATCTTCCACTTATCCAATAAACTACTTCAGCCACTGCTTGTCCGGCAGTTGGGGTCATTGTCAGCCCCACACCACTGCCACTGCTGCTTTTCCCACATGGTGATGATGCTGGGCCGTCCTTTCTCTTGACTATTCCTTTTATTTTGTTTTTATCTTTATTCACTCACTCTCTCTCTCTCTCGTTCTCTCTCTCCCCCCCCTCACATACAACAGCATATGTGGAGGTCAGAAGACAACTTAGAGGTGTCTTTTCTCTCCTTTCACCACGTGGGTCCTGGAGATGAAATTTAGGTCAGCAGGCTTGGTGGCAAGTGCCTTGACTCACTCAAGCCATCTTGCTAGTCCAGCACTGACTGTTGTTTTTTTTTTTGTTTTTTTTTGGTTTTTTTGAGGCAGGGTCTCCCTGTAGTCCCAACTGGCCTGGAACTCACTATGTAGACCAGGCTGGCCTTGATCTCACAGAGATCTGCATGCTTCTGCCTCTTGAGTACGGGGATCACCCAGCCACATTAGCTATTCTTTTCCACACCTTGCCTTGGGCCAAGACACTTTGGGGCTTCCGGGTCCAGTACTAGGTTAGGAGGGAGATACAGGACAACAGCAGGGGCTGAGGTGGCCTGAACCAGATGGGCTGGGAGCTGTGCTTCTATTCTGAATGGGTATTAGAGATGTGGACAGGACAGGGATTCAGGGCAGAAGGTGACTGATGAGACTTTGTTTGCTCTGCATGCTGTCTCGCCTTCAAATCATCTCAGGTTTGCAAAGTAGAATCTTGACTTCATAAGTCACTCAGCAGGGTCTAAATTAACCCCTCAAATTAGTCATGAATCTTAGCTCTCAAGTCCACCTTCCCCACCCTGCCAGTATCTGCCTACAATTGGTCATGCCCCTCTCCATCTCAAAACTTCTTAAGGACTGAGGCCTCTTCTCTGAACCACAAGATGAAGCCTGAGCCGTGTGTCTGTCAGTCCTGGCAGGTTCTTCCTCTGTGACTGGGCTCTTGCCCTTCCAGCCTGATTTCTGCATGTTAGGCTGAGCATGTGTGTTCCAGTCACACCGCTGATCTTGCAGTGTCTCAAATATGTCTTGCGCTTGCGTATGAATTCCCCGTGTCCAATACCGCACTCGTCAGTCATAAGAAACCAAACAGCAGTGTAGCACTGTGGAAAAAGCGGTGCCTCCAAATCACATTCAACAGGTCAGTGGCTTTGTTCTCCAGGGAGTATTTGACACCCCTCTAGGGACTTTAAAAAAAAAAAAAAAAAAAGGTGAGAGAATGCTACTGCCACCTAGTGGACAGAGACCAATGATGCAGCAGGCATTCTTGGCTCCCACAACACAGAGTGCCAAGGATAAGCCTGGGTTAGGGGGTCAGCTGGGATGCTTGTGTTCAAATCCCAGCTTTCCTTTTCATTGGATATACACCCTTCATAAATTTTGGAAACTCGAATCCTTAGTTTCCTTAACTGTAGAGACAATGAAGATTATGCCCTAGCCGCCCCCCCCACCCCCTGGGGGTCTCACGTAGGCCCCTGCCTGGCTCAAACTCACTATGTAGCAGAGGATGTCCTTGCACACCTCATCCTCCTGACTTTATCTCTGAATGCTGAGATTACAGGTGTGGTGCACCCTTACGTGGAGCTGTGATAGGAGTTAACACCTTGCTGGGGCTGAAGAGATGGTTCAGTGGTTAAGAGCACTGGCTGCTCTTACAGAGGACCCAGGTTCAATTCTCAGTACCCACATATCAGCTAACAACCATCTGTAACTCCAGTTCCGGGGGATTCGATGCTCTCTTCTGATCTCCAAGGACATTGCACGACAGGGGTGCACTTACACAAATGCAGGCAGTACACTCATACACATAAAATAAAAATAATAAAAAATTATTGTAGGGCTGGGCATGGTGGCGCACGCCTTTAATCCCAGCACTCGGGAGGCAGAGGCAGGTGGATCTCTGTGAGTTCAAGGCCAGCCTGGTCTACATAGTGAGTTCCAGGACAGCTGGGGCTACAGGGAGACCATGTCTCAAAAAGACCAAAAAACAAATTATTATAAAGAGAAGTTAACACCTTGCACATAAGTATTCATGGCCAGCACCATTGCTATTACTTTTCTCTTTGTGTCTCCTCCTCTGGGAAGCCTTTCTTGACTCTGGGTGGCATTACTTTCCCTGTGCTTACTGGACCTCAAGTGTATCTTGATGCATGCTAACCACCTGTCCACTTGTCTGTCTTTTCCACAGGACTGGCAACCCCTTGAAAGAAGAATTCTGTCCTACAGGTTTCAACATCCTCAGAACTGAGTGCAGGTACCACCTGCAGCCACATGCAGATGTCTTTGGGTGGGTTTGGGAGTAGGGCAGAGCAGGGAAGTAGGCATCAAGTATTGGACTTGGTGTTGAGGAAGAGAAGACAGTGTCAGGCAGGTACATCCAGGGGGTAGGGGTGGTGATAGGTGACGTAGCCGATGGATAAATCGGGTTGATTGGGAGAAAGCACCAGGACACAGATAAAACTCCAGCAGAATAGAGTTTATTAACAAAGGAACACATAGGACAGATTCCCTTCCGGGTAGGGAAAATGTCTGCCCCCGGGTTGTGAGATGGGTGTGTGTGTATGTGTGTGTGTGTCTTTTATGGGGTGGGAGCTTCGGGGGATGCAGAAGGTGGGAAGATATGTTTTTTAAAGATTAGGTCAGGGGGGAGGGAAGGGGTGAGAGCGGGACTGTTAAAACCTGCCCCCTTTTGAGATCAGAGGGGAAGCCTGCTGTGTTGGCCAATCAGTGGAGAAAAGTCTTCTTTTGACTTCAAAGACTAAGGTGCTTATCTCAGGGGCTTGCTGAACCTATGAGGCCCTCTTGTTGAGGGGGCAGGGCTGCTGTGGATCTGAATCCTAACAGGTGGTAGTGGAGGTTGATGGTGTGAGCACAGCCCTGCTTCATTTGCTGTTCCTCAGAGAGAGTTCTAGTCACTACCACGTGACCTCCGTCTTCATTGTTGGGCATTATTGAGATTTGGATGTAAAATGTTCCTCACAGGTTCATGTCTTTGAAAATTTGGTCCCCAGCAGTGGTACAGCTTTGGGAATTTGGGATGTGTTAACTAGCTAGCAGAAGTGGGTTGCTGGGGAAAGGGCCTTGATACTTATTTCTGTTCTGGCCTGAGTGCTCTGCTTTCCAAGATGTGAACAAGCCGTGCCACAATCTCCCACTACCACAGACCAAGTCATTTTAGTCTCCGTGCCTTCTCCATCATGATGGGCCGATGTCCTCTGAACCATGAGCCCCAGGAAATTCTCCCTTCCCAACTTGCTTCTGTCAGGTATTTTGTTCCACTGACCAGAAAACTGTGTAATACTGTTACCTCACTCTCCACTGATGGGAACCTCATCTTTTGTTGGCGGGAGCGGCCCTGTGAGTGGAAGGAGCTGGCCTAACTGGCCCTTCCTGAGGGGCTAGCCTTTGATAACGGGGTTCTAGCAGGTGGCAGATATGGGCCTGGTGGATGCTATGCCCCTGCTGGCTGCCTGTAGAAGCCCCCACCCCCCATTGCTAGGCTTGGGGACTGCTCAGTGTGTTGGGGCAAGTATCACGAAACTCATCTAATGTATGTAACACCTTTCCTAGAATCCTCCTCCCTACAGGTATCTGATCTGGAAGACTTTGTCACCTGCACCACCCTTTCTTACTCAGCTTCTTTTCAACAGAGAACTTTCTGATTCCAGTGTCACTCTGCAGGACCTGGAGGGGTGGAGAGAACACAGAGACTCCTGGGTGGTTCAGACACCTGGCCAGGTGTGGCTCTTCCCTGCCCTGGATGCCTGGAGTACCATCTTCCACTCACTGCCACAGGTCTTCAGGACGACACTTGCCCCACCCTGGGTGCTGTCTGGGGTGCCCTCCCTGTCTCTGGATCCCCTCTCACTGATGACAGTATGCTCACTGAGTCCTGCTGTGATGTTCCTGTCCTGTTGAAGCCACAGAGAAAGGTCACACACCTGTGAGAACATCTGAGATGCTGAATGTTTCTTTTTTTTTTTTTGTCTTTTTGAGACAGGGTCTCCCTGTAGTTGCAGCTGGGCTGGAACTCACTATATAGACCAGGCTGGCCTCTATCTCACAGAGACCCACATGCTTCTGCCTCCCAAGTGCTGGGATTAAAGGTGTGTGCCACCAAACCTAGCTTTATTTATTATTTTTATTTTATTTATATGAGTGTATAGCCTGCATGTATGTAAGTGCATCTGTGTTATGCAATGCCTGCAGAGGTCAGAAGAGGGCATCAAATTCTCCTAGAACTGGAATTAAGGACAATTGTTAGCCACTATGTGGGTGCTGGGAACTGAACCTGGGTTCTCTGCAAGAGCAGCCAGTGCTTGTAACTTCGAGTCATCTCTTCAGCCCTGCTTGAGTGTCTTTATAGATGACCCAAGATTAAAAAAAAAAAAAAAAAAGCAGAGACCAGAATATCTTTTATTACTGTAATAGTTACTTTTTTCACTGTGGTGATAAAATACCTGACAGAAACAGCTTAGGGGAGGAAAATTTTACTTTGGCTCCTAATTTCAGAGGAATTCAGTCCACTGTGGTGGGGAAAGCACTGTGGTGTGGCTTAGTCAGTGATGGTGGGTGCGTGAAGCAGCCTGTTTACATGATAGCTGACCAGGAAGCAGAGAAAGCAGGACCAGGGAACCAGCAGTGGGCTTAACCTTCAAAGGCCCCTGGTGATTTACTTCCAGCAGCCACACCCCATCCCCCCAAAGGCTCCACGGCCTTCAAAATAGGACTGCAAGCTGGGGACTAAAGACTCAAAACAAGCACTGGTGGGGGATAGCCCAGAGCTAAACCCAATAATACCTAGCCTTGGAAGCCAATCAGTATCACTTCTATTATATTTTATTGCTCACGTAGACCAAGCCTGATGCAAGGTGGGAGGAGATGATGTGTGTGTGAGGAATCATCTCTGTAGTCTGAAGAGATTCTCCACCTTTTCCTATATAGTAGCAGAATTGGATAGATCAAAATATGACTGACAGAAGGGCAAATACAAGAAAAGGTGGAGCTTAGAGAGGATATCAAAGATTGAAAAGACCCACAGAGCTGTTGAAAAGAAATGAAGCAAGGCAGGATAGAAAAGCCTCAGGCAGAACGTGGAGAGTCTTATGGGAATGGATTACACAAAGGATTGTGTTCCGAGGCTGAGGAGTTCAGTTCCAGGCCTCCTACACTCCATAGGCTTTTCTGTGGATATACATCTTGAAGCAAAGTCCTTTAGAAAGGTTCCTTATACACATTGCCTACGCGCTTAGCTCATCAGCTGCATCTGTTCTACCCTCCCCATCCTGTCCTCACAATAAAGAGCTCATGGGTGGGGATGGAGAGATGGCTCAGCAGTTAAGAGCACCAGCTGCTCTTGCAGAGGCCTTGGGTTCGATTCTCGGCACCCACATGGCAGCTAACAATCATCCTTAATTCCAGTTCCAGGGGAATTCTACGCCCTCTTCTGACTTCCATGAGCATTGCATGACATGGGTGCACTTACATACATGCAGGCAATATACTCAGACACATAAAATAAAAATAATAAAATATTTTTAAAAAAGAGCTCATGGGTGAGGCTATATATGTCCTCAGCCATTGAGCTGTATGTGTCTTTCTGTATACGCTCTCCACTTCCCTTTTGTTTCATCTAAGACTTTCATAAATCCCCCTTCAACCAGTTCACTGTCCTCTCAGGGCTATTTAGAAATCCAGTGGTTAAAGAGACGAGTAGGATCGTGGTAGGAGCAACCTCACAGAGAGAAGGCTTTGCTGTCTACTTGCCCTTCTCATATGTGTTCTCTGCACTAGGGAGCCGGCAGGATAGTCTTTATTTACACTAAAGATGACGATATTTTCTTGCAGCTATGTCAAGGATGTGGAGCAAGCTTCTTCCTAAAATAGCCAGAAAGAGAGAGGAGAGAGAGAGGGAGAGAGAGAGAGAGAGAGAGAGCAGTAGAGTCGAAGAGAACCAGTCCTGTGAGGAAACAGACACACAGAAGTGGAATCAGGATCGTACAGTGAGGCTGAGCACGGACGGACTTTTCCATGGGGTGCTTTTAGCTCTGCCTTGTGCCACCTGTCTAGGCCAACGAAGAAGCTACAGCTATTTTAAAAAATTTATTATTTGGGGGGGCTGGAGAGATGGCTCAGCAGTTAAGAACACTGGTTGTTCTTGCAGAAGACCCAGGTTCGAATATCAGCACCCACATGGCAGCTAACAACCATCTATAACTCCAACAGCCTCTTCTGACCTCCTTGGGCTTTGTATGACACGGGTGCACTTACCTACATGTAGGTAATACGTGCATACACATAAAATAAAAATAATAAATAGGGCCGGGCATGGTGGCGCACGCCTTTAATCCCAGCACTTGGGAGGCAGAGACAGGCGGATCTCTGTGAGTTCGAAGCCAGCCTGGTCTACATAGTGAGTTCCAGGTCAGCTGGGGCTACAGGGAAACCCTGTCTCAAAAAGACCAAAAAATAAAAACTAAAAAAATTATTTTTATTTTATGTGTATGTGTGTATTGTTTGCATGTGTGTAAGTGCACCCATGTCGTACAATGCCTGTGGAGGTCAGAAGAGGGTGTTGGAGTCCCCTGGAACTGGAATTAGGGATGGTTGTTAGCTGCCATGTGGGTGCTCTGAGCCATCTGTCTAGGCCCACCACAGCTATTATTATGGATGCAAAGAAAAGAGAAAAGGTGCTGGCTCTCAGCAAGCTCATAGGACACTATAAGACACATATGTATCCCCACATGCTGTAAACAGAGAGGTATGTGAGTTTTTGTAGAAGACAATTGTTCGGGACTTATTTGTGGGGACTCGCCACCTGCTGGTTCATGTATGGGAGGAGAGCAAACATTAAAGACTCAAGAAGCTGTTGATTCAGGCTTGAAGAGCGGGAAGGCTGGTGCCTACAGATCCCAGGGGATTCTGTAGATGGGGTGGACAGGCAAGGAGGAGGCCTGGTAGGGAAGACAAAAGCCTGAGAACTAAGGGCCGGGAAAGGGCACCAGTTCTGTACTCCATCCGGCACATAAGTCAGGGAGCAGAAAGTGGGGATGGCGGCGGTACTGGGGCAGAGCCTGCATCTGGTGATTGGAGGGGCCCAGGGCCCAGATGTGGCCTTGGCCACAGGCATCCAGTACCTTGAATGAGGAGTTCCCAGCATACTGCAGACTGTACAACCAATGCTTGGGGCAGGACAGCTTCTTTTCCCTTGTCTTTCCCTTCCCCTTGCTTGGCAGGAAGGCAAGAGAGGCAGAAACACTCGGAAGTACGTGTGCCCCCACTCCATGCTGGTGCAGCATCTTTCCTGGGCACAAGGAGGTGGACTACAGTGGGAGATTCAGGTTCTGGGTCTCAGCTAGGGGAACAACAACTCCCCTTCATAGCCTTCATCCTAGACAAGTTCCCTGCCTGGACAGCCTGGGTGGGGGGTACAGTGACTACCTTCACTTCTCTGCTACCAGCCACACACACTTTGGTATGATTATGCCTTAGGGATACTTCAGGGGTATTGGCAGTTGATGCTTTGTCCTTAACTGTAGGATACAATGCTTTGTTTCCAGTTAAGAGAGTTCCAGTTACCAAATGTAGAAATAAAGAATAGTTTAAAAGGAACAAATGTTTCCCAGTGCACGTTCTGTTCCTTGTATTCTGATGAATGATGGCATGTGGAAACATCACAGAATTCCTAGGAGAAGTAAGTACTTTTGGTATTGCCCCTGATGACTGGTACATGTAGCTTGTCTGCTGAAGACTGGTGAGTTGTATGTATGCACACAGCCAGTAACAGGTGGCGCTCATACCAAAGCTGGATCACCTGGCCAATTTGGGCTGCCATTTTAAAAGGTTCATCTGGAGCTTCTGAGGCAAGTGACTGATCTGTGCACCTGAGGCCTGGTGACGCCAGTGACCCTCTGACAGGGGGAGGCAGGAGGCTCACCTGCAGCAGAATGGTGGGCCTGGAAGCCTGTGAGACAGAGATCCCCCCTTGTTCTTGCTATAGGGTGGGTATGGAAAGCCAGTCTATTTCATTTCCCTGGGATCTAAGTGGTCTCTAGTGAAAGGGGCAGTATTCAGCCAAATACCACAGAGTTGGTAGCCCATCCTGGTGGTTGAGACCCAAAGGTTGGGAGGGCAAGTGACTGGCTATTTTGACTCCTGGTCAGACATCCTGGCCTCAGGGTCTGGGGAACAGAGACCTGGCTTTTCAGTGTAGTTGTTCCATAGTGTATGGAATTCCTGATCATGTCTCTGGGGTCTAAGACTTTAGTGAACAAACGTTACTCCATAGTTTCACATGCCCCTAGGACTAGGGGAAGGGTGCTCCATCTATGTGACTATGGGAAAGCCATCATCCATGCAGACTTTCAAGTGTGGCTGATTTGGGGGTCCTATAAGCAACCCATCACCCACGCCAAACAAACCCATTAGTTCTCCAGAGGGAATCTGGTTGAAAATACTTTGGTTTGTTGTTGGGACCTTAGAAGAGGGAGGTAGATGTTGCCTAATCTCCCCCTGGGAGAAAATTCTTGAAATAGATGTATATGCCCATACCTGGCTTCCAGGGACTTCCCATCATTCACCTCTTTCCCCTCCACCTCACTTTATCCCTACATGGGGTCTGACGCTTGCTCCACAGACTTTTATTCTGAAAGAACCAAGACCTCTGGAGGCTGAGGCTGGAGCTGGCCCTGACCCTAAACCAGCTCCACCCTTCTGGGCTGTTTTCCAGGGCAGTGACTCTGGGACTCTGTAGGCCTTACTGTCCTCAGCTCTCCACCATATCCTCGGTCTCCAGCCTTGCTGGCTTTTAAGCAGAAGGTTCCTACAGTTATACCTGCTGGTTTTTTTTTTTTCCCCTCCTGTCACTTTCACACCCAAATGTCCCTAATCTCTTTGTCCCTTGGTCTTGTGTCTTCTATCTTCTCTTTTCAGTCTGGCTTTCTTGCTGCCTATAGTTTCCAATGTAGTCATGGAGGGCTGGGCATCATTTGGAAGCTTGTGGCCTCCTTCAGCATGGACAAAAGTCTTGCCCAGTCCCACTCTTTATTGTAGCAATGTAGGAAAGCCAGATGTCCTCAGCTACGCATAAAGTCAAGTCTATGGTGCTCTGTGGGCATGGGCCTTGGATCTTGTTCTGGGATGCAAATGGGTAAAGGCACTTGCTGCCAAGCCTGACGACCTGAGTTTGAGCCCCAAGACTCACATGGTGGCAGGAAAGAACTGACTCCTGCAAGTTGCCCTCTAACTGCTTGCACATATGCAGGTGGGAATACGTGCATATGCATGTGCATGTGTGCGCATGCGACACACACACACACACACGCACACACACACACAAATAAGAAAGGTTAAAAATTAAAAAAAAAGACTACACGGGTGCTTCCATTTGAACTCTTGAACCCAGTCTCAGTTTCCTAAAAGATCCCCCACCGTAATATTTTCAGTAACCATCAAAAGCCCAGAGCTAGTTTTAAGAAGAAGCCAAATGAGCTGGGGAGAATAGAGAATGGTCATTTTTCCGCTGCTTCCTTCTGGTACTCGGGAGACCAGAATGTGACCTGAAGGGGTGGGGGTGGGGGTTACTGTTAGTCAGTAGACTTTGAGAAAGAAAGGACTTTGGCTGGGGACTGCAAGTTACAGATTAACATGGGGAGGAATGAGGTGGGACTGAGAAAGATGCTGATCTAGCACAGCCTGGGCTGAATTGGGGTCTGGACTGAGGATATCTGGAGGGTCTGCAGCTCTTTTTGGCTATTGGACCTTCTTGAAGACCTGCTTGCACACTGCATCCCTCGCAGTCAGTTCCTGAGGATAGAAGAGGATGATGAAGACAGAGAAAGAGGGTTCTTGTTAATGGGAGCTCCCTTTTCAAAGTCCTTGACCACAATTTAGATCATTTGAAGTACTGGGATTCTATCATTGTTCCAAATCCTCACGTTTTCATGGAGAAGGAAGGCTCCTGGGTTGGGGAAATGGAATGGCTCTCTCTAACTCTCCAGTTATGATTTATGGATGTTCATCTGAAAGTAGCCAGGGCCCACCTTTGCCATTCTCTATTTCTTCCTTTTCTGCCCTTTTTTCCAAGTGCTTTTGTTTTCTCTCCTTGGCACTACCTTGGACAGAGTTGGGTGGGGCAAAGCGGTGAACTTCCTCATTGTGGACAAGGGGATCCGTCCTCACTGTCAGGATGGTTCCCAGACATACCTGTTTGTGTCTCCCTCACTCAGCTTACCAGATGCAGCTTATCTCCCTCCAGCCAGTGTCGCCAGCCCCGGTTGGGGACCTCCCCTTTCTGCACACACACCAGGTGCTCCTCTTCCCATGTTACTATGGTCTACGGGGAAGGCAGGGTGAAAGAGAAATTGGAGACAGGACACATTAAGTGATTCCCAACTCATTCTGTGTTCTGTAGCTCCTTTATTCTTAGAGATGCTCTGACTTAGCTGGACTCCCCTCCCCTACTCCTAAAGAACTGGGGCCAGGGGCTGAGTCGTCCACAGTGACCTTGGGGGAGAACAAGGGAGGAGCAGGATAAAGGAGGGTGCAGCTGGGGAGACAGGTGATGAAAGTGAAGATAATGTTCCCTGAATACCTCTGGCTGTGCTGGAGGGACTTTTGGGATAGAAGAGAGGCTGGTTGGGAGTAAACCTGGAGTCTCTCGTCTCCTCTTTCTCGGGTTCAGTGGTAGCTGACAAGTCTTTGGAAATTAAAGAGCAATGCCTCTGGCCTGGAATTCCAGTTTACATTGATAGAGTCTTCCCAAAGGATAGGCTTGCTTAGTCTTGACCTGGTGGAGAACCAGTGCTTAGGTATCTATGATGCCTGGCAAGAGTGTTGAGAATGGAAATAGGGAAGGAAGAGTGAGTTCAACTCAAGGAAGTTAGGAGTTAATTAGGTTAGAGATATGGGAAGTCGGGAAGCTTCTATTCTTTTCTTCCCTCTTTCTGCCTTCCTTCCTTTCTTTCTTTTTAGAGATTAAACTCAGGGCATTGTGTATGCCAGGCAAGTACTCTACCACTGAACTATACCCATAGTCCCCTCCCTTTTAAAACGTGTGTGCATGTGGAGGCTGGAGGACAACCTTGAGTGTCATTCTCAGGAATACTGTTTGCTTCCTTTGAGACAGGGTCTCTCATTGGCCTGGAACCTCACCAATTAGGCTAGACTGGTTGGCCAATGATCCTAAGGAATCATTGTCTCGCCCCCGCCCCCCCGCCGGTGTTGGGATTTCAAGCTTCTATCACCATGCCTGGCATGTTTACATGCGTTCAGGAATTGAACTTAGGACCTTAGCACTTTACTGACTGAGCTATGTTCCTAGCCTCTGCAGCTTTCTTCTTATTTTGAAACAGAGTCTCACTAAGTTACCCATACTGGCCAAGAACTCTGTAGCTTAGGCAGCCCTTGCAATCCTCCTGCCTCATGCTCTGGAGTAGCTGGGATCACAGGTCTATGCCATTAGGCATTGCTCATAATGGGAAATCTCAAGCAGGGAAAGAAATAGCATAGAGGTAAGAAAGAAGGGAAGACATTCCTGGTATTCCTGAAGGGCTATAATGTGGAGTACATGTGGGAATATACTGCAGAGCTGGAATGCCCTCTTAGTAAGTGGACTTTGCTTAGTCTTGAGCTGGTGGAGTGGTGTAAGCCAGAAAGTGACATGGTGGATCTTGTGGCTACAGGTAAGGCTATGCAGACTGGGTTAGAGGGGGTTTAAGATTGGGGACTAGCTAGGTGTGATGGTAAAGGCCTTTAGTCCCATCACTCAGGAAGCAGAGGCAGCTGGATCTCTGTGAGATCGAGGTCAGCCTGTTCTACACAGGGAGTTCCAGGTCAGCTGGAGCTACAGGGAGATCCTGTCTCCAAAACAAACAGAAAGACAGACAAACAAAAGATTGGGGAGCAAGCCGGGGCAGGTGAGAAATCAGAGCCCGAGTTAAAGCAGTGGTAGTGAGGAAGAGTAGAAGGAACAGGTGACAGACACTTAGAAGAGTGACGTATGATAGAAATAAAATGGATCTTAAATGTATACAAATCATTTCTAGGAGCCCAATTGGAGAACTGAATGAACTTAAATTTAAGAATATATTTTATAGCCAGACATGGTGGCACATGCCTTTAATCTTAGCACTCTGGAGGCAGAGGCAGGCAGACCTCTGTGAGTTCGAGACGAGCCTGGTCTACATAGCGAGTTCCAGGCCAGCTGGGGCAACAGGGAGACCCTGACTCAAAAAGACCAAAAAATATATTTCATTTAATATAAAATATTCAAAATATTATAATTTCAGCATGTGATCAATATAAAAATTTGGACTTTTTTTTTTTTGGTCTTTTTGAGGGAGGGTCTCCCTGTAGCTCCAGCTGGCCTAGAACTCCCTATGTAGACTAGGCTGGCCTCCAACTCACAGAGGTCTGCCTGTCCCTGCCTCTCAAGTGCTGGAACCAAAGGCATGTGCCACCACACCAGGCTTGGACATGGTTTTGATGTTATTCTACAATGTACTTATGGCACATTTCCATTTGGATTAGTTACATGTCAAGTAGCTATTATGTTGACCAGTGCATAAAGGTGTGTGTGTGTGTGTGTGTGTGTGTGTGTGTGTGTGTGTGTGTTTTGAGGACACAGAGGTAAGGAAACAAGAGAGACATTAACTGTACTTACATTTTGGGTGGTGATTGCCATTAGCAGACACAGTAAATACAAAAGTAAAGGAGCTTTGAGGAGAGAGATAATGAATTCGAGTTTGTCCTTGGGCACACAAATGGAAATATTTTGCAGACAGCTGAGAACATCACCCTGGAGCTCAGGTGATGGCTGTGGCTGAAGATCAAATGTCAAAGGCAGTTTACAGATGGCAGCGGAAAGGCTGGGTGCAGTTGACTTAGCCTGTGAGTGGCTGTGTGCAGACGAGAGAAAGAAGGTCAAGAACAAAATCCTGGTGGGGTCCCCCAGTTTGGAGATTAGTAAGAGAACTCTGTCTGCAAATGAGATCAAGAAGAACCAAGGAAACAATAGGGAAAACACAGAGGAGTACGGCTATGGTGGTAACGTAAAGACTACGACAACCCAGTGTCACAGGCTTCAGGATGAGTCGACGCTTGCTTACTGCTTGTACGTTTTGTCTTTGTGATTGATGATAGAAGGGGCAAGGAACAGGATTGGAGAGATGGCACAGTGATTAAGAGCACTGACTGCTCTTGCAGAGGACCCAGGTTCAGTTCCCAGCACCCACATGGTAGCTAACAGCCATCAGTAATTCTAGTTCCAGGGGATCTGATGCCTTCTTCCGACCTCCATGGACACTGCATGACACGGGTGCACTTACACACACGCAGGCAATACACTCACACACATAAAATAAAAATAATAAGTAAAACATTACAAAAAGAAAGGGCAAGGAAGAAGTTGGCAGGAGTTGGGGGGGTCGCAGGAGCTTATTGGACCCAGACACTGTTACCTGGAAACCCCATGGCCTGCTAGTGTGGTCCTTGTCCCTGGCTCTGGCTGGAGGGGTTACCGTGTTTTGGTTCATAGTGTTAGGAGACACCTGCTCATCTTCCCCTTTCAGCCTGAGGAAAAATACCTGGCATTTTCGTCCATCCACGATCCTTAGATCCTCCTCAAATTCAACTCCCACTTCGAATTCCATAGTGTAGTTGCGGAAGGGGCTGAGCGTCTTCACTACCATGTGGTTGCCTTGGTGGTCGATCTCCTTGTCAGGTCTCAGCAGCTGCACTATTTTCCGCAGAGCCACGTTGATATCTGTAGGGGTTGAATCTTAATAATGACTCTGCTGGCCAGCCAGGTGCTCCCTACCTGGCCAGCACGGTCAAAAATGTCCTAGCAGGGCTGGAGAGATGGCTCAGTGGTTAAAAGCACTGGCTGTTCTTATAGAAGACCCAGGTTCAAATCCCAGCACCCACATGGTGGCTAACAACCATCTGTAACTCAAGTTCCATGGGATTCAATGCCCTTTTCTGTCTTCCTCGAGCATTGCATGACATGGGTGCACTGACATACATTCAGGCAATACACTTGTACACATAAAAAAAAAAAAAAAAGAATGTCCTAGCATTACCCTGGACAGAAATGGATCCCAAATCATCAGGTACTAGGCACCTGAGTCTTTCCGTATTGTCCAAGCCCAGCATGGCTTCTCAAGTGGGACCTAGAGGATGAAGGGAGAGGGAGGAATGGGAGCACAAAGGGTCAGGAAGGGTGAGGTCATTACTTAGGGCCTGCATGTAGTCCTCCAAGTTCTTCTGCGAGACAAAACGGTAGTAGCCTGTGAGGTTGGGAGGCATTGTTCTCGATGCAGACAGGAGCAGGGTGAGGAATCAGGGGTGCTGCCTTGCAGAGGAGGTTCAGAGACTCCAGGCCAGCTTCAGAACACAGAGACAGGAGTGTGTAAAGGTCCAGCTAACTAGGGCTTTTATAGCACTGGGCCCCTGTTGCAATAAGAGTCCTCTCCCACACTCCCTTCCCATAATAATAAGCTCTGGGCTGGTGTCTGCAGCCTGAAGGAAAGGCAGGCACTTGGCAAATTCATGCCTGGCCTCTGTTCGGAACCTGGAGCAGCACTTGGGGCTGTCAGCTATCCAGAATTCTAACCTTCTGAGTGTCAGTTTTTGTCTCCATGCCATTTCTGGCAGGCTAGGGAGCCCTGAGGGACAGGCTCCCCCTTGAGGCAGCTGTGGTTGGTGTAGCTGTGTGGGGGTGGGAATGAGTTCTAGCAGTATCCTTAGATGGGAGATGGGCACAGGTTGAACATGACTGACTCTGGAGCATTGAAAGGCGTGAGGGGCTGAGGTGGGGACAGCCTTGGTTGGGCCAGGAGCCCGGGCCTCCACAGCTCTCTCAGACTGTTGGCTCAACCCAGTCCTCAAACTGGTGTCCTTGGTCCTTCCAGGGCCTGCAAGAGGGAGACAGAGAAACTGACAGCCCAATGGGTGTTGAGTTCAAGGTTCTAGAGCAGGTGATGAGGGAGGGACCTGATTGGTTATTCTGGAGAATTTTACAGTCTTTGGTTTGGGGGTTTCCCTCAATTCTGAGTCCTGAAGAATAGCATCACTCCCAGCCCTTGAAAAGCCCAAACTTAACAGATACATTACAGTAACGATGTGGGAGATCCTGACATTTATATGCCTTGCCCCCAACTGCTCACTTCTCTCCCAAACCTACCCAAATCCCTGTCCCTGGGTTCACAAGCTGTGAGGCAGTTCCGTCATGGTTTAAGGTGGGGAATTCAGGGAGAGTAAGCAATAGAAAAAGGAACACTTAACATTTGGGATGGTGAACTTCCCTACAGGGATGTGTGTGGAAAAGCGGGCAGGAAGACCTCACTCTTCCTCCAGCCCCCAGAGCCCTTGTCATCTGGCCTTTGCTGGCCCTCCTCTGGTTTCCTCAGGGCCTGGGTTGGAACTGAAAGGCTACAATTTCTCGGGTTCCCACTGAAGGAGGTTTTACTTTGCAGTTCCCAGAAGGCACGCAGCAGGGACTAGCTGATGGAATGGGCTGTGAAAAGAGGTTAATGCGGAGTTGGGGGTGGGTGACGTGGATACTGCCTCTTCTGGCCACCCTCAAGTCTGTTGACGTCTCTCTTCCTCACCCCACCTCCAGGCTTCCAGCTCCGTCTTCTTCTGATGTCCCTCTGATCTCCCCCCCCCCCCACCCCCCTCTATGGCTTTCCAACTTCCTCCCTAGCCCCCGCAGTTCCTCCGCTCCCCCAAACTGCAGCCAGGGGAAAAATCCCTAACACTTGCTCCCGCCCCTGCTCCCTAGTCCCATTGGTTCCCTACCCTCATGCAGCACCTGGCGCCCCCAGTCTCCCAATTGGCTGTTGGCTCCATCAGTCCTTGCCTGGCTGTGCTGACGTCATCCTGCAGTAGCAGGGATGGGGTGGGAGGGAGGGAGGAGAGAGAGAGAGAGAGAGAGAGAGAGAGAGAGAGAGAGAGAGAGAGAGAGGGCGCGGGACTATAGAGAGAACGCACGCTGGACTGTAGAGAGAACGAGAAGCTGCTGCAAGTCCCCCATCTCAGCCACCCAGGCCAGGGGTCTGCCCGTGTCTGCCATATGGACTAGTGTGGTCAGCAGGCTCCTTTCCGTTCTTGTCCCACTGTCCCCCCGTCCCCCCCCCCTTTGCGGAATCTTTGCATCCCTCCCCCAGGTGGATTTAGCAGCCTTGAGGATCTCTGGGGACCTGACCCCCTGGCCCGGGAGTGCTGCACACCGCACCCGCAGCGCCATGACCCTCCTGCTGCTGACCCTCTTGCTGACCTCTCTGCTCCAGGCCAGCTCTGGGAACAAAGGTGAGTGAGGTGGGGTGGGGGCTCTGAACTGGGGGTATCAGGCAGAGCAATATGGGGCTGTGGAAGGAAGGAGGTGCTGAGGCTCTCTGGTACCTGACAGGTGTCTTTCCTTCCTGACCACCCTCCTTCCCACCGTTTCTCTCAGACCCTCTCTTTTCACCTGCCACTTCCCAGGGCTGCCTCCGCCTCCTGTCTGGCCCACCTCTACCCAATGTGCCTTCCTTGCCCAGTATCCTGCTGGTATTTGGTCCCCATTCCCACCTGGGTCCCTCTGCCCCTCCCCCATTCCTCCTTGCTGGTAGATACCTCTGTCTCCAGAGGGACTTGCCCCTGAGGGTGACACCCATCTCTCAGTGACTTTGCTTTCACTGGGTGCGCACACTAAGGGTGTGTGGCAGATCCATATGGTTGTCTCAGAAACTGTTCATTGCAGCTCAGCAATTCAGAGCACGTATGTTTTTGCGTGGTCCTCTGCATCCATTCCCTTCTGCCTCATCAGCTGGGCTGTGGGTTACCAGAGCTGCCCTCTCTGGCAGACAGCAGATAAATTCAGCTGGGCAAGACTGACAGAGGGTGGGGAGGGTGGGGCCAGGGGCAGAGGGTTCAGGTAGGTGGACTGGAGGGAGAAAGGTAAGAAAGGGCAGAAAGGGGTGTGGGGCATGCCAGGTAAGAGGTGAGAAGGGACGCTGAGGAGAAGGGGATGGGAAAGGAGAAAGATAGAGACGGAAAAGAGAGTGAGGAAAATTAGGGGGAAAGGTGAGAAGTAGGGGAGGGAGCTAGGAAGAGCCCAGAAAAGAACAGACATGAAACAGCAGGTGGCCACAGGGGAGGGACCGGGAGAGGGGCTCAGGGACAACACAAGGTGCTGGATTGGAGGGGCGTCTGGCCCTTCCTTTGGTGCTCTCTGCTTTTCTCCTGTTTCTGTCTGGAGCTCCTACCTCAGGACCTCTGGCTGCTTCCTGAGCCTCCTGCCACTTCCTGTGCAGCCTTCTATGCACCATCTTGTGGATTTCTCTTCAGCCATTAGGAAAAGGACCTGTGGTGGTCATCAGTGTGAAAGGGGCAGGCTTGCAGATATCAGGATGCTCCTTGGGCTGTGGTTGGAGGAGAGAATAGAAATTGGAATTTCTTGCTCACTGTAAGATCTTGGGGTGAGGTTCCTCTGATGACTCGGTTTCTCTCTGGTGATACATCCTCCCCTGCCCAGTTCTGGCTTTGGGGAGCTTGAAAAGGCAGAGCAAGTGGTGGAGGTTGGGGGCTGGGGGTGGTAGAAGGGACATGTATGCTTTTTCCATAACCTCTCACCAGGCTTGAAGGAGGTTGGTCCTGGGGAAGAGATCTCACTGAACAGAGTCTGGTAGGAGAAGGGGTGATGGGAATCAGACTGAGTTCCACATCTATCCTGGATTAGCTGGTGGATAAAGAAAAAAGAGCAGGGTAGACAAAATTGGGATTCATTCATAGGTCTGTATAAGTGCAGTCCAGGGAGTGTGGGGTCTGGAGGTCTTGAGAAGACTTAGAAATGTGCTGGTTATGACTGCATTCTCTTGGGTGTGGGGGTGGGAAATAAGGAGGGATTTGCTATGTTTCTAGGCCAGCTTGATAATCCCTTAGGACGTCGACTCTGCTGGGTTCAGTCATTTGGCATTTGATTTCTCTGTCCCATCCCTGCCCTTCTCTGTCCCCCTCCCTCTGTCCTATATACCCTTTCTTCTCTTTTCCTTCTCTGGGAGAGTGGTTTGAAGTCTGGGCCTGATTAGAGGTGAAGAGTGAAGTATAGGGTTGAAATGAGGTAGGAGGAAGGATAAACCATTGGGATCTCAGGAAACTTGGAGATAATCCTTTTCTAGTCTTAAGAGTCCTTTCAGCCATCCCTTCCCTTCCCCAGGACCTTCTGAGAGCTCACCAGTGTTTTCCAAGACCCCAGTCAACCTTCTTCAGCAGGAGAAGTCCTTAGAGGAGCTTCTGTACACTTGATCAGGGTTTCCATGGGGAGATAGTGGTCCCCCTCCTCCCCAAGATGGTTGCAGTGGAAACCTTCTATCCTGCTGTAGGAGAAGGCTCTGACCTCCCACAGACCCTCTGACTCCTGTAGTTCATCCTTCTCCCTCTTGCAAGGTGCTCCTCTGGCTGGGTGTGGGAAGGATATTGATGCTGGGGTTTAAGTTGTCTGGGTCAATAAGGGCTGCTTCCTGGATGTGGAGGTCCAGGTAGCTCACAGGTGCTTTCTCTCCTCTCCTTGTCGCTGTGCTAGCTAACAAGCATAAGCCATGGATTGAGGCTGAATACCAAGGCATCGTCATGGAGAACGACAACACTGTCCTGCTGAACCCCCCACTCTTTGCCTTGGATAAAGATGCCCCCCTGCGCTATGCAGGTAATTGGGGCTTAGGGTGGCAAGGCAGGGAAGAATGGAGAAAAGTGAGTGGGAAGGGAAAAGACCAGAGAGTGAGGGGGAGGTCCTGGCAGTGGGAGCAATGGCAAAATGGGGCAGAGAAAGTGGGGTGTAAGGAGGGGCGTGGGCTGCACTGAAGAATGAAGGTGGAACAAAGGATACCCAAGTTGGGCAGGTAGGGGTAGACATATTTGATTTTGCCAGACCTCAGGTCTCCTGCTGGCTCTAAGAGTACTGCTCAGGAAAGCTAGGGTTGGAGTTATATGTCTGATCACTGATGTTCCACATATACAGGAGAAGGGGCTGGGGTTTGGGAGGACAGGTACAGTCGGGCATCCCCCAGGCAAGGAGGCTGAGGACTGGAAGGAGATGCACTTTGTAGTGCAGAGTCTCACTCTTTCCCTTCCTGCTCTGCCAGGTGAGATCTGCGGCTTCCGGCTCCATGGGTCTGGGGTACCCTTTGAGGCTGTGATCTTGGACAAGGCGACGGGTGAAGGGCTGATCCGTGCCAAGGAGCCTGTGGACTGTGAGGCCCAGAAGGAGCACACCTTTACCATCCAGGCTTATGATTGTGGCGAGGGGCCCGATGGTGCCAACACCAAGAAGTCCCACAAGTGAGGAAGGCCTATCCTCTATCGGTCTGCTGTAAAGCCCTCTTCCCTGCTATCCACATCCCTGTCTATATCAATTAAATATCCACCCACCCATGCTATTCATAGAGCTTAGGGAATCTCTGGTCAGGGTTATAAGCATACAGAAGAATTCAGTGGACTCTTATCCTACTTTGCTGCTTATGACCTTGGACGATGTACTTAACCTTTCTGGGCTTGCTTTTTCTTGTTTAAGAGATAGAGAGGTTTCTAGGAAGATTACAGGAGATGGTTTATATAAAAAGCATGTAGCTTGGTGCCTGCCACACAGTACATAGGTGTCATGGGATGATGAGGTAAAGACAGAGGAAGAGAGTGAGCACATTCCACACATACCCAGACCCCTTCCAAATGTCCCCCTCCCGTCTATTTGCAGCACACACTGTGCCTAAGATTTTTAACACACATACACAACTTGGGGGGTGGAGGGATGGGGGATGATTATAGCATTAAAGAGGATTGTGTCTATGATACATACATCTGTTGTCAGCTGGAACATAGGAGAAAGATCAGCAATCAGAAATCCTGGACTACCAAGAGGCACTGGAGATTAGAAAGCTCTTTGTGACTCAGGTTCCCATTTAGAGATAAGGCCTTTGCCTCTGGGCCTGGGAACCTGGATCTTAGCTAGAGGCAGGGCATAGAATGAAAGGCTAGACCCAACTCTATTTGCTTGGGAAGGTGTGTGAGTGGGGAAGGGCCACAGCTGACACACACATTTGAGTTGCCCAGGGCTTATGAAGTGTCAGACAAATTTTTTTTTTGTGGCTTTTTGAGACAGGGTCTCCCTGTAGCCCTAGCTGGCCTGGAACACACCATATAGACCAGGCTGGCTTCACAGAGATCCTCCTGCCTCTGCCTCCCAAGTGCTGGGATCAAAGGTGTGTGCTACTACACCCAGTTACGAAGTGTCAGACAAGTTATGACATCTATAAAAATGCCACTTCCCCTATGCCTGGTTGTGATTTGGTTTTTATTCTGCTCATCCTCAGTTATCCTTAGATATGACTGTTGTAAAGATAGGACCTGCTGGACTTTTTTTTTTTTTTGCTTTGGCATCTTAGTGAGGGTACCCCTACTCTAGCTAGAGCAGTATGTGTGTTATGGATCATGTGGATGATGTGTGCTGCTAACAGTCTGGAGCAGTTGAAAGGGATCAGATGTGTGCTGAATGTGTTCATCCTCTTCCTCCTTGTTGTGAGTAGCATTCTTAATGGAAGTCGGCAAAATCAGCTCCTGGGGTTTGTTCCCCTGGCATCATTGGCCCTTTTCTTGGGATCTTTCCTTTGTATGGCTCTATCTCTGCCATGACCTTGGCCCCGCAGGGTGGGGATGAGCAGTCTCAGGAGTAGACTGGCTCCTTCCTACTCTGACTCCACGTCAGGATTCCCGCTTGCACCTTGCTCAGTGTTTGCGGGTGGTGAATGCTTCTGTGTCTATCCTACTCTTATGTGTGCAGGGCGACTGTACATGTGCGGGTCAACGACGTTAATGAGTTTGCCCCAGTGTTTGTGGAGCGGCTGTACCGTGCTGCAGTGACAGAGGGGAAGCTGTATGATCGCATCCTTCGTGTAGAAGCCATCGATGGTGACTGTTCCCCTCAGTACAGCCAGATCTGCTACTATGAGATCCTTACACCCAACACCCCCTTTCTCATTGACAATGATGGTGAGTCCTCCCTCTGTTCCAGCTGCTCAGCACCCTCTGCCCTCAGGATAACCCAGGCCTGCACTCTTTACCTCTGACCCAAAGACCCTCATTTCCTCCATATGAAGCCTTTTCCAGAAACTTCCTTTCCACTTCCTGCTGCCAAATCCACCTGCTGCTGTTCAGCTCTGTTGGTCTGCCCCTTGCCTCCCTGGGCTTCCTCTAGTGCACCTGACACATCTTTTCTCTCCTTTCCCACCTCAGGGAACATTGAGAACACAGAGAAATTGCAGTACAGTGGTGAGAAGCTATACAAGTTCACAGTGACAGCTTATGACTGCGGGAAGAAGCGGGCAGCAGATGACGCCGAAGTGGAGATCCAGGTGAAGCCCACCTGCAAACCCAGCTGGCAAGGTGAGGTGCTGAGCTGGGATCTGCCTGTGAATCCTCTTTCACCTTGGTTTTATTTCTTTTTCTCCTTCTGACAACTGTGGAAGCTAGGCTAGGTGTTGGGGGCACATTTAGGGGCAGGCTTCTATCCTGGCCAGGCCATTTTCCCAGGAGCTACAGATTGTCAGTGGACACGGCAGGAGGAGAGGCCGCCCTTACCATCTGACTTCTCTCCCTCTCTGTCTCACCTGGGCAGGCTGGAACAAAAGGATTGAATATGCACCAGGTGCTGGGAGCTTGGCTTTGTTCCCTGGCATCCGCCTGGAGACTTGTGATGAACCACTGTGGAACATTCAGGCCACTATAGAGCTGCAGACCAGCCATGTGGCCAAGGGCTGTGACAGAGACAACTACTCAGAAAGGGCACTGCGGAAGCTCTGTGGTGCGTGTGCTGTTTCTCCTAACACTCCTTCAGGCCTGTCCCTATCCACCCATCCCATGTCTCCTCTGTCCCTTTTCCAAAAGTTGATTTATGTCTCCTCTTGGCCATCACAAGTGCATCTATCAGTCTACCCGTCTGTCTGTCTGTCTGTCTGTCTGTCTGTCTCCACAGGAGTTGTTGCACGTGAGTAGCTTTTATGGCCCAGAGGGCAGGTAAATTGGCTTTGATGGAGATGCATCATTGTGGACCCATCCCTAGATGCATCATGACACAATAGTTGAGAAAGATGAAAAGTTGGTGAATGGGTTGAGTTAATGAGAGATAGTTCTAGAAGAGAGAGGGCTATCTGTCTCTTGTCTTTGAAAGGCCACAATTTGTGGTGAGTCACTGTCGGTCCCTCCTTCCCTACTTCCTCCCCATTTCCTCACCTGCTGCTTTTCAGCTCTGACATTTGTGTCTCCTGGGACCACAGGTGCTGCCACTGGGGAAGTGGACCTGCTGCCCATGCCTGGCCCCAATGCCAACTGGACAGCGGGGCTGTCAGTGCACTACAGCCAGGACAGCAGCCTAATCTACTGGTTCAATGGCACCCAAGCTGTGCAGGTTCCCCTGGGTGGAACAGCAGGGTTGGGCTCTGGGCCCCAGGATGGCTTCAGTGACCACTTTACCTTGTCCTTCTGGATGAAGCATGGTGTGACTCCCAACAAAGGCAAAAAGGAGGAGGAAACTATTGTGTGTAACACAGTCCAGAATGGTGAGCGTTCCCTGGGGCCCTGACCTGAGGTGGGAAACTGGCTTCTTGTCCTGCATCTGTGTCCTATCACTGCCCAGTGTGGGCTGTGGACAGGTCTTTTTCCCTCTCTTAAGTTGGCAATGCTAGTGGCTTAAAAAAAAATGAAGACAGTCTTGCTCTGTAGCCCAGGTTGGCCTTGAACTCAAACAATCCTCCTTCACCAGCCTTCTGAGTGCCGGGATTACAAGCATCTCTCACTGTACTCATTTTGTTCTTTAAAAAGAGATGGAGCCTTGCCATGTTACCCAGGCTGACCCTGAACCCCAGGGCTCAAGTAATCCGCTACTTACTCTCTAGTTTCTGGGACCCTAGCAAATGCCATCACGCCCAGCTTAGTGCTAATTTTGCTACTCCCTGAATTTCTGTGATATACCTCCAATATGATATGTTGATGCTCCTGTTCTGGGTACAGTGAGCCCAACTCCCCACCACAGTTATCCTTCTCTTTGGAGTTGCCAAGTCAGTCTCCCTGCATTCCTACCCCATCTCTTCTCCAATTAACCCTCCCCCATTGCAAATAGAAGAGCTGGTAATGGTTTTCCCATTCTCTTCCATCACTATCCCACCCTCCTCTAAGGGCTGAGAGGCTCTATCTCCAAGTCCTCCTCTTTCTTCAACCCCAGTGACACATTCCTCTAGGGAGGGCTCAGCCTTGACCTCTTCTGTTATCTTTCCAACCTCATTTCTTTTCTTTTTTTAGACAGCGTCTCCCCGTAGCCCCAGCTGGCCTGGAACTTACTATGTAGACCAAGATAACCTCAGTCTCACAGAGATTCACCTGCCTCTGCCTCCCAAGTGCTGGGATTAAAGGCATGCACTACCATGCCCAACTCCAGCCTTATTTCTCTTGATCTGGCTGTCACCCAATATGTGTATATTAACCAAAGAAGCAGTGAAGAACTGATTAGTGTCCCCCTCCATCCTGACCAGTGCCAGAAAGCCCTAGTTATCACTTGGATCAGTGTGTGTGTGTGTGTGTGTGTGTGTGTGTGTGTGTGAGAGAGAGAGAGAGAGAGAGAGAGAGAGAGAGAGAGGCTGATTAGAGAATGAGAAAATGAAAGCATGACCTCTTGTCCCCTCAGAGGATGGCTTCTCCCACTACTCATTGACTGTCCATGGCTGTAGAATCTCCTTCCTCTACTGGCCTCTGCTTGAGAGTGCCCGCCCAGTCAAGTTCCTCTGGAAGCTGGAACAGGTGAGTCAGGTGACTGTCCCCTGGGAGGGTAGGTGGATGGAACTAACTTTTAGGGAGGGCGGGTCCTAGTCTCTGACACTGACATTTCTTGGTTGCCCTGTGCCCTTTCTTTCATTCTCTACTTTCAGTCCCTAATTAGTCTACCCAAGTTTCTCTTGTTCTCTTTTCCCAAGGCTTGTTGTCTAGAGAAGTACTCCAGGATTGAAGGGAAATAGGGACAACTTACTTATAACAACAAACCTGGCCATCCATCTTGCACCTTGTTTTAGTTCATCTCCTCTTATCTAGAGCCAGGAGAACAAGTGATGCTGGGGTTCACAGCTTAGGTTTCAGTGATGCCCAGGGAGCCTGTTGGTTTTCAATGCTGGTTAATATTGCTAAACATCATATTTTTTACATCTCTATCTATCTATCTATCTATCTATCTATC
>NW_008360324.1:1627178-1641511 GCF_000622305.1 Nannospalax galili | reverse complement strand
ATCAATGTTTCATCTATCGTCTATCTATCTATCTATCTATCTATCATCTATCTATCTATCATCTATCTATCTATCATCATCTATCTGTCTACATCTATCTGTATCCATCAATCATCTATCAACACCTATCTATATCTATCAATCATCTATCAATCTATCTATCTATCTATCTCTCATCTATCAATAATCTATCTATTTTCTATCATCTATCAATGTATCTATCCATCTATTATCTATGTATCTATCTATGTATCTATGTATGTATGTATGTATCTATCTATCATCTATCTATCTATTGATCATCTATCTATCAATCATCTATCTATCTATCTATCTATCTATCTATCTATCTATCTATCTATCTATCTATCTATCTATCTATCTATCTATCTATCTATCTATCTATCTATCTATCTATCTATCTATCTATCTATCTATCTATCTATCTATCTATCTATCTATCTATCTATCTATCTATCTATCTATCTATCTATCTATCTATCTATCTATCTATCTATCTATCTATCATCTATCTATCATCTGTCTATCTACTGAGACAGGGCCACTTTGTAGCTTAACTGGCCTTGAACTCACTGTGTAGCAGAGGATGACCTTGAACTTCCTCCTGCCTCTATGTCTCAAGTGCCAGGATTGTAGGTATGTGCCACCACACTCAGCTAAACTTCAACCTCTTAATAGGAATAAAAATAATTCTGTATCTTTAGGTTTTTATATGATTAAACGATATAATGGAACTTTTATAGACCTAAAACTACTCTAGACATGTCATCCTTACTATTTTTGCCCATGATTATGAGGGATAAAAAATGGACAAAAATTAAAAAAAAATCTTCTCTTAAGCCAACACTCACAAGTTGTAGGTTTTTTGTGTTTTCCTCTTTCCTTCCTTCCTTCCTTCCTTCCTTCCTTCCTTCCTCCCTCCCTCCCTTCCAAGTTCATTTTGGAGACTTTCTTTGTAGTCTAGAGGCTTTGTACTTGCAATCCTCCTGCCTGTCCCTGGCATACATCATGGATATATGCCACCATGGCCAGTACATTGTGTTTATTCATTTTCCAAGTTGACTAGTGAGGATTAATTTTATTATTGTGTTTATTCATTTTCCAAGTTGACCAGTGAGGATTAATTTGAATTTTCATCATATTTTATTTTTCTTGTAAACCCTGGTAGAGTGGTTGAGTGAATAAAAGAAAAAAAAAAAGCAGGAAACAGAAGAGAAATAAAGATCTGGGAAACTCACAAACTGACGTCTGTTTACAAAAGCTGTTGCTGTTTGTGGCAATCTTTTAAAAGAGACAGCCAGGGGCTGGAGAGATGGCTCAGTGGTTAAGATCACTGGCTGTTCTTGCAGAAGACCTGGGGTCGAATCACAGCACCCACGTGGTGGCTAACAACCGTCTGTAACTTCAGTTCCAGAGGATCCAATGCCCCCTTCTGTCCTCCGTGGGCACTGTATGACATGGGTGCACTTACATACATGCAGGTATCACACTCATACCCATAAAATAAAAATAAATACATAAAAAAGAGGCAGTGTTTGTTTCTTCTAAATCTTTCCCTTATGTTGCTAATATTGTCAGGTTTCCCTCCTTCTCTCCATCCCTCTGTCCCAACATCCTTCTCTCTCTTCTCCTGTCCCTCTGTCCTTCCCCCTGTCTCTCCCTTCTTTCTTTCCTTGATGTGCTGAATATTGAACTTAGGGCCTTGCTCTGCCACTGAACTATGTCCGCAGCTCACTTTTTACTTTTTATTTTTAAAATTTTTATTACTTACTTTTTATTTTGCTTTGGCCTCCCAAGGAGCTGGGATCACTGGTTTGTGATCAGTTGGAGTTTGTTTAGATTTTTGTCCTGTGGGAGATGGGAAGACCTTTTTCTGAAGGGTTTAAAGCAGGAGTGTGGATTGATCAGATTTACACTATAAGGTGACCACTTGGGCAATTGTAGGAGAACTGTATTGAAAGCACAGAAGAGTGGAAGTAAGCCAGGAGACCTAGTAGCACAGGCCATTGATCTACTCAAGAGGTTGAGGCAGGAGGACTAAAAGTTCAAGACCAGCCTGGGCTTAGTGAGACTTTGCTCAAAAAGCAAAATATTGGCCTGAGTTTATACCTCAATTGATAGAGTGCTTGCTTAGCATGCACAAAACCCTAGATTTGATCCATAGCACTGCATAAAATCAGGAATCACCAGTCCTGGTCCATACCTGAAGCAGGAGGATCAGAAGTTCAAGGTCATGGTGAGATGGAGGCCAGCCTAGGCAACACGAGACGTTGTCTTAGAAAATCAAAACCAAGAAACTTGCCCCCCACAACCAACTAACCCAAACCAAACAAAAACAGAATGTCAAAAAAGAACTGAGGATATGCTTAGTGTTTACCTAGCATGCTTGAAGCCCTAAGTTCAGTCTCCAGTTACAAAAGAAAAATAGAAAAGAATAGAAGCCACAAGATGGGAGTGTTGTAACAGTCTACAAAAAGGGGGTTGGGGACTCACTGATGTGTGGTCATGAAGACAGAGAGCCCTACCCAGAAACCCACAGCTGTTAGTTTAGTTTGGCCCTGAAATGGACAGTACCTATGGTGGAAGATGAGGATGTGGAGAGAACTGGGAGACGGCACAGACTTCCTTCTTACCATGTTAAATTTGAGATGCCTGTGAAGCATCTGAGTGAAGAGCCTGGCATTTGGGAGAGCTCTGGGCTAGAGACAGAGGTGGCAGTATTATCAGTGAGAATGTGGTAGCTGAACCCATGAGAACAGACTAGGACACTACTAGGAAGAGGGTGTGGAGTGGGGAGAGAGGGAAGATGGCCTGGGTCTGAGACTTGAGGGATTGATCCCAGCACTGGAAAGTTGGTGAGGCAAAAAAGTCTATTTTTCCTTCTGCGTGTTTCTTCCCCATCTTGATTCCAGGAAAAGCTGCAAAGGGTAACAGTATTTGTCTCATAAGTTCCTGATGGGTTAGAAACCCCTGGAAACCCCAGCGTCGTACATCTATCTATAAGTATCTTCGGAAAGATTCATTCGCAACATAGTTTTATATTTATAGTAGTTTTTAGTCATTATTTTGTTTTTTCCCACTTTTAATATTTTTATTGAGTTTTCATTATTTTGGCTTTTGAGACAAGGGCTTGCTGTGTTGCCCAGACTGGCCTCCAACCCCTGGACTCAAGTGATCCTCCTGCCTCATCTTCCTGTGTTGCTGGACTTTAGGCATGCACTCTTGTGCATAGCTCTATGTTTATAGTTTTTAGGATTTACCTAACTCATGACATTTTCTGTGCTAGGTTGGCGGTCATACAGATTTTGCATAAGGATGCTATTCCTTGAGCTGGGTAGGCAGCCCTGATGGTAGAGTTGGTGATGTGTGGGACTGTCCTGTCTCCAGGAGATGGAGCAGGGTTGGGGCTATTTCCACTTCTTAGAAGTAACCAAGGGGCTCTCGCCCTCACTTTGTACCCCCAGGTATGTGATGATGAATGGCACCACTATGCCCTCAACCTCGAGTTCCCCACAGTCACACTGTATGCTGATGGCATCTCTTTCGACCCTGCTCTCATCCATGACAATGGCCTCATCCACCCACCCAGGAGGGAACCTGCACTCATGATTGGGGCCTGCTGGACTGGTGGGTCCCCCTGACCTTCTCAGTCAAGATTCAGTGGCTTAGGGTTGTGAGGGGGAGGTGGGCAGGTGAGGAACAAGGGCAGCTGGACCCTCAACAAACCCTCCTACATCTCCATACAGCTGGGTAGGACGACTGTACTTGGAATGATCTCCACTGGAGGAGACCTCTGCCTCCTATGTCCCCACCCGCTGCATGGTCAGCACTTACACTTGATGGCATTTCCATCCCCGAATCATTCTTTCTGTGCTTCGGCCAGTTCCCATTTTGTTCCTTCAAGGGGGTGATGATTTCCACAGCTTCTTCCTCTGCTGGAGGACAGGAATCTTTCAGAGCATCATTAGCCTTCCAACTTTAAAGCCATTGTTTTTTTCTTTCTGGGAGAACGTGCGCAATCTGTCTTACTAGAGTCCTTATGTTTCCTCAGCAACATGGGGGATCATCTATAACAGAGGCCTGTAAGATGAGGACATGGCACGAGAAGGGCTTTGCTTGAAGGCTGCAAGTGGGAATGAGAGAACTCATATGAATGAGGGGAGACTTTTCCCTGTCACAACCCTCAGCTCACTGCTACTTTTGTTTTTACTCTGCAGAAGAGAAGAACAAAGAGAAGGAGAAAGGAGACAACAGTACAGACACTACCCAAGGTACTCTGTGTCTAAGAACTAGAGACCAGAGCTCTCATCTTAACTTTCTTATGTGTGCTCCCCTTTCTGCTCCTAATACAGCCTCTCAAGTTTTTGGTTCACATGCCACCATGGTACAGAGTCTCCAAGAATTGTATCAAGGCATGGACTCCTTGGAGCAGGAAGGCTTGCACATAGGTTGGCTGGATTCTGGGTGATTTTCCTGCCCACAGAATGCAGTCAAGTTTCTCTTTCTGACTTTATACGTAATGAAAAAACAAGTGGCAGGAGTTAGACAGGCAGGAGGGGACAATGTGGGCTCCTGAGAAGTTCAGATACATTCATCCTGTTCTCCCTTGCATGTCTCTGTAAAGATATCCTCTCTTGCAGTCCTCCTGTTTCCTGTGGGTTTCTCCTTCCTCCTTTTGGCTATGATTTCTTCCTTCTCGGTCTTCTCTGAGAACCTTCTCACATTCCTGTTGCTCCTATTCCCCCTCCTCCCCTTCTCCTCTCTTCTTCCTCCTCATTTTTCTTTTGTGTGTATGCTGCCGGGGATGGAACCTGGAGCCTCACACATGCCAGGCAGACATTCTACTCCAGATATCCCTGTCCTGTCTTTTGCCCCATTACTCTCTTCTTCAGCTTACCCTTTATCCCCATGTCACTCTCACCTCTCACCTCTTTCTTTCTTCCTTTTCATTCCCATATTTTCATCCAATCAGCTGATAGTATTAGCCTCGAAACACTATGGGACCATATTTCTTTAAAATTTTAATTAATTAATTAATTAATTAATTAATTAATTATGTGTATGAATGTTTTGTCTGCATATGTGTAAGTGCACCCATGTGCACAATGTCCATGGAGGCCAGAAGAGGGTGCTGGATCCCTTGTAATTGGAGAAAGTTGTTAGCCACCATGTGGGGGCTGGGAATCGAACCCAGGTCTTCTGCAAGAGCAGTCAGTGCTCTTAGCCACTGAGCCCCCTCATGTCCCATATGTCTTTTCATTTTCTTCCCCAAGTCGTCTTTTTGTTCTTTCTTTTCCCTTCTCTTGACCTCCATCCTTGGTTACTCCTTTTCCCTTCTCCTCTTTCCTCCTCTCACCATCCGGCCTGCTCCTGTGTTCCTGCCCTAGGAGATCCCTTGCCGATCCACCACTACTTCCATGGCTACCTGGCTGGTTTCAGCGTGCGCTCAGGTCGCCTGGAGAGCCGTGAGGTCATCGAGTGCCTCTATGCATGTCGGGAGGGGCTGGACTATAGGGATTTCGAGAGCCTGGGCAAAGGCATGAAGGTATAGCACCCTCCACTCCCTCTCCTTCCTGGCATGCTCCTGCCCCTCCCCTTGTCCCTCTATACTTCTGCACCTTCCTCTCCTGCCTCCTGGTCTTGCTCTCAGCTGTGTCTGTGTCTGGGGCCCAGGTCCACGTGAACCCCTCGCAGTCCCTGCTCACCCTGGAGGGGGATGATGTGGAGACCTTCAACCATGCCCTGCAGCATGTGGCTTACATGAACACTCTGCGCTTTGCCACGCCCGGCGTCAGGCCTCTGCGCCTCACCACCGCTGTCAAGTGAGTGTCTGATGGTCGGGCAAATCATGGAGCAGAGTCAGTGTCACCACCCCTAGGCCTAAGGTGTCACCCAGAGCTAGCCATTCCTCCCTCATTTTATGTCCCTTTCTGAGTCCCCAGAGAGGACACTTGACCTATTATTGAAGGTCATGTTGTAATGTTGGTAGAGGAGCCTAGACTAGACTCAGATTTCCCAACAACCAATTGGTTATCCATTCCAGTGAGCCACATTTTCAGGATTTTGGGGTTTTGATCTTTTCTACACTGATATGTAAATTCAGACAGAGAAAATTGGGTGCTGGGGGACTTGACTTTAATTCTGACTGGACACTAATTGGTTGGATGACCTTGGCTAAATGATGAGCTCTGCTTGTTTTAACCTTACTACACCAAGTTCTTATTAAGTCAAATACAAAGACCTCAGGCAACCAATTGTCCAAATCTGGCCTGCTGTCTGTTTTGTAAAGTTTTATTGGAACACAGTCATGCACATTAATTTGCCTGTGGTTCATGACTGCTTTTACACTATGATAGCAGATGAGTGGTTGAGACAGAGACTCCGTGGCTCCAAACGATGAAAATAGTTACTAGCTGGTCCTTCATAGGAAAGCTTTGCTGAACAAGAAGATGAGTTTGAGTTCTTTAAGAGAACTTTCTTTGTGGATTATTTCAAAGTTTAAGTATTTATTAGGTATTTTAAAATACAAGTCGAAGGACTGGAGAGATGGCTCAGTGGTTAAGGGTACTGCTGCTCTTGGAGAAGACCTGGGTTCAAAGCCCAACACCCCTATATAGTGGCTAACAACTGTCTGTAACTCCAGTTCCAGGAGATCCGATGCCTTCTTCTGTCCTTTGGGAGCACTGCACAACAGGGGTGCACTAACAGACATGCAGACATAACACTCATATGCATAAATAAAACAAATTTAAAATTAAAGGTTGAAAACCAGGCGTGGTAGTGCACGCCTTTAGTCTCAGCACTCGGGAGGCAGAGGCAGACGGATCTCTGTGAGTTCAAGAACAGCCTGGTCTACATAGTGAGTTCCAGGATAGCTGGGGCTATATGGAGACCCTGTCTCAAAAAGACAAAGAAACAAAAAACAAACAAGAAAAGAACAACAAAAAAAACCCCTACAAGTTGAGGGATGATAATAGAACCCGACCAATGGAATTTTTATGAGAACTAAGTGCCTGGCAGAGTGCCTATCCTGTAGATGTTCGCTGTTATTCTGTGGTGGTGATTTGCGCCTTGTTATGGTATTAGGGCAGTTTTTAGGTGATACTGCCATCTAGTGGGTGGATCACACAATTTAAGAGTCAGAATTCCTATGTTCTGTCTCTGCCTCAGTTTCTCCATAAACTCTTAGAAGCATGTGGCTTTAGTTATCTTGGGAAGGGGCTCTCAGCTCTGCAGTACCTGGGTATGATTATCATGTTCCTTGGTCAGACCTGTGGAAGGGCAAGAGCCTTGGCTTTGGGAGCTGGGCTCCTGGGCCATCATGTGGTCAGACTGTGGAATTGAAGGTCACAGGCTATTAGGTGTCATATGGGCATAGATCAGAGCTGTGGGTGCCCTACCTGCTCTAGTCAGAGTTCCTTCTCTTTTTTTTCTTTTCTTTTCTTTTCTTTTCTTTTCTTTTTTTCCTTCTTTCCTTCCTTCCTTCCTTTCTCTCTCTCTCTCTCTTTCTCTCTCTCTCTCTCTCTCGTCAAAGTTCTTAAAGAGTTTCCATCCCCAAGAGGCTACGGAACTGCCTTATTCCCTTCTATGTGCTTAGGAGCGACATCAGAGGGGAGGGCATTGTTTTGCCTCAGGGTCGAGCTCTGAAAGGGGGGGCTCATAAGGGTTGGTGTCAATATCTTCTTTGCTGACTGGTTCATCTGAATTCTTCCTACCTCTTCCAGACCTAGACTAGAGGCTTGGGAAAGACTGATTTAAGATCACTGGTCCAGCCTCAGGTAGGGAGAGAACTAGAGCTAGGTGAATTAGTTTGCTTTTTATAAGCAAATTAGACATTTCATCCATGTATTTTTCTGATGAAAAAGACTTCCTGAAAATTAAAACAAAAATGATGGGGCTGGAGAGATGGCTCAGTGGTTAAGAGAACTGGATGCTCTTGTAGAGGACCCAGGTTTGAATTCCAGCATTCACATGGCAGCTAACAATTGTCTATAACTCCAGGTCCAGGGGATCTGACCCCCTCTTCTCTCTTCTTCAGGCATTGCATGACATAGGTGTACTTCCATACATGGAGGCATAACACTCATACACATAAAAATAAATAAATAAAAAAAAGACATCACGAGGCCTTGCCCACGACATAAAACTACACTTTAATCTTATCAGCATTCAAGGCCCTCAGCCACCTAGTATATGCCTACATTAGGTCCTCACACTTCTCTAGCTCTGCCCGTGTAGTCATCTGTCTACTCTACCTTCTGCCAGGCAGAGTTCTACCCTCCTTCAAACCGAGGCCAATTGCTAATGTTCCTGAGGCTCCTCACCTTCCTTTTTAAAGCACCCACTCCCATCTTGCCTAGAAATAATCACTTCTCCTTCTTCTGAACCCTTACTTTCCCCTCTTTTTCTCCTCATTCTGGGGTGACCATATTTGTCCTCAGTGTGAGGTTTGCGTGCCACTTCTCATCTTTCTACCAAATCATTTGGCTTTTGAGTCAGACACAGCCTTCTGTTCCAATTTGGATCCCCCAGAGCATTAGTACAGTCTAGGTCTGCTGGCACTTGTGCTCTGTTCCAGGCTGAGCTGGGGTCACTCTGCAGATTATTATAGGTCCTTTCCAGGGGCTCTGAGCTCGTTGCACCTGCTGAGATTATACCTTCTCTATGGTGCGTCCAATAGTCAATCTGGGTGTTTCCAACAGTCAATCTGGCTGTGTCCAGAAATACTAATAATTACAGTCCTGTCAGGAAAATAATTTCCATTAGCATAAGCACACAGACCAGAGTCTCTGGTCCTCCTGAGTTGTAACTCCTTTGTCAAGACTGTTCAAACAGATGAATTAGTCTTTTTTGTTTGTTTGTTTGTTTGCTTGTTTTTGGTCTTTTTGAGGCAGGGTTTCCCTGTAGCCCCAGCTGGCCTAGAACTCACTATGTAGACCAGGCTGGCCTCGGACTCACAGAGATCTACCTGCCTCTGCCTCCCAAGTGCCTCCTGAGTCCTGGGATTAGAGGCATCAGTCATGCCTGGCTTTAGTCTGTTTTGTGTGACTGTAACAGAATACCCGAGACTGGGTAGTTGAAAGAACAGCGTTAAAATTTTATAGTTCTGGAGGCTGGGAAGTCCAAGATTAGTGGCCAACATCTAGCTAAGGACTCATTGCTGCATTGTCCTATGGTAGAGGAACAGAAAGGCTGGGAGAGAGGGTGGGAAGAAGGGAAGAGGAGGAAGAAGAGGAAGGTGAGAGAGGGAGAGGCAGAGGCAGAGGGAAAGGGAGAGAGGGATATGGGACAGGGAACTGCCAGCCTCAAACCCTCTTAGAATCAGCACTAATCCATTCATGCAGTTGCTGCCTTCATGACCTAAACACCTCTCACTAGGCCCTACCTCCTAACACGGCTCCATTGGGGATTGCATACTTCTAATACACACTTTCTGGGCGACACATTCAAACCATACCATAGTCCTGGGCCCATTAATCTTTTCTTCTTAAATTCAAATTACATTCTATCCCAAAAGCTCCAAAGTCTTTTCATGTCAGCATCAACTCAAAAATCCAAAGTCTCGAGTGGCATCCGAATTAGGTATGGGTAAGATACAGGGTCAGATATATCCTGAGGCAAAGTCCTCTTCATCTGTGAGACTGTGAAATTAAACAAATTAGGTGTTTTCAAAACACAGTGGAGGAACACATGTAGGTTAGATACTCCCATTCCAAAAGGGAGAAAGAAGAAAGAAAAAGGAAAATGGCTCTAAGCATATCCAAAAGTCATCAAGACCGACAATACTAAATCGTTCTCATTTTTAATTTCTATATTCTTGTGCTTAAATTTTTTTTGATTTAATTTTTAAAATTTTATGTGTATGAGTGTTTTGCCTGTATGTATGTAAGTGCACTTGTGTTGTGAAATACCTGCAGAGGACAGAAGAGGGTGTCAGATCCCCTGGAGCTGGGAGTTAAGATGGTTATTAGCTGCCATGTGGGTGCTGGGAACTGAGTCTGGGTCCTCTGCGTGAGCAGTCAGTGCTCTTAAACACTGAGCCATCTTTCCAGGCCCATATTTTAATTTTTTAAAGTAAAATATTTTAGAATTTCATACATGAGTACTGTATTTACATAATTTTTCTCCCTCCTTCCCCCTCCAATTTCTCCCGTGTTCCCCCACTCCTAAGTTTGTGATCCCTTCTGTAATTATTATTTATACGTATATACATACATATATACAGCATGCCCTATTGAACCTGTTTAGTGTTGCTCACATATACATATGTTTATGGCTGACCATTTGAGATTGGATAACCTGTAAGTGGGCTGGTCCCTAGAGAAGACTGATTCTCTTTCGGTAGTAATTGACTGTCTATAGGTCTTTACTAGGGGTGGGGCCTTGTGAAATTTCCTCTTGTCCATGTTGGCGTGTTGACGTGGTGTCATTGTGCAGGTCTTGTGTAGGCAGCCATATTGCTGAGAGTTCATGGGTGCAGCTTCCCTGTCATGTCTAGAAGTCACTCCCTAGCAGCAGGCGTCTGGGTCCTCTGGCTTTTACCATCTTTCTGCCCCTCCTCTGCAGTGTTCCGTGGGACTTAGGTGTAGGGTTGCAATTGTAGATGTAGCAGTTGGGGCTAGGCACCCCACAGTCACTTCTTCTCTGCCTTTTGACTAGTTGTGAATCTCTCTAACAGTCTCCGGTCTCCAACTGTTGCCAAAAGAAGCCTCTTTGAGGAGTGGTGAGAGTTACATTTTTCTGTGGGTGGAATGCTATTTAGGAGGAGACTTCCAGGTCAGTTCTAGCTTGATTTCTCCAAGTCCTGTGTCTAAAGTGTATGGTGTCTTCAACAGTGAGGTTTTATTTTCTGGTTCTGGGAGGCAACCAAGGGCAATAGCAGTAGCCTATATTGTTTGGAGAGTCTCTTGGACTATCCTGGCCAACACCTTGAAGGGAGGCTTCCCCCGCCTGACACTGGGGTTTTTGGTAGACACTCTATGGCTCTTGGGGGCAACAGTATCACCCCATGTGGCATAATTCTATTTATAATTTTCAATTTTTTACACAGCATTTTTCTCTGCAGCCCAGTCTGGCCTTGAACTTGTGATCCTCCTGCCTCAGTCTCCTGAGTGCTGAGTTTATAGGTATTCCTCACTGCACCCAGCTAATAGTAAATCTTTTGTGTGTGTGTGTGGTGGAGGCCAGAGATCAACATCTAGTATCTTTCTCAATCATGCTCCATCTTATTTTTTGAGACAGGGTCTCTCGCTGAACCTGGAGTGTGTTGATTTGTCTAGAATGGTTAGCCTGTAAGCCCAGGGATCCTCCTGCCTCTGCTTCTCCAGCACTGGGATTACTGGAGTGCACTTTCTTGCTTGACTTTTGCATGCATGTTGGAGTGTTGAACTCAGGTATTCATGCTTATGTGGTAAGCACTTCACTGTCTCTCCAACCATGCTAATATTGAATATTAAGATTTACAATAATGAATTGGAGATGTAGCTCAGTTGATAGTTGTTTTCCTAGCATGCATGAGGCCCTTGGTTTGATGCCCAGTATAGTGTAAATCAGATATAGTGATATAGCACTATATATAGGAGGCAGAGGCAGGTGGATCAAGAGTTTATGGTTATCCTTGGCTATCCAGAGAGTTTGAGACCAGCCTGGGCTACATGAGGCCCTATCACAAAACAAAACAAACAGAAGATTTCAGAATAACCTCTGACTTCATGTGCTGTTTCTGGATATGGGCTGTGGGGGGTCAGCCACAAGGTCTCAGGTAACCCTCCCCCTATGACTTGTTGGGCCCAGCCCATGTGGCAGTTTTTAGTGCAGTGTTTCCAGGTTTATTTTTGCAAGCTGAGAGCTCTATAACTCTGGGGTCTCTGTGGTGACCTAGCTTCCACAGCTCTAGGGGAACTTCCTGTGGAGGCTTTGTGTGTGCCCTTGTAGGATGGATGCCACCAAGGCTTGTGTGTGCCCCTGTAGGATGGATGCTGCTGAGGCCTCTGTGTGCCCCTGTAGGTGATCCAAGCTGCACTGGGGATGGCTAAGCTGTGCCCACAGGGCTCTGTGCCAGACTGTGGGGAGTAGAGACCTGAGGTGAGAGGGCTGGGATGTTTTGTCGGGGCATCCCGGGCTGCCCTGAAGAGCTCTGAAATGCCTTCAGGTTCATTTTTCCATTGTCTTGATGAATAGCACCTTCTGTTCTTCCATCCACACTGATCTCTTTATCAAGGGTCGTTTGGGCACACTCTTGTATCCTTATCCATTCTTGGGTAGGCTGTGAATCATTCAAGTCTATAAGTTGCTTCCTTTTTATTTAATTATGAATCCCATCCTTAAATTATTTCTTTTCCTCATTTTAATCCTATGATTAGGGATAGCATGAAGCCTGAAACTTCTTAAATGTTTTCCTTAGCAGCCTCCATGCCCCCCCCTCTCCTCTCCTGTCCTCTCCTTTCCTTTCCCTTCTTTCCTGTCCTGTCTTCTGAGACAGGGTTTTCCTGTAGCCCCAGCTGGCCCAGAACTCTCTGTGTACACCAGGCTGGCCTTGATCTCACAGAAATCTGCCTTCCTCTGCCTCTTGAGTGCTGGGAACAAACGTGTGTGCCAACATGCTTGGCTGTTATTCTTTTTTTAAACATTTATTTATTCTTTATTTATGTGGATGTGTGTGTCTGCATGTTTGTGTGTGTGTTTGTGCATGTGTTATGTGCTATGTGCAGGTGCTTGTGGAGACCTGAAGAGGGTATCAGATCCCCTGGAGCTGGAATTGCAAGCAGTTGTGAGCTGCCCAGTGTTGGGGCTGGGAACCGACCTAGTGTTTTCTGGAAGAGCAGTGTACGCTCTTCACTGCTGAGCCATCTGTCCAGACTCCACAGTCATCTGAGTTCATTATTCTTAAGTTCTGTTTCCATAAAACCCTCAAACATGGACACAATTCAGCTAACTGCTTTGCCAATTTATACAAGAATGGCTATTACTCCATTTCCAATAAGCCTGCATTTCTGTCTCCTCAACAGACCTAATCAAAATGGCCCTTATGGACCATATTTCTAGCAACTTTCTGATCATCTCAAATCATCTCTAATAAGTTCCATGCTTTCAGACTGGGAGATGGCTTAGAAGGTCTGTCACTCAAGCATGAGGATATGAGTTCAGATCCCCAGCACCCATGTTAAAAAGCCAGGCTGTGGTGTGTATCTCTCTAGTGCTGAGGTGGTAGGAGATGGGGAGTCGGGAGAGACGGGATCAGCCACTCTAACCAATTGGCGAGTTCTGGACTCAGGGAGAGACCCTATCTCAATAAAACAAATTCAAATAAAATAAAATTCCACAGTTTCTTCTCTGAGCCCTCAACACAATCTCCTTAATGCTATTTCATGGCAATACAGCCCCACCCTGCCCCTACCTCCAGCTTTCCTTACTCTAGCCCCATACCCACTACCCAGTTCCAAAACGGCTTCCACAGTTTCAGGCATCTGTGACAGCAGCATCTTACTTCTCTGGCACCAATCTCTTTTCTTTGTTGTGTGCTGCTCTAATGGAATACCTGAGAATGGGGAATTTATAAAAACAGATTTATTTCTCGTAGTTCTGGAGGCAGGACAGCCAAGACCGAGGGACTGGTGTTTGGTGAGGGCTGGCCTTTTCCGTCATCCCACGGTGGAAGGGCAGAACGGGGCGAGGGAGCCAAGGAAGCAAATTTCCCTAGTACGAATGTGGGCCCTAAGAATTGGCTGCTCTTGGGCTTTGCCTGAAGCCTTGACTCCTTGACAGATATACATGGCCCAGAGTCTTGATCTGGGAGTTCTAGTTCCTTTCTCCTTCCCCTCCTTCCCTCCTTCTCTCCTTCCCCTCCCCTTCTCCTTGCCTTTTTCCATCCCCTCTTCTGTCTTTCCCTCCTTTTCTCTTTCCTGACATTTGGAATTTTATTCTTTAACTTACCAAGTTTCTCAAAATGGAGCTGTACAAGGGATTTGTCTTCAAAGGGGCTAGAATGATGGTTCAGTGGCTATGATCTCTTCCTGCTCTTCCAAAGGACCCAAGTTCCATTCCTAGTACCCACACTGGGCCTATAACTCTAGCTTCAGAGAATTTGACTCCTTCTTCTGGCCGCAGGGGGCACCCCCCACACACGGCATTCATTCACACAGATACACGTATATACATAAATAAAACTAAATATTAAAAAGTAGGATTTTTTAAAACATAGATTGAATCATGCATTTGAAGTAATGAACAAACCTGTGATCACAGTCATTGATTGTTATTAATAAATTATTTAAAAGATAATAAAATTAATTATTGATCTATATTAAACTTTT
>NW_008360324.1:1570180-1627098 GCF_000622305.1 Nannospalax galili | reverse complement strand
TTATTGATCTATATTAAACTTTTTAAAGTAGCAGTAACCCAATGATGATATTATTGCAGCAATTAAAAACGTCCTTAATGCCAGGCGTGATGGCGCACGCCTTTAGTCCCAGAACTCAAGAGGCAGAGGCAGGTAAATCTTTCAGAAATGGTGGTAAGCCTGGTCTACATAACAAGTTCCAGGCCAGCTGGGGCTACACAGAGACCCTGTCTCAATCCTTAGTAAGTTCTTGATGAATAATGTTGTTCTAAATATGTAGTACATAGTATTATATCACTGTATCATCTTTTTATTTGGTAGTTAGTGTCTAGAATAAGATGAAATGTGCAGTATATATGGCATATTCTTTTTTGTTTTTTGAGACAAGGTCTTGCTATCTAGCCCAGGCTGACTTGGTACTCACTATGTAGTCCAGGCTAGGCTTGAACTCTCAGCAGTCCTCCTACCTCTGCCTCCTGAGTGATGGAATTACAGATATGTACTACCATGCAGGGCTACACGCTTTGGTCTCATCCTTATTTTACAGTATGGAAACACTGTTGTAATCAATAATGTGGCAAGAATTCTTCACAAGCTAACTGAGCTCTGAGACCCTGAGAAGTCATCATGGTTGGCAAAGGGTAGGGCTGGAGGGGTTCCTGGGAGCATAGCTGTTGCTGGTGGTTTGGATTGGCTGAGGGAGTCTTTTAGGCTGATGCCTAGCAAAAGGGGTAGAAGACACGCCAATGAAGATGTTATTGACAGAAACCCTGGGGCTGGAGAGATGGATCAGTAGTTAAGAGCACTGACTGTTCTTGCAGGGGACCTGGGTTCAATTCCCAGCACTCACTTGACAGCTAACAACTGTCTGTAACTCCAGTTCTAGGGGATCTGCTGCCTTCTTTTGACCTCTATGGGCATTGTCCAATGCGGTGCATCTACCTACATGCAGACAATATACTCATACACAGAAATAATAAATAAATAAATAGATTAATTAATAAAATATTAAAAAAGAAACCCCACCCTACCCCACTTCTAGTGTTGGATATTTTGGGACACATATCTGGCAGCTATTGTATTGAACCCATGTGGTTTTTACTTCCTGGGTAAACAACTATGTGTATATACTTTTTTTTTTGAGACAGGATCTTATTAGCCCATGCTGCCCTTGAACTTGCAATCCTCACGTCTTAGCCCCCCTGAGCGATGGGATTGCTGGAGTACGTCACTATGCTTGATAAAAGGACAGAGAGGATAAGAGAGAGCAAGATTCTCTCAATGTGTGCATATTTTTATTCAGTTTTATTTTATTAAAATACAATTTGACAGGCATTTCATGGTATACTGCCTTGATGACGTGATCACCCCACAAGTTGAGGCTATTGTTCTTGATGTTTCTAGCAGCAATGTCTTACCAAAAAAGGTGATCGCTCCTACCCTACTGCAGGGGTTAGGGTAGAGAGACATTACCCTCTCTCCTCCCCTCACTATCTCTGGGATAGTTCTCTGCTGTAGAGGAGGTGGAGGCCCAGAGATATGAAATAGGAATTCACTTGGCCTCAAACTCACAGAGATCCACCTGCCTCTGCCGCTCAACTGCTGGGGTTAAAGGAGTGTGCCACTACACCCAGCTAGACTGGATTTTAAAGGGAAAGGGTGTTGGGGTCACAAGCTGCCTCTCTTTTCATATAGGTGCTTCAGTGAAGAGTCCTGTGTCTCCATCCCTGAAGTGGAGGGCTATGTGGTCGTTCTTCAGCCCGATGCTCCCCAGATCCTACTGAGTGGCACAACTCATTTTGCCCGCCCAGCTGTGGACTTTGAGGGACCTGAGGGGGTTCCTTTGTTCCCTGATCTTCAGATCACTTGCTCCATTTCTCACCAGGTGGAGGCCAAGGCAGATGAGAGTTGGCAGGGCACAGGTAAGGATAACTCCAGGGAGTGACAGCACCCGGAGAAGGGTGATGTCTGCAGCTAGAATATGGAAATGGAGTGGCTTCCTCTTGTGTTTGTATGAGCAAGAACAGCCCACCCTTAAGTGGAAAACCCATAAGGGAATGTTGCATGTTGATGCTCATGGAAACACTGTTGAGTTCCATTAAGGAGTGCTCCTGGGTGGGGAGGAGGCATGACCATGAGACGATGATAACAGCTGGGTCCCAGAACCTCAGTCGACTCTGCTCTAATCCAGACCCTGACTTCTCCCCATTCAGTGACGGACACACGCATGTCAGATGAGATTGTGCACAACCTGGACAGCTGTGAAATTTCTCTGGTGGGGGATGACCTAGACCCTGAGCGGGAAAGCTTGCTTTTGGACACCACATCCTTGCAGCAGCGAGGCCTGGAGCTTACCAACACATCTGCCTACCTTACCATTGCTGGTCAGTGGGGCAAAGAGCCTGTCTTCTTTTTTATGGGTGTCCCATTCCATGATTAAGCACCTGGGTCCTCCTATCCAGGGATGTGGCCAAGTGCCATTTGTTCCCTTAGAGATGGAAGATCTCCTCTGACTTCTAGATTGCCTCTGGAGTGCGCTGGGGTGGAGGCTCCAAATGTTTCTTTCTTCCCTCTGCTCTCCAAAACCTGGCTCACCTCCTTCCCTGGTTCCTCTTCCTTTTCCCTTCAGGTCTCTGTCATCTCTTTCCTGCTTTGGTGCAGTCTTCCCTGACTAGCTTTCAAATGGTCTAGCCTTTGGTGTGGTCACCCTCTCTATTTTTTATGCACCTATGACAGCTTTAAGTGCTCATCTTTTTAGAAAATATTTTATTTATTTTTAAAAATTTTATGAGTATGAGTGTATTGTCTATGCTCATCTTTTTAGAAAATATTTTATTTATTTTTAAAAATTTTATGAGTATAAGTGTATTGTCTGCATGTATGTAAGTGCACCTGTGTCGTGCAGTGCCCATGGAGGACAGAAGAGGCCATTGGATCTTCTGGAACTGGAGTTGCAGACAGTTGTTAGCTGCCATGTGGGTGCTGGGATTCGAACCTGGGTCTTCTGCAAGAACAGCTAGTGTTCTTAACCACTGAGCCATCTCTTCAGCCCTAAGTGCTCATCTTTTAATGAATGATGGGGAGTGATAATCTGGTGGTTTCCAAAGGCAGTCTGCAATTCTTGAAGGTCCCTCCAGGAAAGAGAAGGGAGAAGATGGCTATAACCAGTCAGTCCCTTTCCGTTTTCATTCCTTCCCAGGCTTCACTGAGGCTGGGTCCCTCTGTCTGTCACCATCCCTCCAGGAAAGAGAAGGGAGAAGATGGCTATAACCAGTCAGTCCCTTTCTGTTTTCATTCCTTCCCAGGCTTCACTGAGGCTGGGTCCCTTCTGTCTGTCACCGTCCTTCCTTTGAAGGATGTCTTTGCGCCTTCCTTTCCATAAAAAAAAAAAAATCTATGTTCTCTCATCCCTGGGGAGAGCCACGAGACTAAGAGAGAAGGGTAGAGGAGCAACCAGGACTTTGGTTGCTCTACCCTAGTCCATCAGAGTGGGTTAGGGAGTCGGGAGCATTTCTTTCTCTGAGAGGGCAGGTCACATCCCTGGTGAGGAATGGGCTAAACACCCCTTCCACTGCTTTGTCAAATGGTGGGAGTCTGGGAGAGAGTGCTGCCCTGGGCCTGCCTTCACTGGCTCAGCCGCTGAACTGCTTCCTTATTTCCTAGGGGTGGAGAGCATCACTGTGTATGAAGAGATCCTGAGGCAGGCTCATTATCGGCTTCGGCATGGAGCTGCCCTCTATGCCAGGAAATTCCGGCTTTCCTGCTCAGAAATGAATGGTCGTTACTCCAGTAATGAATTTATCGTGGAGGTATCCAGAGAGTCTCCTTTCCCAGTCCCCTACTGATGTACTGGACTTGAGTAGATTGTTGATGGGCAGGGACATTGTTGCACTGAAGGCTCCTAGACCCATAGCAGATGTGTGTGTGTGGGAGATGTGGGGTAGTAATTAAGAGATGGGGCAGGGGACTGGTGAGATGGCTCAGGGCGTAAAGGTGCTTGTTGCCAAGCCTGATGACCTGAGTTTGATCCCCAGAACCTGTATGGTGGAAAGAGAGAGCTGACTGCTGTGAGTTTTCCTCTGTCCTCCACACACACTGTGTGGCATGAGCCACCCCCCTAATAAATAGAGAGAAAGGAGGAGGGAAATGGGGAAGGTGAGGGAGTTGGGCTTGAAGGGGTGGGGCGGAACCTGGCAGAATCAGTTGTTCCTACAGAGCCTTGCATTTCTCCAGGTCAACGTCCTGCACAGCATGAACCGAGTGGCCCACCCCAGCCATGTGCTCAGCTCCCAACAGTTCCTGCACCGGGGTCACCAGCCTCCTCCTGAGATGGCTGGGCACAGCCTGGCCAGCTCCCACCGGAACTCCAGTAAGTAAGCTGAGTGGGGCTAAGGAGGAGGAGTGGGTGGCATCCACCCCTATGCCCTTGGGAAGGAGAGGGGTGGTGCAGTGGATTCTGTTCTCTGTGATACCTGCCTTAATGACAGCTAAGGACTAAAGTCTTCATCCCTCTGAACTGCTGACTCTCTTGGGAAGATGAGCCAATGCAGACTGCTTATGCCTGGAGCCATAAGGCAGTGTTGGGTATAGGCACCTTGTTATTCCTACTGTCTGCCCTCCCTGCACAAAAAATAAAGTTAGCTGGGGTCTAGAGACCTTCTCTAATGAAGCTATCAAACATTTATCTAGCACCTATGGAGTATCAGCACTACCTGAAGATGCTATTTGGGATATAAAAGCATTTTAAGGGCTGGGTGAGTGTGGTGATGCGTGCCTGTGATCCCAGCACCCAAGAAGCTGAGGCAGGAGGATCTCAAGGGGTTTGGGCTGCATAGTGAGACCTGTCTCCAAAACAAAACAGAACAACTAACAAACAGAAAACAAAGAGGGGCAATGAGATGGCTCAGTGGATAAAGGTACTTGCTGTCAAGTCTAATGGCCTGAGTTTGATCTCTGGAACCTATATTGGTTCATAAGATGTACCATGGCACATGCATGGATGTGCTCTCTCTCTCAATAAATAACTAAATAAGTAAATAAAATAAAATTGTAATAAAATAATACTCCTTGAGGAAAGAGTTGGTGCTATTATATATGTAATTATATGTTCTCTGTAAAATTATAAGAATATTTCTATTTTTTCCTTAATAAAATGATTTTTGAGAGACTGCTTAGCCAGAAAGGTAAACCATTCTCACAATTTAAAAGTACCAGTCATCTGTAAAGCCAGAACTCAGGTAGGAAAGAAATTTATGATCAAGGATTGTCACTTAAAAGTTAGAAGGAGGTCAGCTGGGGGTGGTGGTTTATGCCTATAATCCCAGGCCTTAAGAGACTGAGGCAGGAGGATTGCTGTAAGTTTGAGGCCAGCCTGGACTAAAAAGTAAGATGCTAACTCAAAAACCAAACAAACACCAACATAAAAAAAAAAAAGTGAGAAGACAAGAGAAAGACCGTGGAGCCTCCGTAGACAAGTTGGTAACTTCTAAGTGACTCCTGATGGAAACATGGGGTGTTTACAACTGGAATTGATCTATTTCTCAGAAATACGGACAGCTGCTGAAACAGAACCTATCAATGTGGGGCTAGGTACACAAATTGATCAGTTAGACAGATGTATTTAAAAAATTTTTTAAACATAATAAATTTTACTTTTATTTTATTTTTTTAGAATCATAAGAATATTTCTAAAACAACACATGCCAAGTGTTGCCTCCAGATGGGGCAGTCTTGTTCCTGGGATGTGGTCCTTTACAGTGGTGCAATATTTGTTTTCTAATATTGAGAGTTGCTTCATTGTTAAAATGTAGAAAACATGTACAAACAGGAAAAATCAGCCTTGCTTCCTCTGACAGATTGAGGCGATCCTGCTGACATGGCATGTTATGTTCTAGTCTTGTTTCATACATACATTTATTTATTTATTTATTTTTATTTACATTTTACGATGTTGAGACTAAACCATTTTATAACCTGATGCTTATGCTTCAGATTAAAACTGAATGGTAACATTGCCGAGCATGACTTTTGAGGGTCGTTTTCAAAGCCGGTTTCTGAGGTACATTTATTTTTGTCATTTTTGAGACACACCTTGCTTTTGGCCCGGTTCTACCCAACTGCATCATCCACTTCTGTCAGAGTTGGCCCTGGATATCATTTTAAGGTTTTCAACATTAATCCTGCCCTCCAAGGCTATAGATATATCACATTTGAAAAGCAGCAGGTCAGAGGCTCTGAAGCCAATTCCCTAAGGAGCTCCACGAACACTTTCTTAGAGGAAGTTCACGGTCATGGAATCATCCCACTCTTTTGAAGGAGCTGGATACTGGGTTCTGCTGTCACCGACCTGGGTGCAGTGGGCCTGTTGAGAATCTCAGTTTTTTTTGTTTTATTTTTTTTCTTTTGAGACAGGGTCTTCCTGTAGCCCCAGCTGGCCTAGAACTCAACTATGTAGACCAGGCTGGCCTCGAACTCACACAGTTCCTCCTACCTCTGCCTCCCAAGCGCTGGGATTTGGGATTTAGTCCTTTCTTCAGTCTGAGGTCCTCAGAAAAGAAATCTCTTTTTAAAAGATGGGTAATTCTCTCATGGTTAAAAAAGAAATAAAGAGAGAAAGAAAGGAAAACGAGCCTGCTACAGTGGTGTGTACTTACATTCCTGGCTACTTAGGAGGCCGAGGCAGGAGGATGACCAGAGCCCAGGAGTTTGAGACCAGCCTGGGCAATATAGCAAGATGGCATTTCACAAACCAAAATAAAATAAACTAACCCAAACCAAAATACTTAATGAACAATAAAAAAAGAAAACTAATTAGGAAGTAAGGAGGAAAGGATAGGATGGAAGGGGAATTGCCGTGAAGCCAGGGAATGACTCAATTCATAAAGTATACTGCGAGGTACTTCACAGTGCAGGACTGTGCCAGATTTTTTCACTCTGAGCTAGAATCTAAAGCAGAAGGAAACCAGAGCAGTCATGGAAGCCACAGGGTAGGAGCGAGCTGGTGTTCCAAGAGAAGTCCTTGGACTGAGAGAAGGGTGTTTCTCCCGAGGCACTTTCTTCATCAAGAGAGCACCACGTGGGGCAGTGGACAGAGCTCTCAAGTGTCCCTATGATCACATGAGCCATTTGCTAAGACATTAATGTTGGTTATAGAGGTCATTCAAGGTCAGGATTTACTTCTCAGATCTAATGAAGCAAGAAAGATTGATTGGGCTTTTTAAATTCTTGATTTTTGTTTGTAGCTAATTTAAGAATCCTCCCAACCTCCTGGCTCATTTTAATGAATCAGACTTGTTAGCCTAAAACTGGAGTGTTTGTGTTTTGTCTTTTTTGTGGTCAGTTTGTTCCTGGTAATCAATGTGCCATTTCCTTCACCATGCCAGGGGCTCAAGGGGACAAATGAGTTTGATTTTGGCTTATTGTGGTGTCCATAATGCTGTGCCTTGCACTCTGTGGGTGGTGTTGCCCTCCTTCTGGAGCCTGGGCTTAGCCACAGGGGGCCATCTGTTAGCAGTCATCACCCCTCAGACTTGTCCTTTGACGACTGGGTTGGGGACCTGAGAGGGGCTCTGTTGGGCAGATGGACAGAAAGGGCAGCCTTGTCCCCTTTCCCCTTCTCCTCCACACCCAGGCAGTTGAGAAATGTTGATCCAACCAGGCCCATCTTTGCCTTGGAGTCAATGCCCAGGGAGCCTGCCTGCCCTGCCCCCGCAAAGTTAGCTCTGTTTGGCAAGTGGTCCTAAGTAGGCTATTGGTCAGGTCAGGATGGGAAGCAGTTTGGTAGACAGCCATCAGGGCGGCCTCAGGGAGGTGTGTGGCTGCCATGCTTGCCCAGGCAGGCAGTCTTCCTTACCTGGTTGGTCCTGGAGCAGGTGGCAGTGTGAGTGTGCTGGCTGTCGGCAGGAAGGGGCTGCAGCAGGGAGTGTATGGGACTTTCATGCCATCTCCTCTATGGTCTGCTCTGTCTTGATGTGTGCGTTTTAGGATGTAGATAAACTTGGGCCTGGCCTGGAATGTGGTCTTTGCGCTCCAGCTTGCTTGTGTGATTGCTCGTCTCTGTGTCTAAGACACATACAACATAGACTAATTCTCAACAACAGGACTGCCTGGGGTTGAGCTGCTGTGCAGGGTGTGAACCCATGTGGCGTGTGGTGACCCAGCTGCCCAAGAGGGCTCTGGTTTTAGAGGTGCATTTGTGGGGTCTCTTCCTTCACTTGCTGTCTCAGGGGCTTTGGGCTCCCTTGCTTTGCCTCCTCATGCTTCTCCGAATGATGTATGTGTGGGTGCAGAAGGGGGCCAGGGTTGCGTTCACAGCCGCTTGCCCTGTGGGCTTTAGGGCCCAAGTCTGTAGTATTTATGTCTTTCTTCAGGGGGTTGCCTGGGCTGCACAGCTGGTGGGGAGCGGGGTGACCGTGTTCACACAGCTCTTCTGTGTCTTGCTAGAGACTCTAACACACATTCCGTTAATCCCTCTGTGTGAGTCATCTGCCAGGTGGCTGGTGCAGGCAGGTGTGTGGGCTAGCAGAGGCCTGGCTCAGGTGTGGGGCATGAAAACATTTGTCCAGCCATGTGCCCACTCTCTCTTCCTGGGCATGTGCCTGTGCATGCACATCTGCTTTGCTGCCATCAGCTCCAAGGTCCATGTGAGAGTACATGTGCCCTTCCATTTCTCACTGCCTGTTAGGGTCCATGCACCCCTGAATCTGGGTGTCAAAGTGAGACTGCAGGGCAGGAGGCCTGAAGGGACTGAGGAGGGGGCAGGGGCACCTAGCAGGGAGATTGGGAAGGAGCAGAGGCTCCACACATCCAGAAGCCTCCAGCCTACAAGAAGAAGGGAGGTATCACGGAGCAGAGGTGCACTCAGTCCAGGTGGGTAGGTGAAGGGGCCACTCCTTTCCCCTTGAACTTGTCTTCAGCCTTGCGGGCAGCACCTTCTCTGGACATCAGGCCAGGCTTAGAGCTGCTTCTCCTCCTATGAATGGGGTATCTTTGTCTAGACTGAGTGGTCCCTGAGGAACCCTTCGTGCCCATGCAGGAAGATGCAGGCAGCTTAAGTCCTTGCTGCCAATCCAATGATGATAGGCTTGTTCAGGGCAGCGCTGAGCCGGGGGCCTTCTCCACACCACCTGCCTCCCTTAGCACATCTGCCTTCCTGTGTCCCTTTGGGCCTCGCAGCCACTTCCCTCCCTCTCCTTCCTCTTCACTCCTCTCCCTGGCGGGCTCTGCTTCTTTGGCCTCTCGATGATCTAGTTCCTCAGGCCCACAGTGAATGTTTCCTTCTCTTACCCTAGGACTTCATTCAGCAGTCTCTTCCCCAGCATCCCTACCACCCCCATGTCCAAGTCCCCCAGGTGTGCCACCCTGTGTCTAAGTCCCCTGGGTGTGCCACATTCTGCTGACCTCCCGGCTCTTCCTGCAGTGGTCCCCAGTGCTGCAACACTCATCATCGTAGTGTGTGTGGGCTTCCTGGTGCTGATGGTCATCCTGGGCCTTGTGCGCATCCACTCCCTTCACCGCCGTGTCTCGGGGACTGGTGGGTCCCCAGGGGTGTCCACTGACCCCAAAGACCCGGACCTCTTCTGGGATGACTCTGCTCTCACCATTATCGTGAACCCCATGGAGGTGAGTGGAATGAGGGGGCACATCCACAGCAAAGACCCCTGATGAGGCCCCAGATGAAAGATCTTGGTAGGACTGTGGAGAACATGGAGGAGAAAGGATGAGATGGGGAGGAGGTGAGGAGAGGCAAAGGGACTCTGTGTGTGTGTGTGTGTGTGTGTGTGTGTGTGTGTATGTGTGTCCTGAAGGAGAAGCTCTGGGTTGTGGGAAGTTGCTGATCTCTTGTCCTCTCTGCTTCCTTTCTTCAGTCCTATCAGAACCGGCAGGCCTGTGTGGCGGGGGTTGCTGGTGGCCAGCAGGAGGATGAGGACAGCAGTGACTCAGAGGCAGCCGACTCCCCCAGCAGTGATGAGAGACGCATCATTGAGAGCCCTCCACACCGCTACTGAGGTTATGGCCCTGCCTTGACAGAGGTCTGCCCTGAGGAGACAGGCACCCAAGAAAGAAAGACATTCTGAGAGAAGAGAGACCAAGGGGGCGAGAGTCCTTCAGACAGAGTGCTCCTTCAATCTCAAAACCCCAGCAGCCCCCATTGGGCCACCCTACCCCTCCTTGAGCCTGCCCTTGCCTTGGGCTGCCCTTCCCCTGGCATGCTCCCAAGGCACCTGCCCCAGCTGGCTGCACTGGGGAGGTGACTGGATCACTTTGACTGCCCTGTAGCCCACCTGTGGCAGCACATTCTGTCAGCCATGCACTGTATTGGGGAGGTGGTTATCAACAGCCATGGTTGAGATGGGAATGGGATTGAGAGGCGCCCTTTCCTCTGCTCTTCTCTACGCTGTCTTGTCCATGGGGCCTTCCTTCCATTGGGCCTCCTTGACTGGGCCTCCCTGCTTCCCTTAGGAACCCCTCACCTCTATTTCCATTTTACTCTGGGGACCCCTGCTCCTCCCCCTTCCCAGTCTCCTTCCTCTCCTGTCCTCTTTGCTCTATTGCCAGTGCAGTCCTGAGGTCCTGCAACTCCTGCCCTTTCCTCCACAGCCTGCTTGTACCTAGGTTGTGGGGAAGGAGAGGGAGTGGGGGGGCCCTGGTGTATTATATATAATGTATATTTTTTCAATGTTGTCGTGAGCACAGCTCCTGGGTTCCTGTGTGCAGCCAGTCTCCTTCCTCTCCTGTCCTCTTTGCTCTATTGCCAGTGCAGTCCTGAGGTCCTGCAACTCCTGCCCTTTCCTCCACAGCCTGCTTGTACCTAGGTTGTGGGGAAGGAGAGGGAGTGGGGGGGCCCTGGTGTATTATATATAATGTATATTTTTTCAATGTTGTCGTGAGCACAGCTCCTGGGTTCCTGTGTGCAGCTCACAGCCGTGTGTGTGTGTGTGTGTGTGTGTGTGCGGAGCTAGAGTTATGGTGTGAAATGTGCCTGAGTGTTCATCCCTAAATAGTGAATTGGGCTCTGTAGACACGAATACCTACGGTGAGCTTCACATCCAGAAGAGAGTGCTATTATATGATGATTCTCAGATAGCTTGATAAGATGGGTAATGTTACCTAGGAAATGTGGAAACATACATTTAAGTGAAGGTTTTCCACAATATACTTATATATAACAGTGTGTGTGTGTGTGTGTGTGTGTGTGTGTGTGTGTGTGTGTGGCATTGTCATGTCCTGGGGTGAGGGTAGGGTATGGGTGTGGTAAGGGAGGGGACACACCCTGGGGTTTTCAAATAAAATGGAAAAAATCTCCAGCCTGCTGTCTACCTGGCTGATCCTGTGTGATTCTGGCTTCTCTGCTCTCAGGGGCTATTTGGGTTTCTGAGCAGGTTGAGGTGAGGAGGTAGGGCTGACTGTCATTGGCTCCCTGACTGTGCACATCCTCAGGTTTCCAGGCCCCTGGGAAGGTAAGATGGAGGCAGATGGCTTCTACTGTTTTCTTTCCTCTGCACCCTGGAAAAGGTGCCACAGAAGGTTGCTCAGTGCCCAGTGCTCGCTGGGGACCCTGTCAGCCCCTCCCCATTACTTTGAACATTTCCAGCCAGCACACATTGGTTCCTAGCCCAAGAGCCTGGAGGAGGAGGCTGGCAGTCCTGTTCTTTGGAACAAAGGGATCAAGAGCTCGCCTTACTGGCCAGTTCATTGTTCTGGCCCAGGAGACCTCTGCTTTTCCATATCCACATGACTCTCTTGGCATGGCTACTGGATGACCTTAGTTCTCTCCACAGTGAACTGGCCTGAGGCAGATTCTAGTCCTTCCTCAGCCTTTTGGGCCATTGGTTCCCTAGGCTAGGTCTTCGCTAATCCCCAGATGATAAAGGACAGAACTAGGTAGAGCTGTTTCAAAGGAGTGAACTGCGGCTGCTCACAGCACCCTTCCTGTGCTGCCCCTGCCTTGGAAAATACCAGGGAACCAAGCTTTAGTTCCTTTCTGAAGAACAGGTGAAGTAGAGTATCAAGCTTTCTCCAGTTCCACATGGCCCTCTGTAACCCACGGGGTAGAGCTGGTGCTCTCTGGGGCATTGATGCTCCATTCGTCTCTGTCCCACTTCTATCACATGCCCTCGTCCTACCAACAGCTTCAGCTCTCTGTTGCGTGTCAATGGCTGCACAAGCATGTCTCCCACCCAGGCCTTTTTCCTGTCTGGTATTCCCATCTACCTGTTTCTACTGGGGCATCCTGTACTTCAAACTCAGCCTCTGCCCAAATTCTGCTGTCTTGGTTACCTCTCCCCATCCCCTCCACCCAGAGATCTAAGCCAGGAGGCTAGGAGTCTGTCTAGATTCTTCTTTCTCTCCCAACCCTGGGTCCAGATGGTGACCAAACCTCGTCATTGCTGCTGCTTTCCCAGATGTGCCATGCCGCTGCCGCATGCTGCTCATTTCTTACCTGGCCTGTTCTAAGAGCCTCTTACCTGGCCCCAGCTCCACTGTTTAGCACCGCTCCAGCCCACCTTTACCTCTGAGTCTCAGTGGTCTTTCTAAAGCACAACTCTACCTATGCTGCTCTCCTGTTTAGAATCTTCCCTACCTTTCTGTCAGGACTGGGTCAAAGCCCAGATATCTTGGCAGCCTCCTACCACCCCCTCCCTCTCTGGCATGTTTTTGCCCCCGCTATCCCTGTATACCTGCACTCTGGGCACACAAACCACAGGTACTTCCTAGAGTTACCCCCTGTATCCTTGCTTTGTTCCTTCTGTCTAGCATGTCATTTCCCCTTGCACACCCAATAGCCCTACTTATTACTGAAGACCCCATTCCAAGGTTGCCTCTTCTAGGGTCGCCAGTGTTGAGGTACCCTGTGTTCATCTCTCCGTGATAGCACTTCCTGTGAGGCTGTAACACATATTTCTATAAAAGGAATTCTCTGTATCCTCAGAAACTTATGTGGGGGCCTGGCATACAGTAGGGGATCAGGAAATGATGAAGTGATGCGTTGTCCTCAGACTCAGAGAAGACTTACTGGTAGGGGAAAGGAAGCTGCTTGGTGGGCCATTGGCCTGGGAGGTCAGGAGACAGAAGGTGAATCAACAGATGCCTTGCAGTGTCTGCCTCACTGTGGTCTGCTTAGATGTCAAGCTGTTGTCAGTATCTGTGACAATACCACATAGGGAGGCAGACTCCCAGCTCATCCTGGAGTCCCCCAGAAGCCCAAGGTGAAGGCCAGAGGCTTGAGACAACTGAAACCCTTTAGGTCTGAAGGGAGTACAAGAGAGTTTTAAATTCGGGGTCTTGAATTTCAGCGCATTCAACCTCCTCTCCTCCCTCTTGTCACCCCTCTAGTCCTCACCCCAATCGCAGAGACTAAAGCTTCTCATGCTAAAGAGCAGAAGCCAGGTGGGTGCCATTATTTTTTTATTTGCTCTCGGAGTTCCTTACACTGTGGCTGAGTCTTGGGACTTGGAGTCTTCACGTACATTTGTTGGTCAAGCTTTGGAGACAGGGAGCAAGTGGTCAAGCTCACTGTGAATTCTTGTCCCCCTCTTGATGATCACACACCTGCAGACTGCCAGCTGGCAGTGCATAGTCCTTGTCCTAGCGTCTGACAGTCTTGGTCCTGGTTCTGGTCTTCTTGGGTCATCTGTCCCTGGGGCTGTGTGGGTTTCTTCTGTGCTCATTCTGTATCAGCCTCCTGGAAACTCAGAACCACTGACTGCTGACTATTTCTTATAGACGTAACCTTCCCTGTTCTTCCTCCTCCTCCTCGGTGTCTGACACTCCAGGGCCCAGCCTATGGTTACCACCATCTTCCATGACAGACGGACAGGTAGAGGTGTCATGTAGGGCAGACATGTGAGTGGGATCCTGAAGATCCGAGGAAGACCTTAACGTCTGTAACACCACATGCACTGAATTTCTGCTCTTGATAGCCTTCTCCCCCAGCCTCTCTCAATCTTCCTGTTTCTATCTTAGTTTCTCTCTTCTCTGTCTCTCTTGCTTTATGCACACACACACACACACACACACACACACACACACACACACCCCAGAATGAGGCAAGAGGCCAACTCTAATGATACAGGGAAAAGGCAGCAGGCAGGGATCCAAATAGGTTTTTATTTTGTTGCTCAAGGTCTGGAAATTTGTTCCCTAACCTCCCTCACAGAGTCTGGCAAAGCCTCAGGATGTCAGGTTTGGCAGGGTTTCAAGTTCACCTATTCCCAATTTAATTAGAAATAGCAAACACATTTCCCTTGGCCTCACTCAAAATTTTCTCCTGCAATGGGAAGCTCTTTAATTCCTCAGTCTGCTCTGCGGTGAAATTAATTAGCTTCTCAAAAGGGACATGATGAAGAGCTATGCCCTTGGCAGAAAGCCATGCTTAGAGGCAGATGTCAACTGCTAGTTCCAAAACAAAGTGTGTCCTTCTTATTACCAAACCAGAGACCCGAAAACTTTCTTTTCTGACATCAGGATGGGTGGATGCAAGCTCAATGATGGCATACAAAGGTTCTGCCTACTCTGGGAGTCTACCCTGCAGCCTTTGGACCGATGAGCAACACTTTGGAAATATGAACCCATCAACTTTCACCTTGGGAGCTTTGTCAGGAGAAGGTCAGGGACAAGTCTGTTTCCACTCTTCTAGGAACTGTGGAGGGGCTTGTGTTCTCTTCAGCCCTTTAAGGGGTCCCCAAAGTGGACTCCCTAAAACCCCCAGACCTATCACAGGGTAAGGAACTATGTGATGATCCTTCAAACCCTTGAGTATTTTCCTACAAGCACCAAGTGAGGATGAATTCATACCTATAAAGTTCCATTACACACTATGGGTACCAGTTTCCTAAATTCCACTTCCCAGGGATTCCTGTGATCATGCAGCAACTTGTGGAGGCTTGCATGCTCTCCTTCCAGCTGCCTCCTGGGAAGGAGGAAGGCGAGGGAGAGGGAGATAGGTGTGAGAGTGATGGGTAAGCCCCTGGAAGGCAGCAGGGAGGAACTGCTATATCTACCTCCATAGTGCTGTAGTTAGCACCTCTTTTGCAACATCATACTGAGAGTACTTAAAATACCCTCATCCTACAAGAAAAGGACAGATGAGACTCTAAATTTAGCCACAGTGGGTAGAAGGAGGGGTGATGGAGGCTCGGGGATGTAGTGGAGCTGTCTTTGTCAGAAAACGAATAAGGACCTTGTATCTCCTGTCTGTGGATTCTAGTCTACAAGGACCAGGAAGGCTCTGTTCCGGTTTTCACTCTCAAAGCCAGGACCCCAATTTCTGCAGCCCCCCTCCCACCTCCCCCATCAGCTGATATTTTCCCTCTTTCTCTGTGGGTTGCACTGTGACTGGATCTGAGAGAAGAGGCTGTTAGCAGGTGCAGGAGCCACATTTGAGAAGACCTCTGATTGGTTGTTAGGTCACTGAGAATCATCTTTCCTCCTTCCACAGCACTACAGAAAGGGAAAATAAGTCCAAAAGGCATAGCCACGATAAGAGGGTAAGAAAACTTCTAAAAAACAGTGGAGAAATCCCCAGAGTCACTGTGACTCTCAGCTGTTTGTGCCACCAGACCGTGTGGAGTCGGTCAGTTCCAGCACAGACCACTGGTCCAAGGACCCTTACCGACTAAGCTCTCTCCCCAGTGCCAACCTTTTCTCATTCTTAGTAGCTTACCTCAGGCCTTTGTTAAAGTTACAGAGAGTTGACAATGAGGGCACTGAAGGGTCAAGGAAATCTGGTTAAGCCAAGCAAAATGCCAAGGTCATGCAGAGCATGTTATGTGGGGGAAGTTTGCTAAGATTTACAGAGTACAGCAGCAGTCCGTCTATCTGAGGTCAAATAAGGCCCAATGCAAAAGACGCCCAGCTGATGTGCACACTGAAATTACAGGCTCTGAGATTCAAGCCTCTGCTTTGGAGGGGACATTCAACCATAGCAAGGGACAGTAACTAATTCAAGGGGTTGAGTGAGGCTTAAACAAGGTAACTTTTCCCGAGAACCTAGAATTGGCACGCTGTAGTATACACAATTATTTGTTAGTGATTTTTGCCATTAGATAGTGGAAGGTTGACAAAATCATCCCTAACTCAAGTGACGATGTGCCTTAAAGGGCACGAAGTCTCATGATAGCAGAAGCCCCACAGTCTTTCCATGCAAAGCTCAGGCAGTGGGTTGTAGTCCTGAATTCAACTTTTTTTTGGGGGGGGTCTTTTTGAGAAAGGGGTCTCCCTGTAGCCCCAGCTGTCCTGAAACTCACTATGTACACCAGGCTAGCCTTGAACTCACAGAGATCCGCCTGCCTCTGCCTCCCAAGTGCTGGGATTAAAGGCGTGTGCCACCACGCCTGGCCTGAATTCAACTTTTGAGCCAGATGCACTTGGACGATTTTCACTTTGTCTTCTTACAGAAGCATGTCGTGGCTAATGCCCGTAGAATAATGCCTATTTTTATATTTGCCAGGCTGTTCAAAATAGGTTCAGGGCAATTCTTTTTAATAGACCAGGGTTTTAGCAAGCAGAAGCTGTTAGTTTTGGGTGATAACTTCTGTGGCTGACTGAGCAACATGGGCAATGGTGACCTGGCACTTTACTAAAGGCTCAATAGAGATCAGTTCAGCAAATAGCTGGTCTTATGGTCTCATTTCAAAATGGCATAGTCTCAGATATAATCTTTTGTTTTGTGTTTTCTATCTAGGTTTTCAGTCTGAGCCTCATTCTCAAAAGGAGCTAATTCTACTCCTGAGCAAATGTGTTTGTGTGTGAAGACTCAGTAAGCCAGTAAGTCAGTTGTACTGACTGATAACTCTAACAACAGGAGACGGGAGAAGTTGCTATGGTTTGGATAAGTGTCACCCAATGTCTGAGTGCTGAAGGCTTTGTCCCAGCCTGTGGCACCCTTGGAAGGCAGTAACACCTGTGAGAGGCAGGGCTGGGAGGGAGGAAGTTAGATTCTTGGGGACATGCCCTTGGAGGAGGCTCTAGGACTTTGGTCTCCTTTTCTTGTTCTCATCCATTTCCTGGTTGCTGTGAGAAGGAAACAGCTTCCTTTACCATGAGGCCTGGCCTCACCATAGGCCTCAAGCAAAGGAGTCAACTGACCATGATTGAATCTTCCCAAACTGTGAGCCAAAATACCCCCTTCTCTTTCTCTTTCTCTCACAGAGGTCCGTCTGCCTCTGCCTCCCGAGTGCTGGGATTAAAGGTATGCGTCACCATGCCCAGCCACATTCTGTCATTTGTGTTAAGGCCTATCATGTCAAGTTAGTGTCCCCAGATGTCCCTCAGTGCAAGTTCATCCACTGAGGTCTAGTCAGCCTATCTAGAGTCCCTCCCTTTAAGAAGATCAGCTCTTCCTCACCCAGCAGTAATCAGCTGCCAATAATTCTTTGACTAAGATTGGGGCCTGCTGTCCATTTCCACAGTTCTGTGCTGGGCTTTTATCTGCTTGAGTTTGCATGGGTCTTGTATATACTGACACCATTGCTGTAGGTTCATATGGGAAGGGCCCTGCCTGTAGGACTACTTCCGTATGGTCATGCACCTCCTCCCTGGCTCTTACAATCTTTCCAGCCCCTCTTCTGAAATGGTCCCTGAGCCCTGGGTGGGTAGATTTTAATATAGGAGTCCTGTCCAAGGACCCACACTCTGTAGACTCTTATTCTCTACATTTCGGCTTTCGTGTTCCTGGCTCTCTGTTGCATGAGGGAGTTTCATTAATGAGAATTAAAAGATGCATTAATGTTCTCTTCATCCCTCGTTCTATGTTCTGTGAGCCTTAGATGTAGAGGCTTCACTGTAGATGTGCCACTTAGGCTTGGGCAATTCACAGACAATCTCTGTGCATGACCAGTTGTGGAATTCTATAATTATCTCTGCCTCTTGAAAAAGAAGTTTCTTTGATGGGTGGTGATTGGGATACTTGTCTGTAAATTTAAGGATCCATATTTTGCATATAGTAAGAAATTGCATTTGTCTAGGAATGTGACAACCTTGGGGTTTTCTCTAAGATCTATGACCTCTTCAGCTATGTGTATTTGGTTACCACACATGAGTTTTCTTCCATTGAGTGGGCTTTAAGTTCAATCAGGTAGCTGTTAATTACCCCCAAGATAAAAGTGCCACTACAGGGGGGCTGGAGAGATGGCTCAGTGGTTAAGAGCACTGGTTGTTCTTGCTGAAGACCTGGGTTCGAATCCCAGCATCCACATGGTAGCTAAGAATCATCAGTAACTCCAGTTCAGGGGATCCGACACCCTCTTCTGTCCTCTGTGGGCAATGCATGACATGGGTGCACTTATACACATGCAGGCATAACACTCATACACATAAAAATAAGATAAATAAATAAAAATTAAAAAAAACAAGTGCCACTATAGCACCAATGCTATTTGCTGTGCCAGTCGTTGGTGTGGTATTAGGCCTTGAAGCTGGGGTTGGACCATAGATTGATTGATGTTCTCCCTTTCCAACTTTCGTAGTGCTCTCCAAAGCTGTGAGAGCTAGCCTTCAGGGGATGTGGCTTCCAGGTCATTTCCAGGTTTATCGTTCCAAATCCCGTGTCCAAAGTACGTCCTGCTTGCGGCAATAGGGTCTTACCATCAAGTTCTGGGAGGCAATCAAGGGCTGTGGCAATAGCCTGTGTAATTTTGGGAATCTCTTAGATTACCCTGACCAAGAACTCAAAGGAGGGTTTCTCCTGTCTGACACTGTTTCTTGTTATGTAGTCTTCAACTGTACACACGGGCTCATATAGAGCTAGTGTATGTATAACTTTTCAGTAGGTTTTTGGACTAATACAATTCCCTCTTTTTTTTTATACTAGCTAGATATTTTTATATTTTCTCTCTCTCCTCTCTCTCTCTCTCTCTCTCTCTCTCTCTCTCTCTCTGTCTCTCCCCCCCTGTCCAACCCTCCCTCCATTCCCTCCTCATTTAAAGTATCCCATTTTCTCCATTTCTTCCTTGATAATTCCCATCTGCTATGGTCTCACCTCTCTTGAGCGTCTTCCCTTTACCCCTGTAGTTCCTTGTATAACCCTCCTTCTCCCCCTCCCATTTAAATACCCTCTTTTTACACACTTCTCCCTTAGAAACACCTGTCTCCCACTGTTCTCTCTCAGGTTCCTTCTTTCCCTTAACCTCCCTGGTTACTTTCCATTTTCCTGGTTCCTGCAGTTACATCAGGATATATACTTATGTATAAGGATTTGGTGCTAGGGTTCACAAATGAGGGAGAACATATGTCATTTATTTTTCTGAGTCTGTGTTACTTCACTTAGTATAACAGTTTCTAGTTCCATCTATTTACCTGCAATTTTCATTATTTCATCTTTCTTTACTGCTGAGTAGAACTTCATTGTGTAAATGTACCATTTACCTTGCTTTAAAAAGAAACATTTTTTGATTGAATTATTTTTGAGTTTTTTTTTTTTTTTGTCTTTTTTTTTTTTTGAGACAGGGTCTCCCTGTAGCCCCAGCTGGCCTGGGACTCACTATGTAGACCAGGCTGGTCTTGAACTCACAGAGATCTGCCTGCCTCTGCCTCCTAAGTGCTGGGATTACAGGCATGTACCACCACACCTGGCTGATCGATTTATTTTTATCTGTATGAGTGTATTGCCTACATGTGTGTAAGTGCACCACATGCCTGCAGTGCCTATTGAGGCCAGAAGAGGGCATCAGATTCCCTGAAATTGGAGTTATAGATGGTTGTTAGCCATCATGAGGATGCTGAGACTGAACCTGGGTCCTCTCCAAGAGCAGCCGGTGCTCTTTAGCACTAAATCATCTCTCCAGTGCCCACCTTGATTTTCTTTTTTCTTTTCTTTTTAAAATATTTTATTTATTATTTATCATTTTATGTTTATGAGTGTATTGCCTACATGTATGTAAGTGCATCATCCGAGGAGGTCAGAAGAAGGAGTCAGATCCCCTGGAACTGGAGTTACAGATGGCTGTTAGCCACCATGTGGGTGCTGGGAATCAAACCCGGGTCCTCTGCAAGAGCAGTTATTGCTTCTAGCCTTTTAGCCACAGAGCCATCTCTCCATTCCCCCCCCCTTTTTTTTTGAGACAGGGTCTCCCTGTAGCCCCAGCTGTCCTGAAACACACTATGTAGACCAGGCTAGCCTTGAACTCACAGAGATCCGCCTACCTCTGCCTCCCGAGTGCTGGAATTAAAGGCGTGCGCCACCACGCCCGACTTCTTTTTCTTTTTTAAAAAAATATTTTATTTATTACTTTTATTTTATGTGTATGCATGTATTGCCTGCATGAATGCAACTGTACTCATGTTGTGCAATGCCTGTGGAGGTCAGAAGAGGATGTCAGGTCCCTTGGACCTGGAGTTATGGATGGTTGTTTACCTATATGTGAATCCTAGGAACCGAACCTGGGTCTTCTGCAAGAACAGATAGTGCTCTCAACTGCTGAACCATCTCTCCAGCCCCCACCCTGTTTTTGAGAGGGTTTCTCACTGGGACCTGGACCTCACCAATTAGGCTAGCCTGGCTGACCACTGTGCCCCAGGGACCCACCTGTCTCTGCCTCCCTAGTGCTGAGATTGCTAGCATGCACCATCATGCTTGGCTTTTTACATGGGTGCTGGGAATCGAACTCAGGTTCTTGTACTTGCACAGCAAGCAGTTTACCAACTGAGCTTTCTCCCCAATGCCAACCTTATCTCAGGTTAGCTCAGGCGTTTGTTAAGGTAATGAGAGAATTGACAAAGAGGCCATTGACAGGTCAAGATAGTCTGGTTAAGACAAGCAGAATGTCAAGAACAGACAGACAGAGCCTGTTATGTGAGGAAAGCTTGCTGCAATCTACAGAGTGCAGCAGCAGTCCATGTACCCGAGATCAGATAAGGCACAATGCAAAAGATGCCCAGCTCCCTAGGCAGCAGAGGCAAATTGATCAGGAGAATGCTCTAAGAGGTCACCAGTGAGAATGTCCTTGACAGCATGTAGTCCTGAGCTTTCCTGTACTGAGGTCCAGTCTAACAAGTGAGTTTTCTGGCATGGTGCAATAGTTGAGATGTTGAATGCCCCTCCATGGCCTCTGCGTTGAAGACTTTGTCTTCATGGTGGCACTATTGAGAGACGGTGAATCTTTAGGAGATGGGACCTAGTGGGAAACCTAGTGAGAGGTTCTCAGGTCATTGGGACTGTGCACTCAAATGGGTCCTTGACCCCTTCATTTTCCTGTTTGCTTCCTGGCCATGAGGTGAGCGGTTTGCTTTGCTAGGTGTTCTCTGACATTGTCATCTAGTACCACTGGCCTAAAAGCAATGATTCTGCTTGGCTATGTATTGGAAGCAAATATTTCTTTATGATTCTATAAATATACTTCAAATATAATATAAATACAATAAATAATATAAATATTACAATATAAATACAATAAATATAAATTAAGTATAACAAATATAATTACCTCAGGCATTTTGTTATAGTAATAGAAAGTGGATACTTGGTTCAGATTGCTATAACAGAGTAGCATAGACTGAATGGTTTAACCAATAAGCATTTGTTTATTATAATTTTGGAGGCTGGGATGTTCAGGATCCCAACAGGCACCAACAGATCCAGTGTCTGGTGAGTGCTCTCTTCCTGGTTTGTAGATGATCGTTTTGTTTGGGGCACGGTCTTAGTTTCTTTTCCTGTGATAAACTACCCCGGCAAAAGCAACTTATGGAGAAAGGGTTTGTGTGGCTCACAGTTCTAGCTTACACATCACAGCAGGAAGTCACAGAAGCAGGACCTTGATGGGGCTGGACACATGGCCTTCACAGTCAAGAGCAGAGGGCAGTGGATTGATGCTGCACACTAGAGCTCAGCTTGCAGTCTCCACTCTATGTTCCAGATACCATTGACCAGAGAGTGGTCCCACCTACAATTAAGATGGGTCTGCCACATCGGTTAACACAACCAAGACAGGCCCATCTCCCAGGTGATTCTAAATTTTTGCCAAGTTGATAACACTGACCATCACAGGCATCAATTCTATTTATGAAGTCTCAACCCTTATCACCTAATCGCTTTCCCAAAGTTCCAGCTGCTAAAACTATCAGACAGGGTTGGGTTTTCATTGTATGAATGGGGAGACACAGCATTTTGTTCATAGCAGGCACTATTTGTTTACTTATTTGTAGTCTTAGTGATCAAATCTGTGGCCTTGTGCATGCTAGGCAAATACTTTGACACTGAGCTACAACCCCCCCTCCCTGCAAGTCCACCCACTAATTAAAAAAATATTTTATTTATCATTTTTAGTTTAGGGTGTATGAGTATATTGCTTACATGTATGTTAGTGCCTGTGTCATGCAATGCCTGTGGAAATCAGAAGATGGCATTGAATTCCCCCAGAACTGGAATTATGGACAGTTGTTAGCCACCGTATGGGGGTTGGGAATTGAATCTGGGTCCTCCGCAAGAGCAGCCGGTGCTCTTAACAGCTGAGCCATCTTTCCAGCCCCCCTTCTTTTCTTTTTTAAAAGATATTTTATTATTTTTATTTTTATGTGTATGGATGCATTGCCTGCATGTATATAAGTGTACCCATCCCATGAAATACCTGTAGAAATCAGAAGATGGTGCTGAATTCCCCTGGAACTGAAGTTACAGATGGTTGTTAGCCACCATGTGGGTGCTAGAAATCGAACCCAGGTCCTCTGCAAAAGCAGCCAGTGCTCTTAACAGCTGAGCCATTTCTCCAGCCCTACCTTACTAATTTTTTTAATTTTTAAAATATATTTTATTTATTATTTTTATTTTATGTGTATGCATGTATATTGCCTGCATGTAGGTAAGTGCACCCATGTCCTGCAATGCCCATGGATGACAGAAGAGGCCATTGGAGCCCCTGGAACTGGAGTTACGGATAGTTGTTTGCTGTCATGTGGGTGCTGGGATATGAACTAGGGGCTTCTGCAAGAACAGCCAGTGTTCTTAACTGCTGAGCCATCTCTCTAGCCCCACACTTTTTATACAAATAACCCCAGCCTTTCTGAGAAGGTCAAACTTCACTGCTCAGTGGTGCAAATGACTTTAAAACTCTGAAAAGTATAGAATTTAGTATACAGATGGTGAGATAAGTCACAATTTAAAAATAAAATTTCAAAATGTCTGAATTTATTCAAATTAAGCTTGAATTTGAGTTCTATGTTTGTAATGGGAAATATGCGTTGGATTTAGGCTGATTTGACAGTAATATGGTACAATTCAAGGTTATAAACAGTAGTAGAACATTTGGCCAGGTACGGTGGCACATGCTTTTAATCCCAGCACTTGGGAGACAGAAGCAGGTGAATCTGTGAGTTCCAGGCTAGCCTGATCTACATAGCAAGTTCCAGGCCAGCTGGGGCTACAGGGGAACCATGTCTCAAAAAATACCAAAACAGCCGGGCGTGGTGGTGCACACCTTTAATCCCAGCACTTGGGAGGCAGAGGCAGGTGGATCTCTGTGAGTTCGAGGCCAGCCTGGTCTACATAGTGAGTTCCAGGGAGACCCTGTCTCAAAAAGACCAACCCCCTGCCCAAACCCAAAAATAAAAACAAACAAACAAAAATACAAAAACAACAAAACAAAACAGTAGTAGAGCATTTAATGAAATCAAACATCTTTTAAATATTTATTACATTTTTATTTATTTTGTGTGTATGAGTGTGTGTGTGTGTGTGTGTGTGTGTGTGTGTATACATGCATGGGCATGTGTACAAGTAGATTCTGGAATGTGCAAAGTGGAGAGTGGAAGCCGAGCTCTAGTGTGCGGCATTAATCCACTGCTCTCTGCTCTTGACTGTGAAGGCCACGTGTCCAGCCCCCTCAAGTTCCTGCTGCTGTGACTTCCAGCCATGATGTATAAGCTAGAACTGTGAGCCACACAAATCCTTTCTCCATAAGTTGCTTTTGTCAGGGCATTTTATCACAGCAAAGGAAAATAAACTAAGCCAATCAGAGGATGGTTTATGGGAGTCACCCCCCCCCGCCCCGCACATTCGGATGAACACAGGTCATCAGGCTTGTCAGCAGGCCTTTATCTGCTGAGCCTTCTCACTGGTATGAAATCAAACATCTGATCATGATAAATAAAGCAATTAGAATATACAGATTCTAAGCCTACCTTATTATTCCTTTGAAATGCATGAGGGAGATCAGATATATTAAGCATATGAACATGTCACAGTCTAAAGCAGTTATGGAAATTTTACGAAGTTTGTAAGTAGGACTATTATGGTTTGAATGTGAATTGTACCCCATGGGCCCATGTGCTTGAACACTTGGTCCTTAGTTGGCAGTGCTGTTTTGGGACCTTTTGAATAGGAGGCCTAGTTGGTAGACGCATGGCTCTAGGGGTGGAGTGTGAGGGCTACCAGCTGGCTCTGCTTCTGGCCTGAGTGCTCTGCTTCCTGATCTGCCACAGTGAATGAGCTTCACCACAAGCTATGGCCACCAGTGATGAAGTCTCAGCTACATGATCCTGCCACCACGAACTCTGCCATGCCTTCCCCACCATGATGAACTATCCCTTTCAAACCATGAGCTGAAATAAATCCTTCTTCCCTCAAGTTGCCTCTGTCAGTATTTTGCCACAGCAATGACAAAAGTTAATAACACAAGGCCTAATTGTTAGGGGGATTTAAGTTTGTTCAAATTGAGTTAAACACCAATCAAAGAACAAATAGAAGTGATTAAAAAAATGACAGTGTAGTTACATATCAAATTGCAAAGTTTATAAGTTGAATTTGGAGGCTTAGGTGAAATCAGATTTTCTACTTATAATTTCAAGAAATTAAACATTGATTTAAAATCTAGTTAGCTGTGGAGCTAGAGAGATGGCTCTGAGATTAAGAGCATTGGCTGCTCTTGCAGAGGACATGTGTTCAGTTCCCAGCACCCACATGGCAGCTAACAACCATCTGCAACTCCAGTTTCAGGGGACCCAATGCCCTCTTCTGTCCTCTGAGGGCATCGAACGACATGGGTGTGCTTACATACATGTAAACAAAACACTTATACACACAAAACAAAAAATAATAAAAATCTAGTTAGCTGGAAATTGTCTTTTCCAAACACAATACACACTAAAAATATTCATGTGTACGTGCGTGTATGCATGACTCTATAGTTTGTGTGCATTTAAGATTGTGTTAGATGTTGGATGAAAAAAATGTAAGGGATCCAAAGAAACCTAAGAGATTGAGAGGACTGGTCTAGAGAGACATGTGAGGGACCTCTGGTGCAGGACATAGTTTTGAGGGGGCCCTCAGCGCCAGTAGAGCCTATGGCAGAGCAAGTATAATATAACTGTTCCTCTGGCCAGGCCAGGACCACTGCCATCATGGAACAGAGTAACTGTGGTGACCTCGAGGAGACCTTGGCAATGACATGAACAGAATCATTCACAGATTGCCAGGTCTATGGTAATGGATTCTTTTTTTCTTTTCAGTAGGGTCTCATGTAGCCCAGGCTAGCTTCCAACTCAGTATGAGGATGGTCTTGAACTCATGATCCTTCTACTTCTACCTCCTAAGTCCTGGAACTACTGGCATGAGCCATGTAGCCAGCTGATGGAGCTGTGAACATCCCCTCTTTGCAAGGGGACAGAGGGTCAGAAGACCCTCACAAAGCTGTCTCCTGAGAGTCCAATCACCACTCCCTCTGCCCCAGCTGTACTAATCTAAATTGCACAAAACTGATCAGAGATGGGACTTTTTAGTGATGCACCTGCCCATGAGTTACCCATGCTCCTGCAAGTAGCCCCAATAAACCCATTTACTTGTCAAGCTGGACTTGGTGGACTCTTTGTTTTGTTTGCTCTTTCCTCATTTAGAGCGAATAGATATTTCTTTTGTGTCTCCCCAAAAATAATGATTAAAGTGTGGTTCACTTAAAGTCACATCAACCTCTCAGTGAGGTAGTCTTTACAGTGGAGTTCAGTTCTATAGTCACTGGCTATTATATGACTTTTCCTGGAGATGTTAATGTCTATTCACCCCTGACAGAGCACTCGCCACAGACCAAATTCCGCCCAAGTCTGTTGTAGTGAACCAGTGAATTTATTGGGGGTGACTTATATGAACACTGGTGACTCAAGTGCTGCTATATCACCAAAAAGCTCCCCCGATCATGGGTGATAACTCATGAAAGCTGTGTTCCTGGAGTGTTCTTCCCAGCAATTGTTGCTGTTTTTATAACTCTAGGTAAGGACCTTGTGAATGTTGTAACTTTCTGAGTTTCCAGACCCTGGTAAGTTGCATGAGCTTCTCTCCTTCCAGGAGGGAATGCTTGAATTAGGAGGAAATGGCTCACAATGTTGGTACAGCCTGACCCTGGGGGCCAGAAGGGTGGGCTGCTGTAGAGACTGCCAGTTTATGGTGCTCACAGCTAAGCTACATTTCCCAGGCTCCTCTGCCATCAAGGTGGTCATAGGACTGAGCATTGGCTAGTGGAATATGGGTGTTCGGCCACACCATCCTCTGAGAAGCCCCTTGGTAGACAGTCGCCAGCATGTCCTGGCACTGGACCACTTTTCCCTCCGTTCTCTAGATACTACAAGTTTATTGTGGGCTTTGGCTATGCAGTTACATAATCTTTAACCTGGAAATTTGAAGTTTATAAAGCTCTGAAAGACAAAGTCAGATATGTTTTAAATAGCGCTTAATAAACATGCAAATGATTTTGATGCCAAAATTCATTTGTGCCAACACTTTCTTTGACCTGCTGCTGAGGCCGTTTATAGTGGTGAGGCTTCATCTTAGAGTGATGTTCATATATTTTACTGAAGAAGTATTAGCATGTTTGATTTTGGGGTGCTCCCCAAACTGCTCTTGGGATATGTATTTTATGTATAAGAACCACACACTGTATTTCTTTAGTAAAGTCCCCAAAGTTCTGAATACTAAAATACACTTGGCCCCACAAGTTTCAGATAAGGGATTGTGGACCTGAGGAAAGGCAGGTCTAGATAATGGTGCAATTCTGGGAACACTATTCTGCTTGGGTGATCTTTTTTGAATTAGAAACCCAGGTTATTTCCATCTGGTGCCTCTGCTGTTCTTAACAGTCTTCCAAAGGTTGCATGAAAGATTGCGTCAGATTGAGAAAGGCTGGATTCAGAGGACGGCACCCAGGAGGATTTCACCCAGGAGAATTTCAAAAGGCAGGCCTGGCTTGGGAATAGTATTTATTTATTTATTTTCAGAAAAAATTTAGTTTTTAAGATAAGGTTCTCTGTAGTTTCAGCTGGTCTGGAACCCACTAAGTAGACCAGGCTGGCCTCCATCTGACAGAGATCCACTGCCTCTGCCTCCTGAGTGCTGGGATAAAATGTGTGTGCCACTAAGCCCTGCTCATTTACCATTCTTTAAAAAAACATTTTTATCAATTCTTTAAAAAAATTGTTTTTGGGGCTGGAGAGATAGCTCAGAGGTTAAAGCACTGGTTGTTCCTCCACAGGACCCTGGTTCAGTTCCCAGCACCCACATAGTGGCTAACAATCATCCCTAATGATAGTTCCATGGGATTCGATGCCCTCTTCTGGCCTCTGTTGGCATTGCACAACACGGAATTACATACATACAGGTAAAACAATCACACACATGAAATAAATGAATTTTAAAAATTGTTTTGTTTGAGGGTTGGAAAGATGGCTCAGTGGTTAAGAGCACTGGCTGCTCTTGCAGAGGACCTGGGTTTGATTCCCAGCACCCATATGGTAGCTAACAACTATCCTTAATGCCAGTTCCAGGGAATCTGACACTCTCTTCTGACCTCCTTGGCTATTGCATGACTCAGGTGCACTTACACACATGTAGGCAATACACTCATACACATAAAAAATAATAAAATATTTAAAAATTGTTTTGATTTATTTTTATTTTATGCATATGAATTTTTGCCTGCATACACACAGGTGCATCCATACATCCAATGCCTGAAGAGGCCAGAGCAGATATCAGATATTCTGGAACTGAAATTACAGACTGTTGTTAGCCCCATGTAGGTGCTGGGAACTGAACCTGGGTCCTCTGTAAGAGCAGCCAGTGCTCTTTGCTGCTGAGCCATCTCTCTAGTCCCTCATTCAATGTATTTCAACTACGTTCACGCCTTACTCTTCCCTTAACTCCTTCCAGGTCCACCCCCATCTCCTTACCAGCTAGCCTTTTATCCTTTTTCCTTATTTTACTTTTTTGTTTATTTATATTTTTATTTATTGGGGCTTTCATACAATACAACTTAATCATATTTAGCCTCCTCCCCTATCTGCACTCCCCCATAGCCTGCTGACAGGACTGCATGCATTTTGTCATATATGTTAAGGCCTATTGAGTCAAGTTTGGGTACCAGATGTACCTTGGTGTGAATTCATCTACAAGAGCCTGTTCAGCCTGTCTAGCATCACTCCTTTAAAGAAGATTAATTCTCTCTCACCCAGCAGTGATCAGCTGCCAGTAGTTCCTCACCACAGTTGTGGCCTCCTCCCATTTCCCCAATTCTATGCTGGGTTTTGTCTGATCGAGCGTGCATGGGTCTTGGCATGCTGTCACCATTGCTGTAAGTTCACCTGAGCAAGGTCCCAGGAGCCTGTAAGAGTCTGTTTCCTTTTAGTCATGCACCTCCTCCCTTGGCTCTTACAATCTTTCCACCTCCTCTAATGAAATGGTCCCTGAGCCCTAGGTGGGTGAAGTTTAATATACAAGTCCTGTCCAAGGACCCACACTCTGTAGTCTCTTATTTTCTACACTTTGGCCAGTTGTGGCCTTTTGTGTTCATTGCCCTCTGTTGCATGAAGAAGCTCAGTTTCTTTTTAAGTCCATCAAGTCCAGTTTGTGCTGCCCATATACTCTGGGGTGTGGGGCCATCCACTGGAGCATGGTAGACCTATCAGGAGTCACAGTCCTACAGAAAACTCACTCTCCCTCCCCAAAGCCATCAACTGTCCATAGATCTCAGTTAAGAGTGAAGTCTCCTGAATAATTTCCCTGCTCCATGCTAGAATGCTGACTTTAACACTCTTCCATGGTCCACCAACTTATTAGTTACTTTAACAGCAGAAGAGACTGGGAAGTGTAGTTCAGCTGTGTGCCCATGGTGAGGAGGGATGGGTGTTTAGTGAACAGTCAGCAGTCTGAAAACAACTTATCCCTCTAGTCAGCAAATATCCATTCTAGTCTGCTTGCTGTGGAGACACATGCAGTTCCCTATGCAGATGTGGCATCCAGCTCAGTCTTCAGAATTTCTTTGTGTACCGTACTCTTCATGTGACACCTCGGGGTCTGGTGACCTATTACCTAAAGACAGGTTTCCTGAATGCTACCCCTCCCCACAGCCTTTGCTGTCACTTCTGTCTGGCAGTGTTGCTGCTGAAGCGCTTGCCAATAAACTTTGTACATATAAATTATGTTAGCGTGTGTTTCCCAGGCCACCTGGGGATAACAGAGTTATGCTAAGTAGTCTCATAATTAACAAAACTAGCTTATTTATTTCTGTGACTATTTCTTACCCCTTCTGTCCTCTTCATAATTTTTTAAAGGTTTAATTTTTTCATACTTCTGATATATTTATTAGTTTTTATACCAACTTCAAGAGACCGATACACTTTATTTTATTGTTGATTTTATGTGTTTTTATTTCTTTTGACAGCATCTTGCTATGTAGCCCAAGCTGGCCTGGATCTTGAAATCCTCTTGCCTCAACCTCCTGAGTTCTGAAATTAGACACCCACTACGAGTCTTACTTTATTATTTTTCTCTATAAATGAAGTTTTAATTAATTTTTTGTTTTTTGGTGTGTGTGTGTGTGTGTGTGTGTGTGTGTGTGTGTGTGTTTGTATGTGTATAACTTTCTGTGCAGGTACATGTACATGTGTATGCATGTGCATGTAGAGGCCAGACGCCTATGGTGGATGTCTTCCTCAACTGCTCCCTTTTTCTTTTCTCCTTTTATTGAATTTTCGCAAACCATACAATATATTTTGATCATATTAAGACCCCCGCCCCTAGCTGCACTCCTCTTATAACAGCCACCAGATTTCATGTACTCTGTCCTGATAGGCTAGATGTTAAAGCCTATCTAGCCATCTCTCACTGACCCTGGAGATCACCAACTTGCTGCTGGCCTGTCAGCGAGCTCTAGGAATCTTCGTATTTCTGCCTCCTAGTGCTGGGATTACAGGCACACAATGCCACGCCCAGCTTTGTACATGGGTGCTGGGAATTTGAACTCAGGTCCTCATGCTTGTGTGGCAAACACTTTACCCACTGAGCCATCTCCTCATCCTTGTACATGAGTGCACTTTATTTTTCACCCATTAAAAATTTCATGCATGTCTATGTATGTTAAGTGTACACCACTGTGCCCCCACCCCATTTATGTCATTCCTCTCCTGTTTCCCCCAGACAAGTTCTACTTTCATTTATATGTACACACATGATTTTGTGTGACTATGTAAAATCTAGGAGCCACAAACGAGAGAAAACATACAATAGTTGTCTTTCTGAGCCTGGCTTAATTTGCTTAACATGATTATCTTCAGCTGCATTCATTTTCCTGCCAACACTGTAAGTTCATATTTCTTTATGACTGAAGAATGTTGCCTTGTGTCTCTGTGCTACATTTTCTCCATCCATTCCTCTGTTGTTGTTACTTGGCTATTGTGACTAGAAAGGGCCTCATTCTCATTCTTCATCCTTTTAATCTTAGATTGTGATGGAAGATGAAGATTTTAGTAGGGTGTGCTCTAGTATTTATTAAAGTTGCTACTTTGTTATTTAAATATTTGTGAACAGTAGCATCTTCACTGGAAATTGTACATGTTAGCATTATGAAGTGGTTTTTTTTCCTCTTGTAATGATTTTTTGGCCTGAATTCATTTTGTTTGATCTTATGACTTTTCTTTTATTTGAATCTGTCTGCTTTCTTTAATCTGCTTTATTATTTTCAACCTTTCTGAGTCACCGTATTTCAAATATGCCTTTTGCATGAAGAGTGGTTTTGCGTTCTGACCCAAACTGACCATTCTTTTAATTCATGAGTGAAAAATTAAAAAGAAAAAATGTGAAAGAAGAAGAAGAATTGTTAGTGATAAAAAAGGGGTGCAGCAGGAGAAGAGAGGACAGGGGAGGTGGGCTGGGGTGGATATGAAGAAAGTACTTTAAATACATGTATAAGAATGTCATAGAGAAGCACATGATTTTGTGTAAGCAATGTACACTAATAAAATTTTAAAAATAGATGATTGATATGACATAAAACTGGGTATTTTTGATATGTTATTATGCTTACTAATTTTGTATTTTGTGTGTGCATGTGTTTGCACATGTGTTCACACCCCACAGCACTCATGTGGAGGTCAGAGGACAACTTGCATGAGTCCATTTTCTCCTTCCATTTGTGGGTTCGGGAGATTGAACTCAGGTCTCTTGGTAGAAACACTTTTTACTTGCTGAGCCATTTCACCAGCTCTATACTTACTATTTTAAATATAATATATAACATATATGTTAGAAGCTATGCATGTATCAAAATATGCATATTTCTACTTTTCTTTTAGACTTAGTTCTTTCTGTTTTCCTTTTCTTTCTTTTTTTTTTTTGTCTTTTTTTGTGACAGCATCTTCCTGTAACCCCAGTTGGCCTGGAACTCTCTATGGAGACCAGGCTGGCTTCAATCACACAGAAATCTGCCTCCCTCTGCTTCCTGAGTGCTGGTACTAAAGGTGTGCACCACCATGCACAACTCTTTCTTTTAGTGAGACAGGCTTTCATTCTGTAACTTTGGCTGGCCTAGAACTTATTATGTAGTCCAGGCTGGCCTAGAATTTGTGGCAGTCCTCCTGCCTCAGTTTCATTAGTGCTGAGTTTACACATGCGAGCCACCATGCCTGGCCGGACATTATTTATTTATTTATTTATTTATTTGTGTCTTTTTGAGTCAGGGTCTCCCTGTAGCCCCAGCTGTCCTGGAACTATGTAGACCAGGCTGGCCTTGAACTCACAGAGAACTGCCTGCCTCTGCCTCCCGAGTGCTGGGATTAAAGGCGTGCACCACCCCGCTGAACTTTTAAAAAATGCCTGCTGTCATATTACTGAGGTGTTGCTGTCCTTTCATTTAATCTTTCTGCATGATTTAGTGAATAACACTGGGAAACCAGACTGGGCATGTGTGGGATGCAGAAACACTAGGAAGGAGAATGTCAGCCTTGGGTCCACAGTAGTCTTCAAGTTAATTGAATGCTTCTAAAGTTTTTACCCATTCTTGAACCTTCTGGGAGAAAACGCTAAGTTGCATCTCTTGTTCCAGGATGACTCATAAAGGAGCAATGGCTATTACTGGGGAGCACTGTCATGGAGGGGCCAGGTCTGTCTTTATAGAAGGAGCCACACCCTTGGGTGACAACAGGCTTACTGGGTGCCTAAGATCGATGGATAAAGGAAAAAAAATGTTTGCTTTCATTTTTCCATTAAGAGATGTGGCACTGTTGACCTCTAGATCTCAGAGGAATGAGAGATTATCTGATATCTGGTGAGGCTCAGACATTCGCTGAGTCATGATTTTAGATCAGTTCCGGATGGATGTGTGGCTCTACAGACCCCCACTGCTCCCCAGACCCCACTGCTCCCAGACTTAGAAGTGGGATCGTAACAGCGAGCTTGCTGCTCCACAAACTAAAACTATGTTCTCTCAATCAGGATTAACAATAATAAGCCTGCAATCTGAGCTTGATCTCTTATCCTTTGTGCTTTCTTTCTCTGACCTCAGAACATAATTATCACCATTCAAAATCCAATACTAATAGACTCATTCTTTCCACAAATATTTACTGGCTATATTAGCTATGTCTTTGTGTGTGTGTGTGTGTGTGTGTGTGTGTATACTTGTGTGTGCAGGTGCATGTGTGGGCACATGTGGAGGCCAGAGGACAGCCTCAGGTGCTGTTTCTCAATGCCTACCTTTACATTTCAAGATAGGGCCACTCATTGACCTGGAACATGATAGACTGGCTGGCCTGTGAGCCCCAGGGATCTACCTGTCACAGTCTCCCAGCACTGGAATCACAAGCACTTGTCTTATAAGCATAGGGTCTGAATTTAATCCCTAGAACTCATAAAAAAAGCTGGTTTCCTATTCTTTCTGCATCTTAGAGGGGGCTTGTAGAAGGATCCCCTCTTCCTACAACTCTGACTTTTATGAGTCAGGTGTGAGAGGACATGTGGTTCAGGTTACTGACAGTTTAGATGCTAATCATTTATGGCAATATCTAGGAAATCAAGAAGCCCAAGAATTCAGAGATTTGGGGGTATTTGGAGACCTGGCACAATCACTCAGAAGAAAGGGTGGAAAGAAATTGGTTGCTTTGGAAGTTGAGTTCTGGATTGGCCTGTCCTGCTGGGAGAAAGGTGTATGGGAGTTCATTTTCTTGCCTTTCTGAGCTAGCTTGTTGCCAGGCAACCCGGAGAGAGTCCTGAGTCATTTGCCAGACAGTTCTGCTTGTCTTTATACATACTGAAGCATATTGAGAATACTTGAGAGTGCACGTACGATGCTTTACAGAGTACCAGGTAAAGACATTATTGCTTTGGGTATTGTTATCCCTTCTACGCACTGCAGCAGAAGAGACCACCTCCCTCTAGAATAAGGATGTGAGGAGAGAGAATACCCATGCTCTTGAACTCATGCCTAGAATTATGATGCTCCATGACTGCATCATGATGGATCACTTGCTAATGCCATCCTATAACTTTTATAGGGAATTTTTAGTATTACAGGTGTCAATACTTACTGCTTCTGAGACACATAACATGTAAAATGCAGGCTGGGTGTGGCTAGTGATGATGTGCTTTTTCCTGTAACTAGAGAGAGACAGTGTGGGAAGTAGGGTACTGAGCTGGACAAATGCTGTGGCAACAGGCAGTAGGAAACCCACTTTTCTTTGAGGAAGTGTGATAATACTTATTAGAGATAGACCTTTTAAAGAGCAGAAAAGTTGAGACAAAGCAGAGTTCCATTAGGCTTTCTTCCCTTGCCCTGTCTATTCTGTTCTCCATATCCCTCATCAGAGTGATATATGTGTTAAAATTGATGGGCCCACATTGACCCATCATTATCATCCAAAGCCCAGTTTTCACTAGGCTTCACTCATTTAATTAATTAATTAATTAATTTTAGTCTTTTGAGACAGGGTCTCCCTGTAGCCCCAGCTGGTCTGAGACTCACTATATAGACCAGGCTGGCCTCAAACTCACAAAGATCCACCTGCCTCTCTGCTTCCCAAGTGCTGGGATTAAAGGTGTGCACCATCATGCCCAACTAGGCTTCACTCTGTAAAAATTTTTTAAATGGATTTTTGTGCATTTCATACATCTTGATCATATTTAGACCCTCTTCCCTATCTGCACACTCTCATAGCCGTCCTTCCATTTCCTGCTTTCTATGGGGCTTGACATAGAATCATTATAGTATTATGTAGTTCAGCTACTCCCAAATCCTGTGCGTTACCTATTCATTCCTCCTCCCCGACTTCCAGTCCTCACAACTACTGATCTTTTCTGTTATCAGCTCTGCTTTTTCCAGATGTCATAGATTCAGACTCATGCAGACTGGCTTCTTTTGCTTACAAAGTGCCATTCTGGGAAGGTGGTCCTATGTTGTATAAGAAAGCAGGGTGAGGGCTGGAGAGATGGCTCAGTGGTTAAGAGCACTGGTTGCTCTTGTAGGGGACCTGAGTTCAGTTCCCAGCACCCACATGGTGGCATTGCATGACACGGGTGCAAGATTGAGTGACAGACTATACTTCTCAAAGCAGTCTCCATTTTAGTTTTTCAAAACGGCAGTTTTCTACTTTTTCTCTCAGACCCTCCTTCACAGGTATCTCTTGATTTCCACTGCTGCCGCCCATCTTTTAGATGTTGGAATTCCTGAATTTTGCCTGTGCTGCTGATTCTATGCAGTGTCCATTTTCATCATCCAATTCCATTACCTTTAATGCCATTTTTAAATTTTATTTTTATTTATTTTTACTTTACATGTATGAATGTATTGCCTGCACATATGTAAGTGCACCTGTGTCATGAAATGCCCACAGAGGTCAGAAGAGGGCCTTGGATTCCCCTGGAACTGGAGTTATAGATGGGTGCTGGGAACTGAACCCAGGCTTCTGTAAGAGCAGCCTCTGCAAGGTCTGCTCTTAACTGCTGACCCATCTCTCCATTCCCTAAAATAAAAAAATTAAAAAAAGAAGGCAGGCTGAGCATGGACCAGAGGAGCAAGCCAGTAAGTGGTGTACCTCCATGATCTGTGCTCCAAGTTCCTACTCTGAGTTTTTGTCTTGGCTTCCCTTGATGATGAACTGTGAGCTGTAAGCCAAATAAACTCTTTCCTCCCCAAGTTGGTTTTGGTCAGTGTTTTTACCATAGCAATAGAAGGTAACTAGGATAGGTGTATTGTTCATTTTTACATTAGATTGTTTCCTTTTTCTTTTTCTGAGATAGGGTCTCATGTAGTCCAGGCTGACCTCAAACTTACTATATTGTCCATGTTAGTCTTGAACTGAGTCTCTTCCCTCATTCTCCAAAGTGCTGGGGTTTCAGGGGAATGTCACCCATGCCTGGTGATTGTCTTACTGTTGCACTTTAGGAGTTCTTTAGTGTATTTTAGATAACAGTCCTTCACCACATATGAGTTTTGAAAATATTTCTCCAAGTCTATGAGTGATTCTTTTTCATTGTCTTGGAATCTCACAGGGAGCCAGATTGGGAAGCTGGGTAGAGGCAGTCTGTTTTAGAAGGTTTCTTCTATGGGCAGGAGGCACTTGTAATGTGGTGGTGTGGTGAATTACTAAGAATGAGTGCAAAGAGGGGATAATGTAAATAGTAGGATAAATTCGGGTAAGTGTGAGTGATAAGGAATTAGGGAATTAGCATAAGGATTTGCAGCCAGTAGGAGTTCACCACATATTTACTGTAAGTCCGTGGGGACACGTTCTCTTCATTTTCCTTCATTGAGAATGTCTTCACGTTTTCACTTTTCTCTGGCTGTTTTAAAATATTTTCTTGCCTTTAGTTTTTGGAAGCTTAATATTATGTGTCTTGGTGTGGTTTTTTGGTTAATTCTGTTTGGAATTTACTTAACTTCTTTAATCTATAGGTTTAGCACTCTTGCCAAATTTGGGAAACTTTTAGCCGCTACTTTGAGTACTTTTGCAGCCCCAGCCTCTGTCTCCTCTAGCACTCTAGACACAGATGTTCATTCACTTTTTCCAGTCTATTTTTTTTTCCTGTGCCGTTTACTTTCATTTCTAATGTCCCATCTCCCAGGTAACTGATTGTTTTCTGTCTTTCATTCTATTGTTGAGCCTTTCAATGTTGGTTATTTGTATATTTCAGTTCTAAAATTTTCATTTGGTTCTGTAACCAAGGGAAAACCTAAATAAACTCTTTCTCTTATTTGCTTCTGGTTAAAGCATCACTAATTTTGAAGGTTACACAGCTGGGAACTATATTCTTATTCTCCCACTAACTTTGCCACACACATCCATCTGATACACAGGTATGATGATATCAGTTGCTTAGGTTACTCTTCAAGGACTTGAAGGCCACTTTTGCGTAAAGTACTGACTTCGCGCTTAGAAGTACAGATGACCCAAGGATGACTAAAACAGGATGCATGAAGCCTGGTGTCTGTGCCTCCCTATCGCAGCACTCTCCTCTGCTATCTTAACCTTTTGGTTAGATTTCTGCTCAACTCTGCAGGTACACATATTAATCACTTCGGAAATGCCCTGCCTGGAACTGTACAATCGATGTGACCTCAATTTACCTAAGCTCTCTCCTCCCCTTCAAGATTGATGACACTAAGATAAGAGTAACTGAAGATGGTGTCCTGTTCCAGGTCACCAGGGCAATGCCTAGAAGTCTCCAGTCATCAGTTCTTTCTTGCCCATGGTGCCCTGCTCCTCCTTTCCCGATAATACAGGTTCATACACCTGAGTTCTCCAGATGGTCTCTGTTGATGATATCCTTCCATCTTTGGCTTGCTGGCTTTTAATTTTTTAAATTTAATTATCTTTATGTGTATGAGAGTTTAGCTGGCATGTATGTAAGTGCACTACATGAGTGCAATGCCTGCAGAAGCCACAAGAGGGTGTGGATCCTCTGGAACTGGAGTTCCAGATTGTTGTTAGCCATCATGTGGGTGCTGGGACTTGTACCAGGGTCCTCTGCAAGAGCAGCTAGTGCTCTAAACTGCTGAGCTATCTAGGCTTGCTTTTTTTTTTTTTTTTTTTTAAAAAAATCTTTTCCATTGGACCAACAACTGTACTCAAGTCACTGGCTTTTCTGAGTGGCAAACAGCTAGACTTGGTTTGGTAACAATACTGAAAAAATAGATAAATATGTCTCCTAGTTCTTTGCTGAGGCTCTGTGATTTAAAAAAATACTACTTTGACAGGGAAAGAGATTTCTGCCTCATTGCTGCCAGATGGCACAGAAGCATGGGTTTCCCATTTGCTCTTCAACGATACCCAAGAGGGTGGGGCGTCTCAGTGCTGTTGGGCTAGGCAGGCCACTGCAGGTGGCAGAGGAGCCTCATTACTGTCTGGTGGGGATGAAAGCCCTGACTCCCCTGTCTGCTTTCTCTGATGCTGTCCCAGGGTGGATCCTATGGTGTTTTGGAACCTCTGCTGGGTGCGTGTAAGAGTGCTTATTGTCTGGAAGTTTCTGTCTGGTAGGTTGTTTCTTTCCTGGTCATTTGGTTAGAGAAAGCAAGTTTTTTTTTTTAAACTGGGATTTCTTTTGTCTGTGCATGCTCGTGTTTCTGGGTTGGTGACCTCTTTAGTACCCAATGTGGGAAATATAAGGCAAAAAGAAAACCCAAGGAAATCACTGTCATGCTGTTTTCTGGGGTGCTATGGTCCTTTGTCAACATCCATTTCTCCACCTTTCAGAGTCTTCTACCATCTGTTCTATACTTACTGTACAGGGATCCTAGCTGCATGTAATGGGAGGGATAAAGCAAAGCACATATACTTCATTTTCTCTAAAGTACAAGTCTTCCTGGACACACACACACACACACACACACACACACACACACACACACACTGCTTGTCTGTGCATGCTAAAGAGATTTGGTGAAAAATCCTGAAAAGGGTGTAAAACCACTCATTTGGGGGAAATATTCTCAAGTGAGAAACTTATTTCTCCTGTCCTTCCCTTTTTCTATTAACAGAACCTCCTATTTGGCTCCATTCTTTTTTTTAAAAAAATATTTTATTTATTTTTATTTTATGTGTATGCATGTATTGCCTGCATGTAGGTAAGTGCACCCATGTCATGCAATGCCTGCGGAGGACAGAAGAGACTGTTGGATCCCCTGGAACTGGAGTTACGGACAGTTAGCTGCCATGTGGGTGCTGGGATTCGAACCCGGGTCTTCTGCAAGAACTAGTGCTCTTAACCGCTGAGCCATCTCTCCAGCCCCTCATTGCTTGTTTTTTTGTTTTCTGAAACAGGGTCTCCCTATAGCCCCTGCTAGCCTGGAACTCTCTATGTAGGTCAGGATGGCCTTGATCTTACAGAGATCTGCCCATCTTTTCCTGGGATTGAAGGCATGTGCCACCACAATCAGCTTGTTGGCTCCATTCTTAAAGCTTCTGTTTCTCAGTATTGCCACACTGGGGACAAGCTTCCACTACATGATTCATCAAAGGACACACCCAAACTGTATCCAAACCATAGCAGTTATCCTCCATCATTCATATGCTGAAGCACATCCCCAATGTAATAGAATTAGGAGGTGGAGCCTGAGAGGTGATTAGCTGATCAGGACTTTGGCATCCTGAATGGGACAGTGCCCCTTTGAAAGCGATCCCAGAGCTAGCTAGCCTCTTATTTCCTATGGGATGCAGTGAGAAGGTCCTGACCAGACACTGAATCTGCTGGTGCTTCTTCTTAGACATTTTAGCCTTCGGAACTTCGAGAAATAAGTGTGTATTGTTTATAAGCCACCCAGTGTAAGGTGTTTTATTATACACTAAATGGGCTGGCACAGGGGTAAAGGATGTGTGTACAGCAGCATCCTTGTTAGTATCTAGGGAATTCCCTGATAGACCGCCAGGGGTTGGAGGTAGGTACTTTGAACTCAAAGCTAGGTGTGTAGTGCTGGGTATGCCTGGGAATTTCTAGATATTGCTACTCTGAACAAACTGAGATTTGTCCAGGGCCTGGCTTTTGAAATTGCTGCATCTCACCACACATCCAGATTTCTTCTTTTGCCTAATTGCCTCTGTCAATGATGACCAGTAAGGCTGAAAGGAGTGACAGGTAACTGCAACCAATGGACACTTTCAGAAGTACCTGTCTGAGGTGGTACCTTGATTTGCAATTTCTAGAGCATGGAAACATCTATCACTCTGCATATATGTAATTTAATTAAAAAACTACAGAAACAGAGCTGGGGATGCAGCTCAGTGGCAGAGTACTTGCACATCATGGCAAGGCTCTGGATGGGATCCTTATCCTCAGACTCTATAGGCCATATTTTAAATTGGGCAGAAGATAGTTGGGGAAGGTGTGGATGGGGAGGGGATCTAAATGCCATCAAACTATATTGTATGAAATTTGCAAAAATCCAATTAAAATTAAATATTTATTTGTTTATATTATGCCTGTGAGCATTTTGCCTGCATGTTTGTTAGTGAACCTCTGTATGCAATGCCCATAGAGGCCAGAAGAGGGCATCAGATCACCTGGAATGCTGGATGATTGTTAGTTGCCATGTGTATGTTGGGAACTGAACTGGGGTCTTATGCAAAAGCAGCCAGGGCTCTTAACTGTTGAGCCATCTATCTTGCCCCTGGATCCACATTTTTTTAAAAAATTAAATATTTTATTTATTATTTTTATTTTATGTGTATGCATGCATTGCCTGCATGTAAGTAAGTGCACCCACGTTGTGCAATGCCCGCAGAGGTCAGAAGAGGCTACCGGATCTCCTGGGACTGGAGTTACAGACAGTTGTTAGCTGCCATGTGGGTGCTGGGATTCGAACACGGGTCTTCTGCAAGAACAGTCAGTGTTCTTAACCGCTGAGCCATCTCCCTAGCCCTTTTGGTCTTTTTGAGACAGGGTTTCCCCTGTAGCCACAGCTGGCCTGGAACTCACTATGTAGACCAGGCTGGCCTTGAACTTGTAGAGATCTGCCTGCCTCTGCCTCCTGGGTGCTGGGATTAAAGGTGTGTGCTACCATTCAAGAGCATGGACTCTGGAACAGACTATCTAGGTCAGAGGTCTGCAAACCATGGCCTGATCTGCTCCCTGTCTTTGCAGAGTCTAAAAGCTAAGTACTTTTTTTTCACACTTTAAAGTGATTGAAGTCAAAATAATAATATTTGATGACTTGAAAGTTACATAAAACTCTAGCTTCAGAGTTCACAACAAGCTTGACAGAAAACATCTATGCTTATTCCATAGACATTACTGTGAAACAACCGCATAGCAGAGTATCTATGGCAGGTGACTGGACTGCAATGTGTTTATTGTTTCTTTACAAAGTTTGATGATGCTGGCCTAGGTTCAAATCCCAACTTTTTAGTTCACTATCATAACCCTGGGGAAGTCACAACATCTCTGGGTCTCAGTTTCCTCATCTGGAAAATGGAATGAGTTAGTATTAATACTTATTATGAGGATTACATAAACCAACATTTTGCAAGTACTTAAACTGTCTCGGGGCTGGAAAGATTGCTCAGGGTTAAGAGCACTGGTTATTCTTGCAGAGGACCCGGGGTTTGGTTCGCAGCACCTACATGGCAGCTAACAACTGTCCTGACTCCAGTTTCAGGGGATCTGACACCGTCTTCTGTCCTCTGTGGACACTGGACATTATGGGTGTACTTATACACATGTAGGCAATACACTCATACACATAATAAAAAATAACAAAATACTAACAGTCAAACATGCCTGGCATGTGGTAAATGCATTATGTGTCTGAAATTGGAAGTCTATAGCTTGGTAACTTGAATCAGCTTAATATTAAGGAATAAGGAAAAGTACATTTATTTTTAGTTTACAAACATTACTTCTTATATGGATAGAATAATAATTTAAAGTTGAATCTAGATTAACAAAATCTAGGATTTCAAATCTATAACTTTAATAAGTTAAATATTAAGCAATCTCAGTAATTTCATTAGTCTTGTCTGAGAAGCAATATGGTATAATGAGCTGGTATTCGGAGTTACGTTTACATTGATTTTTAAAAAAATATTAAAAATTTTTGTGTATGTGTGTGTGAGTGTAGGCATATGCATGCCATTGTGTGTGTGTGTGTGTGTGTGTGTGTGTGTGTGTGTGTGTAGAGGTCAGAGGACACCTCTCAGTTCTCTCCTGCCACCTTGTGGGATGGGGGATTGACCTAAGGCCATAAGGCCTGTGTGCAAACACCTCTACTCACTGAACCATCTTGTCAGCCCTGCTTGCATTCATTTTTGACTTCCTAGATGTTTGATTCAGGGAATGTCTTATTTGTAAAACAGGATTAGTAATCTTTTTCTTAGGGGTATTATCAAGATTATGATGATTAAAAAGGGTTAATGCTCCTCAAGTGTTTAGTGCAACACTTGGGGCTTAAAAAGCATTTCATAAGCATCAGTTATTATTATTACCATTCTCCCAAAAGCTTGGAATAGTGAACTGCTGGTAATCAGTAGCTAAACTTTTAGCAAAGCGGAAGCGTGTGGAGTGTTCTGAGTGCTACTGGAAGATACCTTTCTTTTTCCTTGATGTTCTGAAATTCAAACGCATCATATGCTTTCAGTTAAACACAGCTTTCTCCAGTAAACCTCTTATTTAGAGTATTTACCTTCCCAGAGGGCATCCTTTCCTCCTTGGTGTGGTTTAATTTACTAGGTGCTAGGTATTTTCCTTACAATGGTTGCCCTGGGAATAGTGGACACTCAAGGACTGGGATTTGTGGTCAATAGAAAAATGGGGTCAGGGCCTCTGAAAGACCTGAAAAGGTACGAAAGACAGAAACGTTACAGTGTTCTGTTCTGCTCAACCATTCCATTTCACTGTAGCTGTTAGGGAAACTTAACTTTTTCCTAGGGATGAATTTACACAGCCAAGCCCCTGTGCTCCCCAGGGAGTCTACCTTTGAAATCTTCAAGGCAGCAAAGAACCAAGCCTGCCCCAGGGCGCCACCTGCTGCCCATCTGCCTCCTCTCCCTCATCCTGGGAAGGGCTGGTTTTGCCTCTCAGGTGCTAACCCTATCCTAGCCCACCTACCTACCTTTGAACCCCATCTGCCCTTGACATCAGGTACTCCCTTGGTCTTGGACCCAGGTGAAATATCAGGGTTTGTTTCCCAGTGACCTTGAAGTTTGACACCTGAGCCAATTCTCTGGCAGGTGGTGGAGCCTGAGGCTTGGGCTCATGTTCCGTGATCAAAGGTATTTCTGGCCACATGTTCTTCCAACCTGGAGTGGTGGGAATTAGGCCATCGTGACCTTGACCAGTGGAGAGGGTGGGAGGACAGAGAGGTGACTCACTGCACCGGTCCTGCTCCTTACCGGTTTGCGGTCTCAGGGTGCGTTGGACCCTATTTTAATCACCAGAATTTGTCATCATCCGGCGCTATTTTCCCCAGTACGCGGAGATGGTAGAGCAATTGGGGGCAGGCCTCCGTCTCCATGGAGACTGTGACGCTAACTTGAAGGTGGTCAGGCCTAGGAAGCTGGAGCAGGCCCCAGAAATTTTCCGGGTCGGCCTTTCTCTTCGCCGTCAGAGGCGGGTTTAGAGGAAGAAACTGAGGCCCAGGAAGGGTAGCTGAGCCCAGGATTCTGCGCCCTTGGCTTTCTTCCAAAGCCCGAGAAGCCCCTCTTGGCTCCATTCTTTGAATTTTCCACTAAATAAATCCTAGCTTCGAGGGTCCCATTGGTGAGATCCTGGAACGTATAGCCCACGACTTCACCTTTAAGGCTCTCTTCCCCTTTAAGACTCTCGGCTCCTCCCGTCAGGCTGAGCAGACTTCAGGCCCCGCCCCCTCACTCGGTTCAGTTTGGGCCCCGACGCGACCGGCGCGGCTCCTTTAAGGCCGAGCCCCGCCCCCTGGCTCCCCGCCCCCTCCCATCCTCCACCCCCCGGACCGGGTGTCCCGGCGGGTCGTGCAGCTAGGCGAGCGGCGGTGAGCGCCGGACCCCGAGGGGGCGCGGGGTCGAGGCTGAGCTGTGGCCTCCGCAGCGGGCTTCTTGCGGGTCGGGGCGGTGATGGGGTCGGGAGCGCTGGGCCTGGATCGGAGCAGCGGGGGAGGGGCTCAGGTGACGCGGGAGGGACGGGGTCCCTGCAGCAATCGCCTGACTCCTGGGTGAGGGATCCGGGTGCGGTGGGGAGGCGTTCCCGCCCTCCCTGGTCCAGCTAGTGTCCCCCGCCATTGATGAAGCTGCTCCCTTGGGACCCAGGCCCCTTTGTGGGGCGGCTGTTGGCGGGTTTTGCCTCTGCGGGAGGAGCCCGAACTCTAAGCGGTGGCTTTTGGCGGGTGTGTGTGTGTGACAGGAGGACACAGGACTCCCCTTGGGCTGCGGACGGAGGTGGCGGGTGGCTAGGCTGTCACCTCCTGGCAGCCCGAAGGGTTGTGAGACCATCGTGAGCTCACCTGCACCAGATAAGGGGCTGAGGAGTGGGTTGGGAAAGAGTCTGGCTCGGGGACTTTAGTTCCAACCCTCTGTCCATCAGAGAGCTGGTGGTCACCATGGCAATGCGGGAGCTGGTGGAGGGCGAGTGTGGGGGTGCCAACCCGCTCATGAAGCTGGCCACCCACTTCACCCAGGACAAGGCCCTGCGGCAGGAGGGACTGAGGCCTGGCCCCTGGCCCCCAGGAGCCCCAGCCGCTGAGACGGTGAGTGCGCCAGGGTTGGGGAGCCCAGGTGGCGGGCTGGGATGGAGGGGCCGTTTGTACACCCCCAGATAACTACTTTCTCTGTAACAGCAGTTACCGCTTAATAACACTGTACTGAGTACCTGTGCATCTTTGTGTATGAGGACAGCTATTTTATAGACAAAGAAGCGGAGGCTTTGTGAAGTTTCCTGTCTTGACTAAGATCATATAAGTGATAGTTAGAATTGGACTGTATTCTCTTGGACTTCCTCACCCCCTTCCCTTTTCTGCCTTAGGTCTCAAAGCCGTTGGGAGTAGGCTCTGAAGATGAGGTAAATATAACAAATCTCTTTTCTGTCTGTTTTTTTGTCTATGGTGATTTATTATTATTATTAATTATTATTATTATTATTATTATTATTATTATTTATTTTGTAGTTTTCTTTTTAAATTTCTCTCCCTGTAGCCACAGCTGGTCTGGAATGCACTATGTAGACCAGGCTGGTCTGGATCTCCATCTGCCAGAGTGAGGAGTGCTGGTATTAAAGGTGTGGGCTGTCACACCTGGCTGATTTTTTACTTTTATTTTTGGTCTTTTGAGACAGGGTCTCCCTGTAGCCCCGGGCTGGAACTCTCCATGTAGACCAGACTGGCCTCCATCTCACTGAGCCTTTGCCTCCCAAATGCTGGGATTAAAGGCCTGTGCCACCATGCCTGACTCTTTTTTTTTTCACTTTTAAACAGCCCACTCATACTCTCCTCATCAAATGAGATTTATCTGCTAGTGTGTATTTTTTCCTTTTTAAAATATTCTTTGCGTTTCCATATCTATAAATAAAATTTTTTTCCTTTCTTTAAAAAATATTTTATTGGCTGGTCGTGGTGGTGCTCGCCTTTAACCCCAGCACTCGGGAGGCAGAGGCAGGCGGATCTCTGTGAGTTCAAGGCCAGCCTGGTCTACATAGTCTTTAGTCTTAGCACTCAGGAGGCAAAAGCAGTTGGATCTCTGTGAAATTGAGGCCATCCTGGCCTATATAGTGAGTTCTAGGACAGCTGTGGCTACAGGGAGACCCTGTCTCAAAAAGACCAAAAAATTTTTTTATTATTTATATTTAATATGTATGAGTATATGGCCTGAATAAGTGCACCTGTGTCATGCAATGCCCATGAAAGTCAGAAGGGGGCATGGAATCCCCTTGGAACTGGAGTTATGGTTGGTTGTTAGTCACCATGTGGGTGCTGGGAATTGAACCTAGGTCTTCTGCAAGAGCAGCCTGTGTTCTTAACTGCCGAGCCATCTCTCCAGTCCCTCCCCCCCCATTTTTTTTCTTTATGTGTCTATAGCTTCTGTTTTTCTTCGATCTGACATCAGTATTCTCCATACAATGGACCCTGACCCTTGCTAAGTCTTTCTGAAATCAATGGTCATTTCACCATCTCTCTTGATAGTTGGTGGCAGAATTCCTGCAGGACCAGAATGTTCCCCTTGTATCCCGAGCCCCTCAGACCTTCAAGATGGATGATCTCTTGGCAGAGATGCAGGAGATTGAACAGTCAAACTTTCGCCAGGCTCCCCAGAGAGGTGGGTTCAGGGTCTGGTGATAGAGGACACCACTGTTTTCTGTGCAAGGAGGTCAGAGGACCTCCATGCTTTGATCCTGCTGGCATCAGGAAACTGAGTTGCAGAGGAGGCGAAGGAAGTGCTTCTGTGCACTCTGGAATTTTCGTGAAGGAGCCATAGATGCTTGTTCTCTTAGTGTTCTCTCTCTCTTCAAAGCCCCTGGTGTGGCAGACTTGGCCTTGTCTGAGAACTGGGCCCAGGAGTTTCTTGCAGCTGGAGATGCTGTGGATGTAACTCAGGATTATAATGAGGCTGACTGGTCCCAAGAATTCATCGCTGAAGTTACAGGTGAGACTTGTCATGGAACAATCTAGACTAGTTCCCGTGGAGCATTTAAAGTTCCGTTCTGATGTCCTAATTCCTTTTAGGATATAAGGTGATTTTGAATACTAAAGACTTTTCTGGCCTCTGGATTCATTTTTTTGTAGGGTACTAGATGTGATATGTTATAGTGGTATTGAAGAAATAACTAAACAGAAGACTGGTTTGATGGAGTAAGATGAGAGAGAGAGAGAGGAAAAAAGGGAGGGAGGGAGGGACGGAGAGAGAATGAATATGAATATGAGGGAGGTTAGGTCTACCTCTTTATTTTTGGAGACTATTGCTTTAGTGTAGTGGAGAGGAGCGCCAGAGATTGGATGGATGGCTCAGGAAGAGAGAAATATTCACCGTAGCACCTGGGATTCTGGCATTAAGTCATCTTGAATAGAACTGGGGCCTGGGACAGTATGATTGTGGAGTTCAAAGGCTTGAAGTATATTAGGCTGTCAGTGTATCTGTAGGTTCCCCATCTGTAGATTCAACCAACAGTAGATGGAAAATATTTGTAAATAATTAGGTATGTACTAAACACATCTATTTAGTTTTTAAACAGGATCTCTTGTAGCCAAGCTGGACTTCAACATCCTATTAACTGAGATTGATCTTGAACTCCTGATCTTCCCAGCTTAGCCTCTTGAGTACCTGGATGACAGGTGTGAATCACCATACTTGGCTATGTGTATATTTCATTATTCCCGAAATAATAGAATATAACCATCTAGAGATGATTTGAAATAATGGGAGGATGGCTTATATGCAAATATATAATTTTATATAAGAGACACGTCTGCAGTTTTTGTGTCTGTTTGAGGTTCAGGAATCATTCCTTCAGTGATACTGAGGAATGACTAAATGGTCTTTGAGAGCAAAGACCATCTATGATGATAAAAATTAATATTAGCTGTTTAGTTATTGTGTTCTGAGCCATGTTCAGTGGTTTGAATGCATTATTCATTTATCCCCATGAGAGCCCCAAGTTCTGCCTTCTGTTTTTAGACTACTTTTTAGATAAGAATCCTGAGGTTTTGAGGAAAAGTAACTTGCTTAAGGAAACACAGCTTTGTAAGTGATGTAGTTTTTTTATTTAAATAGAATATCTTTTATTTATTCATACATGTAAATAATGCATCTTGATTATATGTACCCAAGCTCCCCTTCCCCCTCCCCTTAGGAACCCCCAACTCCTCCCACTCCCCCAGGCACCCCCAACACTCCCCCTCCTCCTTTCATGTCCTCTCAAGTGAGTTCATGACTGCACTGGTTATGTCCCGTCCAGAAGACAGCATTTCACGGTATTCCTCTGGCTCTTACGTTCTTTCTGCCCCCTCTCTCTCGCTCTGTGTGTGTGTGTGTGTGTGTGTGTGTGTGTGTGTGTGATAGATGTCCCACTTAGGGCTGAACACTCAATAGTTACTTATTCTCAGCACTTAGAATAGTTATGGATCTCTGCATTAATTGCTGACAACTATAGGGAGAAGCTTCTCTGACCAAGGATGAGGGCTACATTAATGTAGGGTTGAAGCATACATATTTAGAAAGCAGTTTGACAATAGTAGTAGATTCCTCCTTGGAGTGTATGTGAGATTTGAATCCGGGTTTTGAGTAATTCCAGACCCTTTGAACTCAACTGTTATTCTATTCTACAAGGCGTGCAGTTTATGCTCTTTCTTGGCTGTAGACTTAAGGGTCTCTGCTTAATGTGTGGCTTTCTGTCTCGCTGGGGATTGATTCTTCTGTGCTAAGCCTGTCTGATTAGGGCAAAGGGGAAGGGCAGTGTGTTTTTGCCTCCCTCTTCCTGGCTACTCAAAAAAAAAAGAAGCATTGTTTGCTTTGTTCCACGTTAAAGAATCAAGAATGATAAAAGATACAAATGAAGAAAGCTGCAAAGAGTCTAGCTTTCAGGAAGGTCACATCATCATCATTTATGAAGTTTTCTGAGATTATGGGCCCTAATTGGTTTCTCTGCCCTCCTAAAGATAGGACTTCCTTCACACACAAGAGAAAACCCCCAGAACCTAACAACCAGTGTAAGCTATTGGTCTCCATCAGAACTCCCTTTCCCAAAGTAAGGTAGAATTAACAGTGCTCCTGTTCATTATTGGTGCTCAGCACTTTGTGTTAACCATCTTCACCACTGTGGCAGGGTATCTGGCATAATGTACGGAAAAGGGGTTTCTTTTGGCTCACAGCTTTGGGGGTCACATTCAGTTAATTCTAGGCCTGTGGTGAGAAAACGTTGTGTCAGGAGAGCCTGTGTCAAAACTACTTACATCATGGCAGACAGGAAGCAGAAAAAAATTGTGCTTCTTGCTTTCTCCCCCCTGTTAACTCTTCATGCCCCAGCCTTATGAGATGGTACAGGCATATTTAGGATGGTTCTTCTCCACTTTGTTAATCCTCCTGAAAGCACACCCTCGGACATACCTAGAGGAGTGTTTTACTGATCTAGGCATCTGTCGGCCCAATGAAGACAGCAAGATTTATCACCAACGCTTCATATTCTTTGTTTTGTTTTTGATTTTCTGAGACTTTGTCTCCCTGTAGCCCCTAGCTGTGTAGCCCATATCTCAGAGATCCGCCTGCCTCTGCCTCCAGAGTACTGGGATTGAAGGCGTGCACCACCACACCTGGCCATGCTTCTTATTCTTAAATTCCTTTGCTTTTTACATGACACTTAGAATGTAGGTATTTTTCACATTAGTATTATTATTATTGTTCCTTTTTTATTTGGTGTTGGGGATTAAACCTAGGAGGTCATGCGTGCTGGGCACATGCTTTACTATCTTAGCCCTGATAATTGTAAAATGTTAACATTTTGTGGAAATGTTATTTTAGAAATAACAGAAAAAAGGTTTAGGAAACAGATTTAGAAAGGTATAAAAAGCTTTGTACAGAGTACAGAGAGCATCAGTAAGGGCATACGCACACTCATGCCTGTTTGTTCTTAGGCTCCACGCTTTTGAAAACTATTACTCAAAAGGTGAGACTGTTCCCTGTGGAATTGCCTCAAGTCAGAATCTGAGGTGTGGCAAAGATCTTCTGCCAACAGAACCTTTCCGGTTTCACACAAACCTTAAACCAAGTGAGACATCTTAGTACAGAGACGACTTTGGTAATGTTGGACATTAGTTATTTTCAGTAATTCAAAAGTAACAAGCAAACAAACATACAAAACCCAAACTATTATTGCAACTAGTAAGAGTCTAGATTTTGTTAAAATTAATTGCTCAAGTGAAGTCTTCCTTAACCTGTAAGTGGAAACAGCTTTAGAAAAACATGTTAGACCTGTGTCACCTGTTAACTTGTCTTGGGAAGGCTCTTCTGTTTTGCATATTCTTTTGGCACTGTTTCTGCTTCACAGAGATGGATGTGGGTACCTGGAAGGGGGAACCTGAGTTGTCTGAAATTGTCTTCTTGTAGTACTGTATTGCTTTGCATATATAGTAGGTCTTTGGTAGTGAATTGAGATTCGGGAGAAAAAGCTAAAAGAATTAAAAAAAATTTTTTTTTTTTTGGTCTTTTTGAGACAGGGTCTTCCTGTAGCCTCAGCTGTTCTGGAACTCACTATGTAGACCAGGTTGGCCTCGAACTCCCAAAGATCCACCTGACTCTGCCTCCCGAGTGCTGGGATTAAAGGCGTGCGCCACCACGCCTGGCAAGAATTTAATTTTCTAGAAGTTCATTTTTAAACAATATTTTTATTGATTCTTCGAGAAATTTTTTTGGTCTTTTTGAGACAGGGTCTCCCTGTAGCCACAGCTGGCCTGGATTTGCTATGGAGACTAGGCTGGCCTTGAACTCACAGAGATATGCCTGCTTCTGCCTCCTGAATGCTGGGATTAAAGGTGTGTGCCACCAAACCCAGCGATTCTTTGAGAATTTTATACAGTGTATTTTGACCATATTCAGACCGCCCCCATCTTCATCCTCATCCTTCTACCCCTCCTGCCCCTGACTTCATGTCCTCTATTATTTTTCCTTTCTTGAAGGCCTATCGAGCCTAATTTGTGTTCCCCACAAATTAGATCCATCCCCTGGAGCCTGGTCAATTTACCAGGCTGATTCTCTCTCTCCTAGCAGCTATCAGTTACCTATAGATCCTCAGCTAGAGCTGGGGTTTCCTGCCCATCCCCTCCTCCATGCTGGGTTTTAGTCTGGCTTGGCTTGCACAGGTCTTATCAGTGCTGTGAGTTCATATGTGCAACTGCCTGGTGGTGTCCAGACAAGTTTCCTTATATTCATCCACTGTCTCTGGCTCTTACAGTCTTTCCACCCATTCTTCCTCAATGATCCCTGGCCTTGGGAGGAGATTGCATGATAGAGGTTTCCCGTTTATGGCTGAGCACACTGCAGTCTCTTATTCTCTGCATGTTGATCAGTTGTGAGTCTCTGTGCTACTAATCATTTGCTGCAAGAAGCAGCTTCTCTGGTGAGAGATGCACTGATCTATGGGTGCAATGATAAGTCCTTAGGAGTCAGTTTTTGTGTCTGTTTAGTAGACTAATAGTAGTGGGTTCTCCCCTGTGGCCTGTGACCTGTCTAATAATTCATTAAAAAAAGAATCTTTCTCTTAGTATTTATGGCTGGTACGTCAGTGATATAGGTTAGCTGTTGTTTTATGGATAAGTAGATTTTGAGACAGGATCTTACACTCTTTTAAGGTATTAATTATTTTGTTTTTGGTATTGTGAGACAGTCTTACTGTGCAGCCCTGGTGTTTGAAGCTATGCTAGGCTGGCTTAAACTCTTGTCTGTCCCTCTGGGTATTGAGATTACAGGCATGTACCACCATGCCTGGCTTATTGTATTTTTTTGAGGCAGGGTCTTACTGTGGTAGCCCAGGATGACTTTGAACTCACAGTTCTGCCTCAGCATTCTAAGGTCTGGGATTTTAGGCATGTGCCATGATACCCTGCAGATTCTTATTTAAAAAAAATCCATTTTTAATATTCTAGAATTATTCAAAAGGAAACTTGGAGCTTATCTTTTTACTTTAGTTTTTTTTTTAATTTGGAAATTGATTACAGTTTTACTGGTATTTGAAAAGACAAGAAAAAGAACAGGAAAGTTCTGTATACCAGTTTCCCAGTTTCCCAGTTTTCCCAGTATTAATGGTAATACTTTGCCTAAGTCTTAGTTATGTGTAGTGCTACAGTCAGGAAATTGTCCTTGGTACAGTCCACAGAGCTCATTGGTTTCACCAGTTTTATGTCATTGTCTGTGTGAATAGTTTTATGCAGCTTCATCACATGTGTAGATGTGTAAGTGCCATCTGTCAGGAGCTTGTCCATCGTCATTCAGGACTGCACACACACATTTTTTTTTTTTTTTTTTTTTTTTTGTCTATCATATTTCCTGATTTCCTTAATTTATCCTGAAGGTTCTGGCCAATTCTGCACTAGAAACCTGCTCCAACAAGAGAATTAAATAAAATAACCAAAAGAATATCACTTTGGGCTGGAGAGATGGTTCAGTGGTCAAGAGCACTGACTGCTCTTGCAGAGGTCCTAGGTTCGATTTCCAGCCCTTCCACCGCCCCATAACAGCTAACAACTGCCTGTAACTCCAGTTCCAGGAGATTCAACATCTTCTTCTTGCCTCTGCAGGCATTGCACACATGCACATGGTGCACTTATAGGCAGGTAAAACACTCATATAGAATGAAAATCAATACTTTTTGCCGGGCATGATGGCTCACAGCTTTAATTTCAGCCCTTGGGAGGCAGAGGTAGGTAGATCTCTGTGAGATCAAGACCAGCCTGGTCTATATAGTGAGTTTTAAGCCAACAGGGGCTACAGGGAGGCCTTGTCTCAAAGACTGGAAAAAAAAAAAAAGTATCACTTAGCTTCACAATCTTTTTTGAGTAATTCTTACAAAAAATCAGATCCATTTGGATATGCCTGAGATCAAAGCAGCTAAGACCGGAGGAGGGGAAGGCATTGTCCTGGTCACATATAACAGTAGAGTTAAAGCCAACAACTTAGGTATCAGATTCATAATGTTCACCTCATACAACTTCTTGCTTGTGCATTCATGCTGTCTAAGCATATCTACTACAAGTTGAAAAATTAAATACTCAGAACTTCCTACCCTTATCAGTGTATGTTTCTGTGGAAAAAAATGTAGATTCTAGAGTCAGCCTAGGGTCACCTATATTCAACATGTCAGAGAAGTTACTTAAATTTCTTTTTTTAAAAAAATATTTTATTATTTTTTTTAACGTGTATGAGTGTATTGCCTGCATGTTTGTGAGCGTACCCATGTCGTGCAATGCTGCGGAGGTCAGAAGAGGACTTTGGATTCCCCTGGAACTGCAGTTAAGGACGATTTATAGCTGCCATGTGGATCCTGGGACACGAACCCTAGTCCTCTGCAAGAGCAGTCAGTGCTCTCAACTGCTGAGCCATCTCTCCAGTCCCATGTTACTTAAACTTCTAAGTCTTCATTTCCTAATCTATAAAACAGAGATAATGACAGATTCTTCATGGGGTGTCTGCAAAGATAAAGCATAGTAACAGTGTTAGCTACTTGCCATTACTGTAGAAAGTATCACAATGAGATGATTATTCTCTCTATTCCATAGCCTCTTCCTCTAGTCAGGAGCAAGGGAAGATAACTGTTACCTATAGGATCCAGAGAGCTGAATCTGTAGTTATTTAGAATCATTGAAATTAAGCCAGGCGTGGTGGCGCACGCCTTTAATCCCAGCACTCAGGAGGCAGAGGGAGGAGGATCTCTGTGAGTTCAAGGCCAGCCTGGTCTACATAGTGAGTTCTAGGACAGCTGGGGCTACAGGATAAACCCCTTTCTAAAAAAAAAAAAAAAAAAAAAAAAAAAAAAGAAACCTTGAAATTAAAACATCAATATTATAATCCCAAACAATTGCTACTATATTATGTATTGTATGAGTTATATTTATTTATAATTAGGTATGTGTATTCTGAGACCCTTGGTCTTTTGATTTTTTTTTAGATTTTGACATTACTTTTTCAGATTTTGGGGTTACTCTGTTGAAATTATTCAGGCAAAGTCTCAGGTAAACTGGAATGTACTTTAATACTGAGTGGATAAATGCGCCTTCTTGGTATTAAAAACAGTGACAGCCAGACCTTCAAATTGGGGACAAAGACTGGATGACCATGCCAGCATCTGGTATGTAAAGATGTGGACACAGAGCAGATGACAGGAGCCAAGGCTCCTGCCTTCGCTGCTCCTTATTCTTCAGGAGCACTGATCTGCCTCCTGGCTGTTTGGTTTCTTGTCCCAGGATGATTGGACAAAGTCCGAGAGGTTGAGAAACAGTTTAGCACCCTCATTCAGTATGTTGCCTTGATAGTGTTTGTTCTGAAGTTACACAGTACCCTTTGTAACTAGAGCTTCAGGATAACTTTAGAATTACACTGAAAAAAAAAAAACTGAGAAAACAAAACATGACCTCTTAAAATGAATTAAAGTGTCAAAGGAGTGCAGTGTTGTGGCTCATGCTTATAATCTCAGCACTCCAGAGGCTGAAACAGTGGATCCTGGGTTCAGGGCCAGCCTGGACTACATAGTGCAATCCCGTCTTTAAAAAACCCAAACAGGACCAGGTGTGGTGGTACACACTTTTCATCCCAGCACTGGGGGATGGGTGGGTGGGGGTGGACAGAGGCAGGTGGATCTCTGTGAGTTTGAGGCCAGCCTGGTCTACATAATGACAGCTGAGGATAAAGGGAGACTGTGTCTCAAAAAAACCAAGCCAAACCCAAACAAACAAACAACACCAAACCCCCCAAACAACAACAAAGTCACAAAAGCCAGAGTAGTGTTAGCTTCTGGGTATAGGGGCCTGAGGAGCCTGTAGGGAACTGCAAGTATCTGGGACCTCATCATGGTGGGGTTGTGAGTATTATGTATTTATATGCGGTCATTAATTAAGCTGTGTGCTCAAGTTTGGTCCAGTCTATGCTTTTGTGCTTTGTATGTTTCCATTAAAAAATGGAAAAAAGCAGCGTAAGTAGGAAGAGCAGACCCCAAAGGCATGCTATGACTGAGTAGGATAGGCCCAGGCACCCGCTCTCCTGTTCTTTAGCTCCTCGCTGGTCCCTGCAGTTCTGCTGGTGCTCCCTGTTTCTTACTGAGGAGGACCATGAACTTTTAAGAATAAGAATTTGAGCTGGGCATGGTGGCGCACACTAATCCTAGCACTCAAGAGGCAGAGGCAGGTGAATTTCTGTGAGTTCAAGGCTAGCCTGGTCCACACAGCAAGTTTCAGGCCAGCTGCAGCTACAGGGAGACCCAGTTTCAAAAAAAAGTAAGAATTTGGAAGAATGGGAAAGAGGAAGGGAAAAAAGAAAAAGGGGAGTAAGAAAGTAATAGAGGGGGTGAGTACGATCAAAAGTCATTATCTGGATGTGTGGAAATGAAATAATGAATTCCTCTTTTTGTACAGAAGATAAGCTTTCTGTATGTAGGGTGTGCCCACCTTCAACTTTCAGTCCTCGTTTCAGCCTTGTGAGGGCTAGGATTACAGGTGTGTACCCACCTGAGTTTGGGCCTTCATCCTTTCCTGAGTCTCTTTAGTAGGTCTCCTGTTCCCAGCTGTCCATAAACTTCCATCTCAGGCCCTCTGGGAATGACTTAGCCATTGAAGAGGATGTTGGGTATTTAGTAGCATTTTCTTTTGACCAAACAGGGTTCTCTTTGCTTTGGCTTGACTAAGAGAGTCAATGGGTCTGTATTACTTTCTCTTTCCCTGATTTTACAATGAAGCCTTGGTGAGTTCCCAACTTTTCTTTGCAGACCCCTTATCAGTGTCCCCTGCCCAATGGGCTGAGGAATATTTGGAACAGTCTGAGGAGAAGCTGTGGCTGGGGGAGCAGGAAGGAACTACTACCACTGATCGCTGGTGAGTCCAATGTCTTCTTCCTGGGTTGTCATGGAGAGTATGGTATTGGACAGTTTTCCCAGCCTCCTCCATTTGCATCCTCCCCAGCTTACAGTCCTTTTTCTACTTTTTATGTTAACATTTCCACTAGCGTTTTGATATTTCACTGGTAGGCAGGAATCCTAACTGTTCCATCAGGGATTCATAACCGTCTTATGTACCTTGTTCTCATCAGCCTACTGCTGTCTAATCTTTCTGCAGAGCTGTGTTTGGGAAATGGAAAAGTAAAAATCACAGCCCTTTCCCATGTCCACCAAGATAGCCTTCTTTAATGTCAGTTGGAGTTGTAGCTCCTCAAATAGTGGAAAGTGTTATTTGCCTCACACCACTCCTTCATAGGAATTCTCTTTGCCATGGGCCAGGATTGGGGAAGACCACAGGAAAGTAGTGGCTGACTGGGCTGTAAGAGTAGTTTTTCTTCTTTGCCATAGGTACGATGAATATCATCCTGAGGAGGATCTGCAGCACACAGCCAGTGACTTTGTGGCTAAGGTGGACGACCCCAAATTGGCTAACTCTGAGGTGAGTCACATCCCTCACCGCTGTGCTCAGCAGAGCTGGGAGTGAAAGGTAGCGTCTCTCTTCCCTCATCCTCCTTAGCTGGAAAGAGGAGATGAAGGTTTAGAATTAGTTCTCCTCTCTGGAGAATGGAGACTCAGGGTCTTGCCTCTGCTTCCAGTATTTCCCTCATTTCTTTGTCTGCTAACCCCTTTTCTTTTCTGGTTTCTTCTCAACTCTGTAGACAGAAATCCCTTTGTTTTTGATCTCCGCTTTCAGGGCCTTTAGCATATCTTGATGCAGCTAGAGATGGTCAGAGGGAAGGGCGAGCACAGGTGAGGGAATGGGGATTACTGGGAGAACACACCCAGAAGCCCTGTCCCAAGGTGCCAATGTGTGTCTCTGTGCCCCAGTTCCTGAAATTCGTGCGGCAGATTGGCGAGGGCCAGGTGTCCCTGGAGTCCGTTGCAGGGTCGGGCCGAGCTCAGGCAGAACAGTGGGCAGCAGAGTTTATGCAGCAGCAGGTAGGACATTACCGCTTCCCAGTCCCCCTTCAGAGGTAGCTGGGGCCCTAGGCTTGGGTCAGTGTTCAGTGGTTCTAGATGGGGAAGGGAGGTTATTGACAGCGTGTCTTTCTTATAGCATCCAGATCCTGAGTGGGTGGGAAAAAGATTCTGAGATTGTTCTCAGAGCATCCAGACTGGTGGTATTTAGTTGGTTTTCAGTCAGTCTATGTTAGTGGGAGGAAAGTTGGTGGAGGTGGCACTGACCACCCTTCTTTGTCACAGGACACATCAGAAGCCTGGGTTGACCAGTTCACAAGACCAGTGAACAACACTTCTACCCTTGATATGGAATTTGAACGAGCCAAATCAGCTATAGAGGTGAGAACTGCTTTGGTAGAAGTAGGTGCCCTAAAGATCACAAGTATCCCATGGAGGAAGGTGGTATATTATTAATACCTGTTTCATAGTGTACTGGAATATCTGTCAGAGCCACATAGGTAAGGGGTGGGTGCTTTTAAAAAAACGCAAATTCTTAGACATCATTCCAGATTACTGCATTAGCTCTGGGGGTCTGCATTTTACAAAAGCTTTTCTGATGATTCCTGAACACATTGCAATTTAAGGCCTACTGCCCTAAGGGAATGCATCCCCATAGAGCTGAGGGCAGGTGGGTGGTCATGAAGCATCTCCTTTCTCTACCCGCTTCCCTTCCTTTCAGTCTGATGTCGATTTCTGGGACAAGTTGCAGGCAGAGTTGGAGGAGATGGCAAAACGGGATGCTGAGGCGCACCCCTGGCTTTCTGACTATGATGACCTCACATCGGTTTCCTATGATAAGGTAGAGCCCCCTTGATTTCTGGGTTCTAGAATTTGAAGAGCATTGCTTCACATTGAAACAATTATTTTTTAGCCTCTTTTTGGGAAAAGATGTCTGATTGATACCTTGGCTCCTGCTCTCCTTCAGTAATTGAATGTATATTTTATTCTTGAGATTAAGAGGTTGCTAAGAGTGCTCTTGTCAAATAGTGTCGTGATATAATGCCTAGGAAGGCTTGCACATGATGCATTAAGAACATACATGAAGTAGCTCTACTTTGGAGGTTAGAGTGGGGGCAATTTGATCTGTTGCTGACTCCTCTGGTAGAGAGTGGTGGTTGATAGGTTGCCCTGTCTCCACGCTATAATCTACTTTTTTTTTTTT
>NW_008360324.1:1558734-1570165 GCF_000622305.1 Nannospalax galili | reverse complement strand
CCCCCCCCCCAAATACTGGGGCTTAAACCAGTACCAGGAAGGACTCTTCCACTAAGCTATATTCCCAGCCCTCATTTTAAGTTCTGTTTCTTCTCCTAGGAACTAGCCTCTTGTCCCAATTCAAGATTTCAAAGACTTTATATTAAATAACTTAATATTAGGAAGCTTTCCAAGTAGTCTGTGGTGAGAGATGATTGAATTTTACAGTGTGTGCTTTTGACGTAGAAATGTATGCTTTTTCAGTTGTCCCCTTGTGAAGAAATCAGCTTGTGGGTTACAGGGTTAATATGGCTAATATTTGAGCCATTGAGTTGAAGCATGAGAGGGAAGGAAAAAAATTGCTTGGTCTTTGAAAAGATAAAATAGCCGGATGTGTGTGGTGGCACAAGCCTTTAATCCTAGCACTTGGGAAGCAGAGGCAGGCAGATCTCTGTGAGTTCAGGCCAGACGGGTCTACATAGCGAGTTCCAGGCCAGCTGTGGCTACAGGAAGACCCTGTCTCAAAAAGACCAAAAAAAAAAAAAAAAAAAAAAAAAAAAAAAAAAAAAAAAGATAAAATAGGAATTGAGAATTCCTTTTTCTCAGCTCAGATATTGTAGGGGACTTTGTGGCTAGAGCTGGGTCCTAAGATGCAGAGCTAGGTGGTAGAGATGGATCTTAACATAAGGGAGCTATGCAAAGACAGGGAGAATGAAGTTCAGGATCTTTTAAAACGGGCCGGGAGTGGTGGTGCATGCTTTTAATCCCAGCACCTGGGAGGCAGAGATAGGGGATCTCTGTGAGATCAAGCCCAGTCTGGTCTTTGAAGCGAGTTCCAGACCAGCTAGAGTTACAGGGAGACCCTGTTTCAAAACACCACCACTACCACCACTGCAGCAACAATAACCACAACAACAGGCTGCGGCTTGAGAGATGATGAAAAGCCTAGTATGAGGAAAAATACTAGACTTTGCTTATTATTTCGATCTGATCTGGGCTTGTCTGAGAGCTGTCCTGTGATATAAAAAGGGGAACTTACTTGGGACCTTGCCTTGTATTTTGTGGCAGTATGAATTCTTCCTGTAGAAAGCTGATACGGAAGAATTGAAAGACATTTCTCTAGATAACACTTTTATTATTCTGTATTAATAATTCAATAAGTTGTTGTAAATTGTGCATTTTAGATAAGAATTTCTATATATTTGATAAATGTAGACATAGTACTGATTTCATATGAACAATATTTCCTCTTAGCAATTATTACTCCCATATTTATGACATGCTGGGTAGAATATACTTTTAAATTAAAAGCTTAAAAATGTAATGGGGGGTTGGCTGGAGAGATGGCTCAGTGGTTAGGAGCCCTGGCTGCTCTTGCAGAGGACCCAAGTTTGATTCCCAGCACCAACATAGTGGCTAAAGCCATCCATAACTCCAGTTCCAGGGAATCTGATGCCCTTTTCTGATGACACGCGTTCACGCACATGCAGGCAGTACACTCATACACATAAAACAAAAATAAGAAAATACTAAAAAAATATAATTAGGGAGCCAGGCATGGCAATATACACCTGTACTCGCACTTGGGAGTCTGAGACAGGAAGATTATGAATTTGAAGTATTTATTGTCTGCTCCTTTATAGAGAGAGCATGCTAACTGTTGGACTAGGGTCCTTTTCTACCTTCTGAATTTTTAATATTGTACAAAGATGTCCCAACTATCCTTTTTACATATTTACCTCAAATTCATCTCTTATAATGTGTCTCATGTCTTGAATCCCCATTGTTAATTATTTGATTTTCCTTTGTGACAAATCCTTTGCTGCTGATGACTCAGAGTGGTTTAGATCTTAGCTGGTAATAAAATTCTTCCATTGTTTGACAATAATGATGAAAAAGAACATCTTGTCTTTATTCTGTACAGTTGAATTCTAATTTGTCCATATCTGTACTATGTTTTAAACTATGTTCAAACCTTGCCTGGTGTCTTGCATATTGTTTTCATTCTTTTATATTGTTTTTTGTTTGTTTGTTTTGTTTTTTGTAACAGGGTCTCACTATGTATCCCTGACTGGCCTGGAATGAACTATGTAGGCCAGGCTGGGCTTGATCTCACAGAGTTCTGCCTGCCTCTGCCTCTCGAGTGTTGAGATTAACCACCACACCCAGCTAATCTACTATCCAGATTTTGGGATCCAGGTTTCTCTTGAAATTTGAGACTGATGTGGTGCCATGCTTCACTTAAAATTTAGTAGCTGGATATGGTGGTGCAGTTCTGTAATATCAGCACTTAGGAAGCCGAGGCAGGAGAATTGCCATGAGCTTGAGGCCAGCCTGGGCTACATAGCAAGACCCTGCCTAAAAATGAAAACAAAACAGCCAACAAACATAGTTATTATGGGGAATAAATTTAACATTTCAGATGTACCCAGTCAGTTGATACAGTGACCCTGTGAGCTGGGTAAGACTGGCACCTGAAGGCAGAGGGCCTCTGTCTCCACCTTACACTTGGCTTCTACATGAGCACATTATTGGAGGATAATAACTACACTCCGCAGCTAAGGAGAGCTTTATCTTATTGCTATAATCAGCAGGTGCTTTTGAGAAGCATGTTCTGTTCAGTGGGGGGAAGTTGAGGATATGGATGCAGGCCTGTGAAGACTTCCTAAAATAAGTTTATAATCCCAGCATGGATCAGTGGTAGATTTGCCTAGCTTTCCAGTTATCATAAATCAGAGATGGCTGGGTGAGCCTGATACCCAGTGAGTTTACGTTGTCATCGATGGTCTTTATATTGTGGAAGGCTTCGCCTCTGTGTGTCTTGGCTATTGTTCACCTGGCCCTGCTGCTCTGACTGTTGTAACTTCCTCTTATGCAGTTCCCCACTTGCTTCCTTTGTAGGGATACCAGTTTGAGGAGGAAAACCCCCTGCGTGACCACCCTCAGCCTTTTGAAGAAGGGCTGCGGCGACTTCAGGACGGGGACCTGCCGAATGCGGTGCTGCTCTTTGAGGCGGCCGTGCAGCAGGACCCTAAGCACATGGAAGTGAGTGGGGTTCTTCTCTCTGCTTCTTCCATTTTTGTAGGGGGACCCAAAGTGGAGTGCAGATGTGTTGTGTCCTCTGGGAGATTAGTGAGTGGGGGAAGCACAGAAGGAGAGGATGGAAAGGCAGTAATAGAGTCTGTCAACTTCCCTCTAGGCTTGGCAGTACCTGGGCACCACCCAGGCTGAGAATGAGCAAGAGCTCTTGGCTATCAGTGCTCTGCGGAGGTGAGTATGCCAAAGGAAGGGCGGGTGGATGTAGGGCTTTGCCTAGAGCCTGGTAGGAGCCCAGAACCAGGTCCTTGTCTTCTTTCTGATCACTGACACATGTCTTTTCATGATGTACCTGTGAACCTGTGGGGTTCCACATCATACAGCTTACTAATGGCCAGAGGAGTGAGTTGGAGAGGTTTGATTTTGATCCTTCATCAGCTTTGATTTTATTTGTAGGGTGTTGGTTGGTCCTTGACTTCTAAAACATTCCCCTTCTTAGACTGGAATGTTACTGACCTGAAGGCCAGAAGATTCTTCTTTGTGTTAATCTAAGAGGGCGGGAAAGGTCAGGCCACCGTGATTGTATTTCAGAGCTTGGCCTGGATCCTGGTTACAGAGGGCGTCAGTGCCATTGTAGATTCCCAGTCTGCTCATCTCTGTCCACACAGGTGTCTGGAGCTAAAGCCAGATAACCGGACAGCACTGATGGCGCTTGCTGTGAGCTTCACCAACGAGTCCCTACAGCGACAGGCCTGTGAGACCCTCCGAGACTGGCTGCGGTACTCACCAGCCTATGCCCATCTGGTGACGCCTGGTGAAGAAGGGGCTGCGGGGGCAGGACTGGCTCCCAGCAAGCGTGTCTTAGGATCTCTGGTGTCTGAGTGAGTGTGTGGGGTGCTCAGGATGAGGAGGGTAATGTGAGTCCCAGTAAGAGCATGACCTTGATGTTAGAAGTTTAGATATATTCAGACCATGAGCCTGTAGTGCAGTGGGTTATCCAGGGTCAACTTGAAGGAGCGCTCATTCTACAGTGCAATGCTGGAATGTAACAGAACAGGCTCTAAACTGGGATTTGGGTAAAGGAGATGACTAAAGTAGTGATGAATCTTGGGAATATAGTTGACTTTTAAAGGAATTATTTTGGGGATAGGACTACAAGATCTACTCATGTTGCGTGTTTTTCCCCTTATCCAGCTCCCTGTTTCTTGAAGTGAAAGAGCTCTTCCTGGCAGCTGTGCGCCTGGACCCTACATCCATTGACCCTGATGTGCAGTGTGGCTTGGGAGTCCTCTTCAATCTGAGTGGGGAGTATGACAAGGCTGTGGACTGTTTTACAGCTGCCCTCAGTGTTCGTCCCAATGTGAGCCGCAGGGAAAGAATGCCAAAGTATCATTTGCACATGGGTGACTTCATTCCAGTGTCCAGGCCCCGAAAGCCTTGGGAAGCCTAGGAAAAGAAGGGTCGGGGAACAGGAGCATATCGACACAGGGGAGTCTACATGGGATGTAAGGAGTTATATTGTGGCCGTACCAGGAGCTATTGAAGGGAACAGAATGGGTTAGAAAACTACATTAGCCAAATAGTAGTGAGGCAGGAGGAGGTCCGGGAAGAAGCTGATCCAAGCCTAGCTCATGCTTCCAGCCTTTCCCATCCCGTCCCAGGACTATTTGCTGTGGAACAAGCTTGGGGCCACCCTGGCCAACGGGAACCAGAGTGAAGAGGCAGTGGCTGCTTACCGAAGAGCCCTTGAGTTGCAGCCAGGCTATATCCGGTCTCGCTATAACCTGGGCATCAGCTGCATCAACCTTGGGGCTCACCGGTAAGTATCTACTGAGTCTGACCAATTGAACTTTTTCTTCCCTGCCTTTGGCTTCCAGTTTTCCCATCTTGTCACTTGGCCAACCAACCTCAGCTTTCTCCCTCCCCAGCTTGTCACCTGCCCTTCACCGTTGCTCTCTTCATCACCTCTCATTCTTCCTCCTTCCTACAGTGAGGCTGTGGAACACTTTCTGGAGGCCCTGAACATGCAGAGGAAGAGCCGGGGCCCTCGGGGTGAGGGAGGTGCCATGTCAGAGAACATCTGGAGCACCCTGCGTTTGGCATTGTCTATGTTAGGTCAGAGTGATGCCTATGGGGCGGCCGACGCTCGGGATCTGTCCGCCCTCCTAGCTATGTTTGGCCTGCCCCAGTGACAGTGGGATGGGCTGCCCTGTGAGTGTCTGCCTGAAGGGGTCCCCGCACTGAGTGTGACTCCCTCTCCTCCAATGGGCCTACCAAGGGGGTGGGCTGATGACCATAAGCGGTAGGACCTCTCAGGAGCTGCCTCAGTGTAGGGTGCACAGTCTGTGTTCTAGATCCTACATAATTGTACGGAATGAGCTGTTGTCTATGTCCCTTGGTAATTCAAGGACTGTATATCCAGGTACAGATCTCTCTGCTCATCATGCCCTTCCTTGGTGCTGCTTTTTTGGGTAGGACCCAATGATATAGGGAAACTGTTGTCATCAGCTGCCACTTCTGACAGGGTCTACCATATTTGTGATGTCTCTCCTTGCCCCACTCTTACTGGGAACTGGTAACAGTCCATCTTCCTTGGTCAGCTGAGTGTAGGAGGTTCTCCTGAGCATCTGGGATAAATGCATTAGGAGTTGGCCTGTTCAACTGAAAGACTGACGTAGCACCACAGCGCCGAGCTTTGGAGGCACTTGTAATTCTGCCACTCTTCGGAGTGAGCTGAGATTTTCTGTGTGTGGACACTGATGCAGTAGATGCTCATGGGTTATCCTAAGTCCTCAGGGCCAGAGCTAGTCGCTGCAGAGTAGGCAAAGGCTGGGAGGGAGGCTCGTGTGGAATGAGCCCAGAGCATTAGATGGGATCTGTCCTGAGGCCTTTGGTGGAAGAACAGCGGGTACAGTGAGTGTTGCAGTGCCCCCTTCTTTGGGAGACCTGTAAGTAGGAATTAACTAACTCTTGTAGTAAATTGGTTCAGAAGTTGCAGTCTTGCCAAATTCCTAACAAAGAGGGGGCTCAGTGTTAACCATAAGCCTTCTTGAAATGTTTCTAGGGGATAGCATTGAAAAATCCCCTCCGCTCATATTACTTCTACAAGGTGAAGATTAAGGGACGCTGAGGGAGCAGCTGGATTCTTCACCTGTTCTCTCCATCAGGAGACAAACGAACTCCCAGAAATGACTGCTAAGCCTCTTGCCTTGTCTTCAGTAGCTAATGATCAGAGATTTTGTTTTTTAAACTACCATGGTCCCAAGGTTCCATCCTGAAATTTATTTTTCTTTGTATGCATATATGTAAATGATTAAAAAATAAAACTGCAAAATATTTGTATGAAGAATAAATTAAACTGATGTGGGTATGTATTCTGTTACTGGCTGTGAAGTTGGGGTGTTGGGAGATAGGTTAGTGTTTGGCAAGTGTTTCTCTTCTCTGTCTTCCAGTCCTCACTGGTGTACCGGTTACCCATCCATCTCTCTAGTATCATTGAGCACCTAAAACCTGCCAGGTACTGTGGGGAAGATGGCAGAGCACTGGGTTCATGGAGTATCTGTTTGAGTAGGAAAGACAGGTTTAACAGCGTTTTTGTGGTTATTCTTTACAAAGGAAAAATTTATGGTACTGTATAATCTTGAGGTTTTAAAACATTTTTTCTTCAGTGCTATAGATTGAACCAGGGGCCTTATATATGCTGAGTAAGCTCTCTACCACTGAACTGTATCCTCAGCCCTTGCATAGGGTTTTTTTGTTTTTTTTTTTTTGGTTGTTGTTGTTGTGTTTCTTAAATTTTTTGAGGTAGAATCTCACCACATTATACAGACTGGTCTTGAACTCATTATGTAGCTCAGGCTGGCCCCAGACTTGCAATCCTTCTGCCTCAGCTTCCCATAGCTGAGCTCACAGGTATGCTCTATCACACGTGCCAAAGTGAACAGCACATTTGTTTCTGATCTTGACCTAACTGGCATTTGATCAGAAGAGCTTCACCACACCTGACTGTGCAGGTCATGAACTGCATAGTTGGGGTGCGTGGGGGTGCCATTAGCATAGCCCATGTGAGTGGTGGACTGCAGTGTGCACTTCAAAATCGATATGGCTGTAGCCAGTGAGTCTGTGGGGATGGCCACTCTGCCTTCAGGCCTCCCTGGCTGTTGCTTCTTTCCTAAGTTCTCTCCTTTATGTATCCCTTTGCCTGTCTGTTCCTTGGTTGTTGATTGGCCTTGGTTTTTGTTCTTTTTTCCTTTCTTCGAGGAGCCCTCATCTGCACCTATAGATATGACCACCATAAATGCTGGTGATGGTCCAACCTAGATCTCCTTTCCATTCACAGATACTTGAACAGTATGTTCTGTCCCCTGCATGAGGCCATTCCCCAGGTACCTGGTACTCAAATTCAAAATAAGAATTTATTTCCAAAAATCTCTTCCTCCGTCGGGCGTGGTGGTGCACGCCTTTAATCCCAGCACTTGGGAGGCAGAGGCAGGCGGATCTTCATGTGTTCGAGGCCAGCCTGGTCTACATAGCGAGTTCCAGGACAGCTGGGGCTACAGGGAGACCCTGTCTCAAAAAAGACAAAAAAAAGAAAAATCTCTTCCTCCATTCTTGGAGACTTCAGTAGAAAACAGGGATCTGGACTTCTACTAATTATCCTGCAGGAGCCCTTTAGTCGTCCAATTCAGCAGGACAGGCCTGTTCCATAACTTAGGCCTTCTGAGCTTTATTTAGGGTTTTAAAAAATTACTTTTGTTTCAGGGCTCACCCTTTCAGATTACTATGAAGACTTTTTTTTCCCCCATCTCATTCACTTCAGCTCTTCAGTCCTGGAGCTTATAATGTTCCACATAAGCATGGCATAGTGTCTGTAACCTCTGACTTCACAACTGTGCACACACACACACACACACACACACACACACACACAGGTTTGGTCCATGCCTCCTGAGTGAACAGTATAGACTGAAAGTGTGTATTAAAGAATTAAGAAAAGCTGAAGTGTGGTGGTAATGCTACATTTTCCCCTATTTGAAGACCGAATTTCTTGGTCACAACCTTGCACCTCCAGGGGAATATGCCTTGTGTCACAAGTACTTTCGGAAGGTTCTGCTGAAAGAGCACACTTGGGGGCGTGTTGTCCTTCAGAACAAAGACTTGGAATGAGCCCTACTTGAGTACCCTCTTAAGAGTGGAAGGGAGAACCTGTGCCTGAAGAGGGAATTCCACAGGGGGTGAAGTTGCAGTTTACAAGGGATTCTCAGTGCCCCAGGCTCACACATCAGTGCAGTGCTGGGAAGGTGTTGTCTGACACCTTTTCCTGGGAATGTGTGAACAAACATCTACTCCTACCCTAGGTAGGGAACAGATGACAGACCAAAGTAAGGACACCACCAAAATCCAACTTGGTGAACCAATGAGTTTTATTGGGGTTTCTTTCAGGAATATGGATTTGGAGTTGTTACAAGAGCAGAAATAACTCAAAGCTAGCTCCTTTGCCAAAAGCCCACCCAAGCATGGTGACGGCTCATAATAGCTGGCCCAGAGCACACTGCACAGTGGCAGGCAGTGCAACAGGTTGCTCACCTGGTCTGAGCCTTTTCCAGGCAGTTGGGCTGGTCAGAGTCCTCTAGGTAGCTGGGGCCTTGTGAACCTGGTTGGTTTCAGGGACTTCCTGAAGCGAGTTGTTCACTTCCTGCAGGATGGAATGTTTCACCTCCTCCTAGGACATCCTGTTGTTTTAAATCCCCTTAGAGCATCCTATCTTTCTTTTTGTTAACATCTCCCATCTTAAAGAGCTTCCTTACAAGATGGAATGGAAATTGTAACCCAACAGAAGGAGGTCTGTGCAAGGAAGCAGTGGCTTTGCAGACAGACTGCTTGGCCACAACTCAAGTGTAGGTGGTGAGACACCCCTGATGCTGAGTGCCAGAGGAGGGCAGTGTGGTGAGACAGAAGGGATGTGTTGGGAGTGAGTGACCAGTGGTTGCCTCAACCACTGCTGGCTTTGCAGAGGTCACAGGCATCCAGATGAGCTGCTTTCTAATATGGGTGTGGAGCCTTTGTTGGTTATGCTTTTTCATTTGTATAGATGAGGAAAGTGTGGAAGAGCAGAGCTCAGTCATGGCCCAAGGCCAACTGATAAAGGAGAACCAGAAAAGAACTTTAGCAATCACTCACATGCACATGGGCATTCAGTAAAGAGCTAGGTGTGATGATGTATGTATGCCTATAATCTCAGCACTCTGGAGGCAGAGGCAGGAGAATCATGAGTTTGAGAACAGTCTAGTCTGTATAGTGAGATCTAGGCTACCTAGAGAGAACCAAATAAAAAACCCATCCCAAACCAAAAATTTTGTAAAATGCAGTTGTTATGATGGAGTTTGAAAACACTAGGAAAAGACCACCAGACCCAATTCGAATTTTAATTGATCAAATTTATTAAGGCTATAGCCATCCGTGGTCCTTTAGATTCAGGACACATGGCCCTGAAGGGAGGGTGATACTAGCTTATAAAGGCAAGAACCACAAGAATTTCTCACACATGAGTAATGTCAGGTGGTCCTGAGTAGGGGCAGGACGGCCCAAAATTGGCAGATAAGAAAACTACAGAAGCCAAAACAAGCTTTTGTTAGTCCTCTTAACAGATGCATAGAGACCTTGACAGTAAGGCACTTTCTGATTACTATTGTCATTTAGGCTTCTTGGCTAGGCAAGAAGCACAGCTCCAGTGTCTGGGAGGTGACCAAGGTCAGCTACTCCCAAGAAAGCACTTTTCTAAGGGAAAGCAACTAAGTTCAGACCTGACCTTGAAGCTGGCCTTTTTTCTAGCCTTTGGAGCTTAAAGTGACTGCTTTATACAAAATGGAGAAAATGAAGTTACTTTGGCTATTACAATTTGGGGACTCCATCTGGGGCCATTACACAATAAATTGAAAAGAGGCACTGATGATTTCTGAAGAACCAATTAGTGGTCTGAAAGATGAGGCAAACATAGAGGCATATAGAATAAAAACAGAAATGAAGATTATGGGGAAAGTACTCAAGGACAGATCTGGGAAACCTAATACACAAAACAATAGAAGTATCAAGGCATGGTGACACACACCTGTTATCTCAGCACTTGGGAGGCTGAGGCAGGAAGAGCTCCACTTTGAAGCCAGCCTGGGCTACATAGGCCATAAACCAATGAATCAACCAACCATCCACCCAGCCACCGAGCCAACCAACCAACCAGGCAACCAACCAACCACACATGATAGAAAAGAACAAATAAATATGCAAATTAAATGAAAACTACAAAATGCTCCTGAGCTCAATTGATAAGACCAGGACAACCAGGGGTCCTTAGTGTTGGGAAGAAGGCACTTAAACCACAGATCAAGGTGGGCACAGTTAAGATCGGAGTGATGATTCATATAGAACTATTGTGATGGGTTATTAGACTATGGTGTTTTTTAAAGAGTGAGTTAGGTGGGCAGGTAGGTTCTCTAAAGAAACAGAACTGATTAAATGAATATATACATAGTCACATATATATGGATTTATTAGACTGGCTTACAGGATAGAGTCTGAGTAGTCTTAACAATGGCTGTGCCACACTGGAGAGGCTTGAGAATCTGATAGTTACTCAGTCCACGAGGCTGGATGTCTGAGCAGTCCCAATCTGGTGCTGAAGGCCTGAAGGATTCCTGAAGATCTGCTAGTCTTCAGTCTACATTGGAATCCAGAGGTGTTGGTTCTACTATCAGCAGAGGAATGCCACAGCCACAAGATGAAACTGCCAGTGAGAGAGACGGCAAGGGGCAAAAAAGAGCTCCCTTCTGCCATGGCCTTTTATATGACTGCCATCAAAAGGTCATGCCCACATTTAGGGTGGATATTCTAGCTTCAAATAATCCAATCAAGGAAGTCTGATTTCAGTTAATTCCAGATCCAGTCAAGTTGATAATCAAGATCAGCCTTCACAGCCTAGGAAGGAAGGTATTGCTAAAGGCTGGTGTCAGCCATGATGGAAATGATCCTTGGAAATGGCCTGGTCATACTGATGTGGGGAAATTAATCTAATGTGACAAAACATTCGTACACATAAAATAAAAACAATAAAAGAGAGAAAGAGCTTCAGAAATTCACAAAAGTAATGTTAAGGTACCTGACAAGTGAGGAGAAAAAGACGGGCAATACACTGGAGAGAAATAAGCCAAGAGCCTGCAGGATGGCGTATCAGGTAAAGGTGCTTGCTGTATAAATCTGCTGACTTGAGTTAGATCCCTGGAACCTCATAAAGATCGAAGAGAACTGACTCCATAAAATTGACATCCATATGTGCACCATGACCTGTGCATACCCCCAACAATAAAAAAAATGGCTGGGCATGGTGGTGCATGCTTTTAATCCCAGCACTCGGGAGGCAGAG
>NW_008360324.1:1554924-1558410 GCF_000622305.1 Nannospalax galili | reverse complement strand
GAGAGACAGTACCAGGAAGTAGCTGTGGAGAGTGGGTGGGGTGAACCCTGGCAAACAGAAGGGTGCAGGTAACAGGAGGCTTAGCTCAGGCAAGTATGTGCATAGGGAAAGGTAGCCCCATCCTTGGTGGCAAGGAGTGGATCTCATCAACAGAGAATAAATAATCATGTACTTTGGTAGCTCTGAGTCTGAAGTCTGTGGAACCACCTATCTGCCCTTCACTGCTGTAGAACTGAGAACTCTGAAGATCTACTTGACATCTACAGCTAATTCTTTCAGTGGGTGATTAATATTTAGGAGGTCTTGAATGTAAGAAGACCAGTCCTCTGCCTGTACAGAAATTAGTGCTGTGGTTGGTTCCCAGATGCAGTTGGGAAGCAGCCCCCATCCACCCTAGGGTATATGAACTAGAGAATCTCAGGAGTGTGGGAAAACCTGCTCAGACCACAGACTGCAAGGCTGACTGTGGCCATAGAGGCCTCGGTGCACAAAGAAAGGAAACTATTAAAATGAATATAGCTTTGGCAGTCTTCGGATGCTGTGCTATTTTTTGTTAACTCGACATAAACTAGAGACACCTGGGAAAAGAGAAAATTAAGGAATTAACTCCATCAGCCTGACCTGTGAACATGTCTGTGGGACATTTTAAAAATTGCTAATTGGAGCTGGACAGATGGCTCAGCGGTTAAGAGCACAGGTTGGTTTTGCAGAAGACCCAGGTTTGAACCCCAGCACCCACATGGCAGCTAACAACTGTCTGTAATTCCAGTCCCAGGGGATCCGACAGCCTCTTTCTGATCTCCGTGGGCATTGCACGACACGGGTGCACTGACCTACATGCAGGCAATACACACATACACATAAAATTTAAAAAAAATTGCTAGTTGACATGGGGGGTCCCATCCTGTGAGCAGTGACATCCCTAGGCAGGTGGGACTGGGCTGCTTAAGAAAGGTAGCTGAGCAAGGCAAAGGAAGCAAGACGGTAGCTCCTCCGTGGTCTCTGCTTCAGTCCTACCTTCAGGTTGCTGCTTTGAGTTCCTGCCTTGGCTTCCCTTGATGATGGACTGTAACCTGTGAGCCAGATAAACCCTTTCCTCCCCAGGTAGCTTTTGGTTATGGTTTTAATTACAAAAACTGAAAACTAGAGTGAGATCTTGGTATAATGGACCTGATCATGTGACTTTTATGCCTTAGAATGTTTTGTGAGAGGAAGATGGAGGATTTAGAGCTTTGGGCTGGAAAAGTTACTGAGTGCTCAGAGTTTAATAAACTGTCCTAGGAGCTTGGAAGATAATGCTGAGAGAAATGCAGGTGGAGGCCTGGCCTGTGAAGTTTCAGAAGGAAGTTTGAGAGTACCTCAAAGACTCTACTGGAACTATTTGTTTGACATTTTTTGATTTATTTTTGTTTTATATGTGTGAGTGTTTTGCCTGCATGTATGTAAGTGCCCCACATGCATGCAATGCCCACAGAGTCCAGAAAAGGACATTAGATCCCTTGGAACTGGAGTTAGGGTCAGTTGTTAGCTGCCATGTAGGTGCTGGGAACTGAACCTAGGTCCTCTATAAGAGCAGCTAGTGCTCTTAACCACTGAGCCATTGTTCCAGCCCCCAAAAGATGGTTCATGAAAGAAGAAATATAATGATCAATAAACACTTGAAGAAGTATTCAGCATTCTTAACTGTGAGGGAAGTACAAAGTAAAACTACTTTGAGAGTCTATCTCATTCCAGTCAAAATGACTATCATCAAGAAAACAGATGAGAGCAAATGCTGGTGCGGATATAGGGAAAGAGGAATCCTCATGCACTGTTGGTGGGAATGTAAAGCAGTGCAGCCACTATGAAAGTCAGTGTGAAAGTTCCTTAAAAAAGGAAGAATAGAATTACTCTATGACCCAGTTCTATCACTCCTGGGTACACACACACACACACACACACACACACACACACACACACGAACGAAAGTTAACATACCACAGAGATACTGTATGTCTATGTTTATTGCTGTGTTGTTTGTTAGAAAAGGGAACCAGCTTAGACACCTATTAACAGATGAATGAATAAAGAAAATATACATGTATGTAATGGATCCTTATTCATCCACAAGAAGAATGAAATCATGTCATTATAAGAAAACGGAACTAGAAATCATCATGTTAAGTGAAATAAACCAGACTCAGATCAATAATGCATTTTCTATCATATATGCAGAACCTAGATTTAAATTTATATAGTGCATATATATTATTTGGTGGGAGGAAGAGGACCAGCAAGATGGGGCAGAGGAATGAGGGAGAACAGTGAGAGAGGGGAACAGATTATAAGAGAAAATGCCATAATGTAACCCATTTTGTTGTATGCTAACTTAAAAAAACTAACAAAAAGTCTCATTGTTTTTACTTCATGGGATTTGTTTTTATTCAGATAACATGGTATTTCTGAGACCCATTTATATTTTAGTGTACAACTACTGGTCACAAATATATTACAGATTATCTGTTTATTCCTTTATTGATTGACAGGTTGTTTCTACTTTTGGTTATAATGAGCAACTCAAAGTTATGGATTTTTTGTAGCTGTTTCTTGGTGTACATGAAAGAGAGCTTTTTGGTATTTACTAAGGAATGCAATAGTCAAGTAGGGTATATTCTAATTGTGTGATGTATAACAACAGGTGGAATAATAATAAAATAAAGTAAAAAATAATGATAATTATGCCAAATTGTTTCCCAAGTTAGTGTGCCAATTTCTACTTCCAATATCAGTGTAGAAGAATTTTTCAAGCGAGACACTGGGCTATTTCAAAGCATAAATTCTTTCATTTGAATACTACATGGACAAGAAGAAATAAAAGCAAATATATAGAATGTGTCTAATATTAATAACAAACATCCTTGGGGTGGGGAGGTGACTCAGTGGGTAAAAGCACTTGCCATACAAATCTGATAACCTAAGTTCAGATCCCCAGAACCCATGTAAATACCCGGATAAAATCTCTACTTGGAGAAGGGAGATGGGTATGAAGCCTCAGCCCTACCTGAGGAGCTATTGGCAATTGATAGTTGTTGGGAGAGGGGGAGTCTTTTCTTTAAGGGTGTGACACTGAGTAGGCTGATCATGCTCCAGGGGATGGACCCATATCCAAGAGTATTTGGAGAATACAAATTGGACTTGAGAGGCTTTAAAAAATAGAGGACACAAATTGGAGGAGCAGGGAAGTGGGGGTGGGTCTGAGAGGAGATGGGGAGGGGATTTTAATATGATCAAAATACATTATTTGAAATTCTCAAGGAATCAATAAAAGTATTCAAAAAAGAATAATTTAAAATTTAGTTCCATGAAACCTTACTTCATGGGGGGATAGTGCAGATAGTGTATTTAGGCAACAATTAAGAGTGCATTTTCCCCAGTGTGGTGGTGCACGCCTTTAATCCCAGCCCTTGGGAGGCAGAGGCAGGTGGATCTCTGTGAGTTCAAGGCTAG
>NW_008360324.1:1532238-1554896 GCF_000622305.1 Nannospalax galili | reverse complement strand
CCAAAGCCCCTGATCAAAAAAGCCAAAAAAAAAAAAAAAAAAAAAACCCAAAAAACCATTTTCACATTTTAACTAGGAAAGCTTTACTTTTCATAAAAATTTTTTACTAATATTTTTGATTTATTTTATTTTATATGTATGAGTGTTTTGCCTGCATGTATGTCAGTGTACCATGTGCATACAATATTGGCAGAAGCCAGAAGAGGGCATTGGATCACCTGAAACTGGAGTTACTGATGGTTGTTAGCCACAGGGTCTCCTCATGCCTGCTGTGACATGCAAACACCCACATCTGCATGTGCATGTACACATGTGTGCACACACATGCTAAAAAAATAAAATTTTTAAATAATTTGCACTGCAAAAATGAGACTGAGTGAGATCCAGAGACTTAGTCTGAAGAAAGTCTGCAGTTCCTGCTCTTTTCCGTTCCATTCCCTGAGACGATGGCCCTATGAAGCAGCCAAGCTCATCTGCCGAAGAATACAAGCCACCTGGAGGAAGCTTAGGCAGCCTTGTCAACATCCAGACACATTATTGAGACCATCCTGGGACCATCAGGGAACTACAGGCAGCCACAAGAATGTTTCCAGGTGAAGACAACGGAAGAGCCACTGCCATTGCCAGCACCTAAAATCATGAGATTAATCATTAGTGACTGTATTGGTTATTTTTCTGTTGCTGTGATAAGACACCATGACCAAGGCCACTTATAGAAGGAAGAGTTTATTTGGCCCATGATTCCAGCGAGATGAGCGTCCATTAATGCCAGGGAAGCATAGCAGCAGAAGGTGGCCAGAGAAGAAAGCCAAGCACTCACATCTCCAAGGAGGCACTGGAAGCAGAGTGACTGGAAATCTGGCAAGGCTTAAGAACTCTCTAAGCCCATCCCCAGTATCGCTCTTCCTCCAATAAGATCACAGCTCCTAAAGCCTCCCAAAACAGCTCCCCCCACTGGGGACAAAAATGTCCAAATGCTTGGGGCCTATGGGAGACATTCTCATTCACACGACCACAGTGAATATGTACCAATTAATCATTGCTTGAAGCCAATAGGTGTTGAGGTTGTTTTTATGCAGCGAGAAATAATTAATATACTTCTCGGTAAAATTTAAATATCAAACCAAAGTCTGAGTGTTCAAGGCCTTCAAGAAAAACTTTCCAGGAGGGATGACTCAGCGATTAAGAGTACTGGCTGCTCTTACAGAATACCCAGCTTCCTTAGCCTGGTGTGGTGGTGCATGCCTTTAATCCCAGCACTCAGGAGGCAGAGGCAGGCAGATCTCTGTGAGTTCAAGGCCAGCCTGGTCTACATAGTTCCAGGCCAGCTGGGGCTACAGGGAGACCCTGTCTCAAAAAGACATAAATAAATAAATAAATAAACTGTTGATTTCTTCCAGGATTTGTGTAGGATATCTTAATGGCCTTTCTTATACCAACCAGAATGGGAGTTTATTGCAATCAAGACACTTTCTGCCTTTTAAAATGAAGTGTAGAGATAGAATATTCAAGGTGAAAGTTTCCTCTGTTGGAAACTTCATATCTGGATTTATTCATGCAATTAATTAATTTTGTTTTTAGAAATATTCAGCCTCTGCAGATCCTGATGCTCCTGAATCAAAATCTAGAATTCCTTTGACACACTGAAGTCATCTGGGATTCTCCACTCTCAACCTTGGGTATTCATATAGGCTAATAACCGCTCACTTGTTCAAATGATAGATGAAAATCATTAAATCTTGGGCACTAGTCCTGCCCCTTCCCCATATGCTGAGGGCAGAAGCAGGGTTCCTCCACCATCTCTACTGCAGCCTGTCCCAGGCAGACAGCATTTGCCAGGAGACAGACAGTAGTTGTAGACACTTGCCCCAGCCTCAGAGATGCTGAATAGGACTGAAGTATTAGATGAAAATAGAGGTAATCTCTACCTCATGGTATTTTAACTCTCTGCTTGTTACATGGTTTTCACTTTGTAGAATGTTTATGCTGAAAACAAATAATCAGTGGGTGACTATGATCAAATTTCTCCACCAAGTTCTCAGCCTAATGAAGAGAATCCTTTTGTCAACCAAATGAAGCATTCAAACAAGTCATGAACTTGAAGATTATATTAAAGTACAGAAAGTCTGAGGGCTAAGAAGAGGGATGACTCAGCAGTTAAGAGCACTGACTGCTCTTACAGAGGACCCTGGTTTGATTCCCAGTACCCACATGGTGGCTAACAACCGTCTGTAACTCTAGTTCCAGGGGAATCCAACGCTCTCTTCTGACCTCTGTGGACATTGCACAACACAAGTGAACTTGCACACATGAAGGTAATACACTCATACACATAAAATAAAAAAAAAAATATTTATAAAAGAAAGCCGGTGGCTTAGCACCAAAGTCTTTTTCAGAAAGATGAGAGAGGATTATTTGGAGAACTATGGGTACAGAAAAGAGCTGGATTCCAGACCCAGGTAAAGAATGTTTGATCAAAGACCCCCATCTGGAACCAACCAGAGCAACCCAAGAAAAAACAGCATTTCACAAACAGTGGACAACAGGTTACTTCAGTAGTTACCAGCTCATGACAGCAAGTTAAGACTAGGTTCTCTGAGCCACTGTCAATTAGGCAGGGACAGTTTTCCAGAAAACCCTGTGCCCCTGAACCCTAGTCAACAAGAATATAACTGAGGCTCATACAGTGTAGAATTGAGTTCACAAGCACCTTTGCTCAGGACACAGTACCAGTGACCCCCAAGCCAGTCATAGACAAATGCATCAGAGAGACGGGGAAAGGAAAAGACCCGGAGGGAACGGCAGGGTGAAAACAGAGGAAGAACAGCTCAAGCATGAGAGAAGTTCTGAGGAAACGGATTTAAACAAATGCAAAAGTATCCAGAGGGAAAACAGAAAGCAGAAATAAACTGTACAGGTCAGTACAGAAAAGCTTAAAAATCAGATGGGGGTGGAGGAAACACACATGGATGACGGACTGAGATGAATCCTCTAAGAGAGGATTGTAAGTGTGGAAAAGGGAAAAGAACGAGGCAAAGGAAGAGAAAGAAATGCTTTGGGGCCAGCCTGTCCTTGGACTTTGAAGTTCTTTTGGTTCTTTTGAGGTTAAATTGGAAAAATAGCTGAGGAAATTGATTTTATGATATTCATGTTTATGTCACTTTTCCCAAGTGAACAGGTGCTTTAGCTTCTAACAAAGTGAATCCTTTAGTATGCTTAATTTCCAACATGCAAATCATTTTTCAAAGGCATTATTATATTTTTCTTTCCTATAATTCGGTTTCCCTTACAAGAACAGCCCTGATTTTATTCATCAATTTGCTGTGAGATGGTGGAATTATTTTCTCTTGGGAGTTCACTTATTTAAAATTGGGAGGATTAACAGGCTTCGAAGAATCTATTTCTTGTTTTATTTTTGAGTCATGTTTTTCATGCTCACTGGTTTTCTCTATGAGGCAGTTTAGAGTTCCTTTGTTAGATCTAACTTGCAGTGAAATTTTTTTAGGTTGGAAAGTAAAGTACATTATAATAATAATAAACTTAACTTACATAGAGTATTAAGAGTTTCAAAGAAGTTGAAACATTCTTGAAATGTTTATAATAAAGTGGTCTCATTTCAAAACAAATTTTGGTCACTAGACATTATAAGGCAACTTATATTTCAAAGAAATAATTAAATCAGAGAAAATGCCCACAACTCATCTATGATCCCAGGATAAAATACTTAAACAGCTGGTCCTAGGATTTCTAGCAAACCATACATTTCTTGTATCTATAGTCCTTATCTTGGGGAAGGACCGTAGCTTTAGCTCTAACTTTAGCTATACTCTAGTTGAAAAATTTTAATATATTTTATTTATCATTTTAATTTTATTTTATATGTATGAGTGTTTTGCCTGCTTGTGTGTAAGTACACCATGTTGTGCAATGCCTGAGGAGGTCAGAAGAGGGCATGAGAGTCCCTGGAGCTGGAGTTACAGAAGGTTGTTGGCTGCCACGTGAGTGCTGGGAACCAAACCCTGGTCTTCTGCAAGAGCAACCAGTGCTTTTAACTGCTGAGCCATCTCTCCAACCCCATCTAGTTGAAATTTTTAAGCAATCTGGGGACTCTTATTCTTAGTCCTTCCCGAGTACCACTAAAGTGCCACAAATAAGCTTTTAGTCTTAAGCTGATAATTAAAAAAAATTTAAGATTATTTTTGTTTTATGTGTATGAGTGTATTGCTGGCATGTATGTGAGTACATCTGTGTTGTGCAATGCCGCGAAGGTCAGAAGAGGGCTTCAGATTCCCCTGGAACTGGAGTTAAGGACAGTTTGTAGCTGCCATGTGGGTGCTGGGAATCGAACCTGGGTCCTCTGCAAGAGCAGTCGGTGCTCTTAACTGCTGAGCCATCTCTCCAGCCCCAAGCTGATAATTTTTTTAACTTGATAAAATATTCAAACGGGGGATAGGCTCGTGGTACCCCACTCCTCCTTGAGGAGCTATTAGAAGTTAATATTTGTTGGGGGAGAGGGGTCCATTTCTTCCACTGGAAAATTGCTTGAGCTCCAGTAAACACCTCCCCTGACACTTGCTCATACAAGCAACTCTAATTCAACTGATTGGGTCACAAAAAAACAACCCAACAACAAATGAAAGACATGAAAATAGGAGGAGGGAGACTTGGAGGGAGGGGTTCAGCAGGCGAGGGAGGGGTGAGAAAGGGCAATGAGGGGGTTGAAAATGACCCAAATACATCCTGACATGTATAAAAATTGTCAAATACTAATACTAAAAATTAAAAATTCAAGGCTGGGCATGGCAGCGCAGGCCTTTAATCCCAGCACTCAGGAGGCTGAGGCTGATGGATCTCTGTGAGATTGAGGCTAGCCTGGTCTACCTAATGAACTCCAGGTCAGCAGGGAGACCCTGTCTCAAAAAGACCAAAAAAAAAAAAAAAAATTGAACAAAGAACTAGTCTTCCTCTTTTCAAGAGGAAGAGTAACAAATTCTCTTCAAAGTTTGACTATACAAATTTTGCTATTCAAAAACTCTTTACTAATAACACCTGGAAGCTATAGTGGAAGTATCAGCTGCCACCATCATTTCTACCACGTTTGCATAGTGTTTGAGTCTCACTATACAGCATAGACTGGCCTTGACTCACCAGCCTCCTGCCTTGGCCTCCTAAGTGCTGGGATCATAGGCATGCACTACCACACCTGACTACTTTTTGATGATTCTTAAACCATTTTACATTGTTTGGACTGTTTTAGAAGCAAGCACAAAGTCAGTTGGCTTCTAATACCCAAAGGGAAGTGAGTGTTAATGTTCTGTTCTTTTCTGGTCTGGTAGCCAGAGGGGCACATTTTGGCATCATCATTATCATCATTTGCTTCTCACTCCTCAGTTTAATCAGCAAATTAAGTCACATTTTAGTTTAAATGAGAACGATCTCAGTTTGATTAAATAATCCACCAGCAGTGAACACAGAAAGAGGAAAACAGTACAGGGCTCCGGAGGGGGTATTTGGTACCGCCAACTCTAGACCAACAGCAGATGGCGCCAAAGAACGTTAGGAGCAACCAAGAGCTTTGCTGTCCTCTTTATTGCAGTTCACTTTCTACATTGTCTCCCAAAGATTGCTGAGGGCTTCCGGTATGAAGTGTTGGTTAAGAGCACAGGCCCAGAATTACTTTACTCTGTTTCCCTCCTGTTAGAATAGGAGCAACAATCTAAACCCAATCTCCCTGAGTTAGGAAGATAAAGGAAGAGTTCCTGGCGCATAATTACTTTTCACACTGCTAGCTATTACCCACCCTTCATCCCATACTTTAACATTTCAGATGGGATCTGATCCTACTGCATTGCCACCTAAGATCCGTGGGAAGCTTCCCATGATCCTTCAAGGTGATCCTGAAGGGCACTCATGATAAGTATTTTCTTAATAGACAGAACTCTGAGCAGTGTATTTAGTTGTCCATTTACCTCAGAAGGAGGAAAGGTCAGAATCTATGGATCTGTGTTGATTCATAGTAGCTAAAGTTTGTCTGGATGTTCAGGGACTAGGAGAAAAAGAAGGAGAAGGACCAACAAACAAGCCACAGTATCAGCAAGCCATTTAACGAGGGCTTGGATGTGGAGATGCTTGTGTTCCATGTCACTGCCCACCAAGGGTCATCTGTTGTAGAGGTGATAGTCATCGTGGCATAAGCACCTTCTCTGTGAGTGCTGATCAACTCTTCCCCAAGCTTCTTTAGGGCTTTCATTGAACTCATGAGCAAAGTGGCTCATGAAATCAGAACAGAAAGTGATAAAAGGGCTCTGGAATTGGACTTTTCCTTTATCAAGGCTGCTATGGATACATTTCAGTAAGACCAAAGTTGCAGAGGCAAAGTGTCATTCCCAACATTACACTACACTGTTCAGAACCCACCAGTCACCTGATAGCAGGCTGATTATACTGTCACTTCTAATGTGATGGTTTCTTCCCTTGAATAATGCTCTAAATATAGATTTTTCTTCCTTATATATTTTCTGGCACTATTGTCCATGTATTTACTGACGTCTTATTCACCTACATACAATGCTGCTTCTACACTAGAAACTTGTTGGGCAGTCAAAAACTCAGGCAGTGTGTTCAGACCTATGAGCGTATTTGGCAGACTTACCAGGTTTTATTTCATCACTCAGAAGTATGGAACTAGATGTAATTATTAAATGGTTTGTGGAAACCCAATTTTGGCATTATCTGAGTGAAGGTTGTTTGAGTGATTAGAAGACATGCATATGACTAGAATACATGTCCAATAGTGGTGACCCCCAAAACAAGGAAACTTAGGCCCAGGAACAGAGTGATGGAAGTAGACAGGATTTGATTCATTGCTATTTGATATCCACATAAAAAATTTGTCCTTGTGTTTTTGGAGATAGGGTCTGGCTATTAGTGCAGACTGGTTTTGAGCTCACTATCCTCCTGTTTCAACCTCTCAAGTGCCAGCATGGCAGTATGTGCCACCAGGCCCAGCTAAGACTGTGCTTCTTGTTTCTGCAACTTTGGAGTCTTTGATTTAGAGGTTCTTGTTCCTATAGAAAGACTACCTCTATCACAGTACACAATTTTGGTCCTGTTGAATGGAAATTGACATCATCCCGGGCCATTCTGAGCTGCTTATACTGTTGAACAAAAGGCAATGTGGCTGGTAGAATAAGGCCCCTCACAATATCCCTATCCTAAACCCTACAGCATGTGAATGTATTACTGAGGAGGGAGTTAGGACACTACAAATAGTAAGGGAAAGGGACCCATGGTGAAAACTACAAGTTGCCCACATATGGCAGAGAGGATAGCTGTTAAGGTAAAAAGGGAATGTGGGGCTGAAATAGTGGAACTAGGAACACTAGAGTTGAGAAACAAAGATGCTTGAAGCTGGCTATGAGATAGCCAAGTGGATGTGATAAGAGACAAAGAGGCCAGCGATGGTGGGGCTGGCTAGCTTCCATGAGACCATTTCCTTTTGTGAAACATATATGAGGAACTATTGTTTATTATATATTTCCTCCTATTGAGCAGGTCTTAACTCCAATTGGGAAGTTGTTGGTTATCTCAAAGATAAAAGTAACACTGTTGAGGGGGCTGGCGAGTTGGCTCAGCAGTTAAGAGCACTGACTGTTCTTGTAGAAGACCTGGGTTTGATTCCCAGCACCCTCATGGTGGCTAACAACCATCTGTAACTCCAGTTCCAGAGGAATTCGATGCCCTCTTCTGATCTCCATGGGCTTGAATGACACAGGTGCACTTTCATACATGCAGGCAATACGCTCATACACATAAAATTAAAATAGTTAAAAAAGTAACTATTGTACCATTGGGGATATCTTGCTGGGTTGGTCATTGTGGTCTGTAGGCTTTATAGCTGGTTAGGACTACTGAGTGCTTTTCTCCCTTGGCAGCTTGCATAACATCTTCTGATACTATGAGCAGTAATCCTCAGGAAGGAGACTTTCAGGTCAGTTCCAGCTCCAGTCCTCCAAGTCCTGTGTCTGAAGTGTGTTATGTTTTCAGCAATAAATTCTTACCTTCACTGCTTCTTTAAAAAATTTTTTTTAAATTAAAAAATTTTATGTGTATGCATGCATTGCCTGAATGTAGGTAAGTGCACCCATATCATGCAATGCCCACGGAAGACAGAAGAGGCTGTCAGGTCCCCTGGAGCTGGAGTTATGGACAGTTGTTAGCTGCTATGTGGGTGCTGGGATGTGAACCCGGGTCTTCTGCAAGAACAGCCAGTGTTCTTAACCACTGAGCCATCTCTCCAGCCCCACCTTCATTGCTTCTAATGCAGCTAGTTATAATAGGCCAAGTTGTGAGTAGAGGTGACTTCTAATGAGCATGAACTCATTCCAGGAAAGAAACCTCAGGCCATCTCATAGACAGATAACCAAGAACACTGCAGCTGCTTCTTGGTAACTGTGAGAACAGAAAGCTTAGCATCATTAATAGCACTTGGGATACCTTCAAGGTCAGAGATAGCCACACAAGTCAGTAACTAATGGTTAGCAGATAATCAAGGTCAATAATGAACAAAGCACAAGTCAGAGATGGGCAGAACAGGGTTTTAACAACATGTAACTGGATAGACTGCACACGAATGATAACCTCCTTGGTTGGGCCAGGGGGACATACATAGAGTATGTGGGCTTTCCATTGGCTTAGTCCATGATAGCCCAAGGAACAAACTAATCTCACTTGATATTACCTCAGCATTTGTTCAGTTTCTGCCATTTCCCCATAAAACCCCTAAATAAAGGAAATTCAATCCCTTTTCCTCCCTTAGAAACCCCTTCCAAACTCTCAGGAATTTCCTTCAATTTCTCACTTTTATGTAATAATTCTTGATGAAGCCTGCTTCTGTTTGCACACTCCCGTGAGTCTGCATCATTAATCTCTGTCATGAGACTATAAACTTAGAGCCACTGTCTCTGGTTGATCTTTGATGACCATGAGTGTTTGGTATCTTAGGTCCTCGTTTAATGCACAGCTGGGGTATGAAAGGGCCAACATACTTGAAACCCCCGCATCATTATTTTACATGGTAAAAAGAAAATTTTAGATGTAATTAAGGATGTTTAGATGATATTATTGTGTGTTGTCTGAGTTGTTCCAAGGCAATCAGCAAAATGCTTCTAAACGAAGACAGGATGCAGGGGAATCAAAGGAGATATTGCAAAGGAAGCAGAGTGCAGAGTGGTGTGATTACTGCCTGGGGAGCCTCAAGGAATGCAGCAGTCTCCAAAAGGTGGACTAGGCAGGAAAGTAGATCCTCTCCTTGAGCTCCCAGAAGGTACCAACCCTGTCACTATTTTGGTATCAGGTCTGCAAGACTCAATTTCATACATGAGTAATATATTTACATCATTTTACCGTCTCTCTCCCCCTATAACTCCTCCCAACTTTCCCCAACTCCCTCTCAATATCCTGACCTCTTCTTTATTCCTGTTACATACACACCTGTGTGTGTGTGTGTGTGTGAGTATAAGCAACCTACTGAATCCATTTGGTAGTACTAGTGTTGATGGCTGACCACTTGATATCTCAGGGATATCTTGAGATCACCTTATCAGGGAGACTGTCCCTGGAGAAGATTGATTCCTCCCCTTTCAGCAGGCATTAATTGCCCGCAGCTTCTTATTTAAAGGTGCAACGTTGTGAAATTTCCTCCACCCATGTTGGTATCTCACCTGTGCCGTCATTCTGTAGGTCATCATTTAGGTAATCATATTGCTAATATTTCATGGGTGCAGTTTTCCTGGCATGTCTGGAAGACACTGTTTAGCAGCAGGCATCCTGCTCCTCTGGCTCTTACAGTCATGCTGCCTCCTTGTTCATGGTGTTCCCTGAAGCTTAGGTGTAGGGGTTGCATTTTAGATGTATCAATTGGGGTTGGGCACCCCATGGTCACTTATTTGCATTTTGACCAGTTGTGCCTGTTTGTAATCACTCTATCTCTTGCAAAAAGAAGCTTCTTTGATGAGGGGTGAGAGCTATACTTATCTGTGGGTGTAAGGATAAGCTTTTAGAATACAGTTAGAAATTATATTGGATTAGGAAATGGCAGTAGTAGGTTCTTCTCTAAGATCTATGACCTCTCCAGCCATGGGTAGTTGGTTAAATTTACAATACTGTATTAGTTACTTTTCTGTTGCTATGATAAAATGCCAAGGCCAAGAAAATTTATAAAAGGAAGAGTTTATTTGAGCTTACAGTTCCAGAAGGGAATTAGAGTCTGCCATGGCAGGGAGGCATGGTGGCAGGAAGTGACTAGAGCAGGAACAGAAATCAGAGGCTCACATCTTCAAGCAGGCACAGGAAGCAGAGAATGACTGGAAATCTGGCAAGGCTTAAGAACTCTCTAAGCCTGCCCCCAGTGACTTGCTTCCTCCAGCAAGGCCACGCCTTCTAAGACCTCCCAAAACAGCACCACCAACTGGGGACAAAACGTCCAAATACTTGGATCCTATGGAGGACATTGTCATTCAAAGCACCACAAATTCCAATCATGAATACCCTCCTATTGAGCAGGCCCTAAATTTAACTAGAAAGTTGTTGGTTACTGCAAAGATAAAAGTGCCACTATTGTACCATTAAGGATATCTTGCTGGGCAGGTAATTCTTATGGTTTGGAGGCTTTATGGCTGGGTAGAATTATTGATTGCTATTCTCCCTTGCATAGCACCTTCTGATACTATGAGAGCTTGTCCTCAGAAGGGAGGCTTCCAGGTCAGTTCCAACACAATTCTTTCAAGTCCTGTTCTGAAGTATGTGGTGTCTTCAGCAATAGGATCTTACCTTCATATTCTGGGAGGCAACCAAGGGCAATGCCAATAGCTTATACTGGTTTGGGAGTCTCTTGGACTCTCCTGACCAACAGCTCAAAGGGAAGTTTCCCATGTCTGGCACTGGAGTTTTTGTTAGATATCCTATGGTCATGATCACTCTGTATGGTATAACTCTGTTTGAAAAAAAATATTATTAAGTATGCTTATAAAATCATGTGTCCCTACAGTTTTTACAAACTTCCTCGGTGTTATTTATCTCTCCCTCTTCCATACTCACTCCATATTACCCTCCTTTCCTCTCCTCAGTGCGCCCCTGCCCACTTCCCATCTCCCCCTTGATAGCACTTGTGTCCTACTATCTCTCTCTAGAGCTCCTTCTTCCTTCCTTCCCCATAATCTCTCTCTACTTTCCTGGATTCTATGGTTATACTGGAGCTTCTGTGTGCTCATTCTACAGATTCAGAACTAGGATTCACAAATAAGAGGGGGCATGTGGTATTTGTCTTTCTGGATCCAAGGTACCTCATTCAGCATAATGTTCCCCAGTTCTATTCATGTACCTGAAAATTTCATGATTTTATTTAAAAATATTTTATTTTTATTTTATGGGTATGAGTGTTTTGCCTGCAAGTATGGAAGTGCACCATGTACATGCAATGCCCATGGAAGCCAGAAGAGGGCATTGGATCCCCCTGTAACTGGAGTTATAGATCAGTGTTCCCTTGCTGTGAGCTTATCTGTGGGGCTAGAAACCTAAGCTCTGGAGTTGGACCCAGTATGTCCCCCAGTTTGAGCAAAAGCCACTCACCAGCATTTTACTAGAGAGGAGGAAGGTCATATGTGGCTTACTTCTAGTGGCTGCATGAGGAATGTCTTAAAGTCAGCTTGTGCTGGTGTGTCGATGTTTACAGATTTCTCAATTACAGAGAACTGTTAAAAAGGACCAAAGTGTTTATTATTGTAGAACTTATGTAAAAAGGGGACACAAAGGATCATTATCCTATCTGGATACTGCTGTGGTGGTCTCTGAACCTCTACCCCAGACCATTGTGTAGCTTGTTTCAATAGAGGCACACCGATTCCTCCAGCAAAATCCGAGAGTCTCTAAGCTCAGCAACATGAATTCTGGGTGTTTCTTTCTCTTTCAGGAGTTTCTCCTTTCCCTGGTCTTCTTCCTCTGAGCAATGTGAAAAACAATCAGAAATAGAGAGTTTAAGGCCATATTTAGGACTCAGACACCAAACAATCTTCTAGAGCCATCAGAATCGTGGGCAAAGTAATAAGAAGGATGCCTAGGAACCCAGACTGATTTCCACATAACATTAAACATACAGGAATGTTTAGAAGGGCCCAGTGCTTTGGAGAATAGTCCAGACTCACCTGGAAAGTTTTAATAGTTTGGAATAAGGAATCTCACATTTTCCTTTTGCATTGGGTCTTGAAAATTATGGAACCAGGCCTGAGGTGGGTCTTAAAGAACCATGAAACAGTTCCTTCACTCCAGAAACCTGCTTCATGAAAATCCACACTTGTCAAAGTAATCCCAATATATTACTAACTATAGATTATCAAAATAAAGGCAGATATGGCCTCAGTGTTTTGTCTTTTAAGCTGCATTTCTCGTTTTCTTTCATCCTCAATTAGCCACAAATATATATATATATTTATTATTTAGAGAATACTTTATTAGTTTCTGTAACCAAACCCACGCAGATAAGACCTTACATATTTAATATAGTGCATTGACCCTGTACAAATGCAAAAAAAATTAAGTTTAACATGTCTAGACCAATATGGCTGTTAATTTCTGTACAATGCCAACTCAACCCAGTAAACTGGGATACTTTTTTCCAAAGTTGACAGCACAGCTAAAGTTTTCAAAAAATTCAAATTATATATGCATATATATATATATATGACCAACAACAGCAGCTATATTATGCATCAATAGCAGCAACAGCTCTTCCAAATATTTTTAATAATCCATGTGATCATTGTAACTGGGAACATAAAGTTGCAGTATCATAAAATGCACATGTGGCTGTGGCTGTAGGAGGAGGAGGTTACCACAAACTCCTATGTCTTTACCTCGTTTCTAAAATTACTCAGAAATAACAGAGATGATGTGGGAAGGTCATCTTGAAAGAAACTGAAAATTATGAATCCACTTGTATTTTGTCTTCATAGGAAGGACTGGCAATTCATAGTTCAAACTCATCTCCCTAGTAATAAGAATAACACTGCTGGAGATGGACCCTCCTTTCTACTTCTCTGAGGAACTAATTTAAATGGAAAGTCTCTTATTCAAAAGCAATTAGGAAATTTCAAGACAGTGACAGAAGAGCAACAAGCCAAGCACTTGACTGCTATGCTGTCACTTAAGTCACATTCCCATGACAGTAATCTTGGGTATGTGCATCTCAGCCATGCCACAAAGAAGCAGCTCAGGAAGAACTGCAGGCCCAGCAAACCATTTCTGTAACTGTATTCTAGGCCACTGGCTTTGTGTCCATTAAGAGTAGACACAGTTCTAAATGAGAAGCAAGGAGATGCGGTGGCTTTCACCATAGAAATCAAAATAGGGTCATTCTGATTCTAACAGTGACGTCTTGTATGACCTTAGGTAAGTTCCATGCCATCTACTTTCTTGTATTTTATGTGGCTGTGAAAATCCTGTAATCCCTTCAAATACTGACAGTCCCAGAAACTATAAATGAGAGCATTCCGAGTAATTATTAAATGTATCAATGTGAAAATCTAATTGCATTATCTACTTTAAACAAAATATTCAGGGGCTGGAGAGATGGCTCAGCAGTTAAAAGCACTGACTGCTCTTGTAGAGGACCCAGGTTCGATTCCCAGCACCCACTTGGCAGCTACAAACCATCCTTAACTCCAGTTCCAGGGGAATCCAAAGCCCTCTTCTGACCTCCATGGCAATGCACTACGTGGGTGCACTCACATACATGCAGGCAATACACTCATACACATAAAATAAAAATAATAAATAAAATAAAAAAGCCTGAACCAAACCAAAACAAGATATTCAGCAGATCCCAGTATCTTTCAGGAAAATGATATTTCTGGGACCCGTGAGATGGCTCAGTGGGTAAAGGTGCTTACTGCCAAGCCTCGAGATCTGAATTTAATCCCTGGGACCCACATGGTGGAGGGAGAGAATCAACTCCTGCAGATTGTCTTCCACACACATACCATAGGATCCATATATCCATACACATATGTACGCAAATAAAATGTAATTTAAAAAGGCTATTTACCCATTGTTTGCTACACTTTAGTTTTTCAACAGTTTTGTCAAACCAGATGCTTTAGGGAAATACTGTCACATTTTCTAAATCTTGACACATTTCTGAAACTGTTAGAGTAGTTACGGACAGGGGTCACAAGCCTGCCACAGAAGTGTCAGAACAAAAGTTGAGTATAACAGACAAACTTTCAGAATGGTCCCCCAAGGGCCAGACCTTCCCTCTCAGATGACTCTGGTCACACTGTCCCAAAGCTCCATTCCCTTTGCTGACTTCCATACAAAGCCATAATCCCACCGTCATGTCTGTCCCCAAGAGCACATTTTCTCTGCACCGTCTTGATGGTTTCCAAACTAACGTCTCGTTGCTTGGTGCGTGGTGGCAGCTTGGTGACAGAGGCATCCACCAGACAGAAGCATTCCAAGGATGGACATGAAGAGTGATAGACATGTATGTGAGACGTAGATAAGGGTCAGAGCAGAATCTCAGCTTGAAGTATTTTCTTTCAGGAAATAATGTGCTCTGGGGCTCACAAAGATTTATTGACATCTTTTGAACATGGAAATGGCTGAGGTTCTGATACTCAGGGATGCTATGTGCAGATATTGCACACACAGATGCTGAAAATGCCCCAAGGTGATGATTACCTAGATATAAGGATATGCCAGGGAGCTTGAGGGACCTCCATCTGACACCCGCTTTTTCTTTTCCTTGTCTGATGACCATCGTGGACATCCTCACATGCAGTCTTACATGGGTTACACTCTCATGGTTATGACCGAGACAAAGAATGAGTGAAAAAAATGACATCTTGAACTATCTTCACGTAGACCCTCCTCTGAAACCTCTGGGGCTGCTCTTAGAGCATCAGATCCGTACCACCTTCATGCCTCATGGGCACCCCCACCAAATTCTTGGCCTAGTCCTAAACCTCAGCCCAGTCCTTGTCTAGTGCTCAGTCCTTATGAACTCACTGAACTTACTGATGTCATATATGACATCATGTTGACACTTCTAATCCAAAGTCATGGAATCTGAGGGTTTGAAGAACAGGTGCCATTGTCCAGAAAATACAGAAGATAGGATGCAGAGTCAACATCCCACATCAAGTGGTGCCTCCCTCCCTCTGCCCACAGTTCTCTACATTCCAGGTTCCTGGTATTTTCCAGAGGTACCTTGGCACTTTGGTTTCTTTCTGCATCGATGAATCATCAGGAGAAGGAGAAAAAGGAGGAAGCAGGGTCCCAGGCTGAAACCAAGGGCACTTGCCACAAAGAGGATCCCAGGGTTAGGATTTGAATGGATTTCTGGAAGGAACATGTTTTGAACATGGGAAAGACTAGGAGGATCCTACCCCTACTGCTGCCTGTGGGGTGCTCAGGATGATGAAGTCACAACCTCAGGCACAATGGGAGATTGTGAGAGCCTGGTAGCCTCCTTGGAGGAAACAGGTCACTTGGGCTTGGCAGGCTGTTTCTTGCCCCTGGCCCCCTGTCTCTGGGTTTCCCTGATTGCTAGGAGCAAGCAGCTTTCTTTAGCCATGTTCCCCTGCAGTATTTCTGCTTTGCCACAAGTCTAAAAACAATGGAACCAGCTGACCATGGAGCAAACCCTCTGAAACCCTGAGCAAAAATAAACCTGTCCTCCCCTAAGTTGTTTATCTCAGGTATTGAGTCACACCAAGCAATTCAGGCTGCCATTTTGCCTAGTTCCAGAACATGTCTGCTTTGTGAAAGCAGTTTTGAAGGACATCTTTCCATTCCTCCCATATATTAGGACTGCCCAAAGAAATTACAAAAAACTGCCACAATAAAAATGTTTCCTTTCACAGTTAAGTGTTTAAGAAGACTGGAGAGACGGCTCAGGAGGAAAGAGTACTTGCTCTGTAAACATGAAGACCTGAGTCCTAATCCCCAGAACCTATGTAAAAAGCCAGCATGGCTGCCTGTACCTTTGATCCCAGCATTGGGGGACAGAGACAGACAGATCCTGAGAACTCACTAGCCAGCCAGCCTGGCTGAAATGATGAGCTTCCTGTACAGTGAGAGACTCTGTCTCAAGAAAATAAGTTGAAGACTAGTAGAAGAATACTTTTGACATCCTGTTCAGGCCCCTACATGTATACACACACACACACACACACACACACACACACACACACACACACTGACATACACAGACACACTCACATACATATGAGCATGTGCACCTTAAAAAAATTCAGAATCAGGCCGGTGGAAGCTCAGGCCACGTGCCTGCTGTCTGATCAGGCCTGTGGGACACGGCCTCCAGGCACTGCCCATGGAGGACTTGGCTTCCCCCTCGCCACACAGGGCCCCAGGGTGGCAGAGGGCACAGAACAAAATTGGAGACGCTGAAGCAGGCAAGAAAATCTTTGTTCAGAAATGTGCTCAGTGCCACACAGTGGAGAAAGGTGGAAAGCACGACAGGTCCAAATCTCTGGACAGAAGAAACTTTGATGGAATATTTGGAGAACCCGAAGAAATACATCCCTGGAACTAAAATGATCTTTGCTGGTATTAAAGAGTGAGAGAGAAGATTTTGTTCAGTATTTGAAAGAGGCAACATCTTCATGAAATAGTATTGCAACTTAAATAAGTGATAAATTTCAAATATAAAAAAAAATTCAGAATCGGGGCTGGAGAGATGGCTCAGAGGTTAAGAGCACTCACTGCTCTTGCAGAGGACCTGGATTTGATTCCCAGCACCCACATGGTGGCTACGAACTGTCCTTAACTCCAGTTCCAGGAGAATTGGAAGCCCTTGGCTGACCTCTGTGGCATTGCATGACATGGGTGCACTCACATACATGCAGGCAATACACTCATACACACAAACTTTCTGTTCCTCCCCAGCTCCCAGTGCTGTCTAGCGATTCTGGGTTGGTTTTGGCTTGTGGAGACCTTATCTTAGCTCCACCTCCATCATCACATGGCGTCTTCATTATGTAGAACTTGTCTTCACACAGTGTTCCTTTCTTTATGCCTGTGTTTGAATCTCCTCTTTTTGTAAGACTGTGATTCATTGGAGGAAGGCCCACCCTTTTCCATTATGACTTCACTTTTACATCTATGAAACTGCTATTTACAAATGAGGCCACAATCTGTAGTTCCAGATGGTGTGCCTTTCTGGGGGACACTATCAAACCTAGTACATAAGTTATCTTTGAAGCTGTCGATAAGTAATTCTCATTCACAGTTCTGGCTCCTAGCTCAGATATCTCCACTAACTGGACCTCTGCCCCTCTAGCACCTTCTTTACCTTTATTGTCTGTCTCGCCATGATGGTGACACAGGGTTGCAAAGGGGACTTCCTGTCCCTGCACTGAACCTTCCTTAGCCAGATGCTCCCATCCCCAAGATGGACTCATCCTCCCTAGATAGTCAGAGGAGAAATAGGCACACCAGGACAGAACGTACAAAAAGGCAAACCGCATATTTAGGTACCTATGAATTTTCATGAATATATACATCTTGGAAGCATCATGAATCACATAATCCAAATAAATTATGTTCAATTCTTTTTTTGGATTCCCAGTACAATTGGTACCAGGAGCCTTGGATCTCCAGTAATCCATACTGAGGGTATGATTATCACTCTTAAGAGTGCACAGAAGTAAATACACTAGTAAATCCTGACCAAACCCTCTGTGATGACTAATTTTGATCTGCAACTTGTTTATATTATAAATATCTAGGGTATTAATGAGGTGCACCTTTAGGCGAGAGTGTTTTCAGAGAATTTTAACTAAGAGGGAAAGATTTGTCCTGAATGTGGGCAGTATCATTTCAAGGACTAGGGTTCCAGACTTAATAGAATGAAAATGTAGAAGGCCAGCTGAGCAGGGACAGTCCACTTGTCTGCCTCCTGGTCATCATTACATATCAACGTGCCCTTCCTGACATGCCCTCTGGACCATAATAGATTGCATTTCTCTGAGCTGTGAACCCCAACAAAACTTTCTTCTCTGAATTTGCTTTTTTGTCAGGTCACAGCTCTGAGGAATGAAACTAATATACAATGCTGTGCAGTTGATAGAAGAAAACTTTCAGGGAACTGAAAGAGACTGAGCAGAAGATGAGAGGGACCACCATGTAGTCACAAAAAGGCTCAGCTGATCCCACAGGGAGCTTTTGAGTGTGAGTAGCACTTCACAGTTCTGCAAAGGAGGTAAAGGGCCATGTGGGTGCTGGAATTTCAAACCTGGGTCATCTGCAAGAACAGCCAGTGCTCTTAACTTCTGAGCCAACTCTCCGTATCTCCAGTCCAAACTTACTTTCATTTTAAAATAAAGAGCCTTTCCTGGAGGTTTCTGGGTTCTTCAGATGGATGTGGTGATGCCTTTTATCCATTTCAGACTATTCTGATATTATCTGTCTTGTCTGGTTTCCTCTTTTCTCTTTGCTCTCCCTTGTCTCAGGGACTCTGATTCTTCATGTTACAAATTTTCAGCTTACCGCAGTTGTTTTATTATACACTATTATCTTTATTTGTGATTTTCTTCTTCTTTTGTGGCAAAGTGATCTCAGCTAAAGTCCTGATCTGCTTATCCAACATGCTTATCTTGACTACTTCTTCCTTTTTCTGATTTCTTTTCAGTTGTTAATTTGTCATGTAATGCCATCTTTCTGTTTTCTGGGCACTTCGCAGCATTACTATGATATCCACTTCCAGCCTAGAGCTGAGCAAGAACTAGTCCTGGCTGCAGCTGGGCACAGTCAGTGTACTTCTGATTTTCCTTTCCTGTGTCTTTGCGGCATAGGTGTTCGAAGGACTTCAGTAGAGAGAGCAGATGACTTGGTTGCTCAGAAGCCATGAGAATGAAGGAATTTCCGTGCGGCCTCAGAAGGGCTTGGTCCTTCACAGCTTCAGTCCTGGACAAACATTTGAGGAAACCATCTGTCATGGGAGACTGAACCTTAAGTCTCCAACTGTGTCAGTCCAGCTCAATCCAGTCCCAATCAGTTTGACTTTTCTGTCCCAAAAGTACTCTAAATTTTGAACTGCTACCTCACACACTGAATCGGGGAATTCCTTAAGAGACAAAAGAAATTGTAGAGATGTGACCAAAACCTTGAAACACTCTCCACTCTTTGGGATTTTAGCATACTCACTTTTTTGCTGTGTCCATAGGAGCCTGATATCCTTAATATTTCTATGTTTCCAGCATCTAGTTATTCCCAGAGTTCTAGTTTTTATTTTCTATTTTATCATTTTCTAAAATTGCAGCATCACTGGATATTGTTTAATACTTGTTTATATATATTTTCCCATTTATTAAAAAGAAGGGTAATGAGTGGCCCTGCCCAAATTTTCTGTTTAAGTCCTTTCATAGGTAGTGATTCATGAGGTAGGGCTTCGTGAGGTAGGGTTTAAAATGCATAGTTTGGGGGACTGGAGAGATGGCTCAGCAGTTAAGAACATTGCCTGTTCTTGCAGAAGACCTGGGTTTGAATCTCAGAACCCATGTGGCAGCTAACAACTGTCTGTAACTCCAGTTCCAGGGGATCTGACACCCCTTCTGTCTTCTGTGGGCATTGCATGACATGGGTGCACTTACATACACACATACACATAAAGTTAGAAAAATGATAAATAAAATACACACATAGCTTCTTCCCAGAGAACAAGAAACTCCAAAGTTGATATAATGACAACTTCTGACAGGATGTGTTTGGGAGAACACTAACCTAAGCAGTGATGCTTCCCTGTATTCACAGAGGTGGATTTTTTTGAAATTAGGTATTCAGACCTAGAGTTTGAAACCTAGACTTGTGAATGAAATGTTCCAACTCTTTTAAAAAATGATTTTATGGGAGTCCCTTTGGCTACCCTGGCCAACAACTCAAAAGAAGGTATAGCCTTTCTGGCATTGCTGCTTGTTATGTAGCCTTTAGCTATGCATATGGACTCTTAAGAAATTATATTGGCCCCTTTAATCTTTGGTTATACTTTCCTTTTGGGTGTTTAAGGCCATACAGTTGGCCCAGATAAACCAATTTATTTTTACTCTTAAGGTCATTTGAGGATCTGTTCCTCAGGGGTCACATGGGCTTGGGAGGAGCCCCCATCTCCTTTCTTTTACCAGTTCCGCCTATGTGAAGATAAGTCAAAGGGTCTGCTCTGTTGGGAGCTATTAGTATAAGCACAGCCATTATGTACATTGAGCTGTAGCAGGCTTGCTTGTTTACTTTATGATCTCTCACCTTGACTCAAGAGTTTGTGTGTTTTACACACAAGTACCGAATTTCTCTGCCAAGTTAGAAGGAATATGTTGATAATTTGTGGAAGATGGTTAATTGGTGGAATTCACTACAAGTATGTGACCGTTCCTTGACCCTCAGGAAAAGGTGGGAAAAAGAGCTGTTGAAGCTAATTCAGCTAAGCAAACTATGGCTATCTGATGTTCTGCTGTATAAGAAGGCTGAGCTAAAATAAACCAGGGCTGCAGTCTCTACTGACAGTCCTCCCAAGTATCTTTCTCTGTCTCTTGTTTTTCCTCACTCCCTCTTTCAGGTGCTGTTTGTCTTGGCCAGCTGCTACCGGCAGGTGGCACCTGAACAGGGACCTGAAAAGCAGGGGGAGGGGAGTGAAGGACACCGCTGGAGAAACTATGTGAGTACACTCAGTAAGATTGGTGAGTGGTGAGCATTTATCTTGGGAGAAGATGGGGCAAGGAAACAGTTGCTTGCTCTTTGTACATATGTTAATAAATATGCTTTGGGCCTGAGGAGCAAAAGTGGAACATAAGCAACTTGTAAATTTTTTAGACTTTGTAGAAAGGGTTTGTCCTTGGTTTCCTGAACAAGGCACAGTGAGTTCAGATGTGTGGCTACAGGTTGGAGAGAGAATGCAGGATTACCATGACGTGGAGGGTCCTTCCAAAGTTCCCATAGATGCTTTTACATTGTGGGCTTGGGTCAAAGATAGTCTTGATCCACGGCACAAGGCGGAGAAGGAAAAGGAAGGAGTATTCGCTGAGACTAAAGAGGAGAATCCGATAAGCAGCGCTTGGGCAAAAGTGAAACCAAACTTTCTGATCCACCAGAGTCAGTTCCATTAGCCTTGCCACCCTCTTATGAAGATCCCTGTCCGGGACTAGAAGAGGGATCTCTTGACCCTGAAGATGAGTCTGCCCTAGGAGAGGAGGCGGTTACGTATGATCAGGAAAAACATCCATCTCTAATTGCTTTGTATGAGAAGCCTATCACTGGGAAATTGGGCCATTAAGGGTGCAGTTAGAGGCTTTGAAGAAGGAAATGTTAAATAACAAAGAGAAAAGAGCTAGGAGCACCCCAACACCCTCTGTTACAGCAGGATTGGATCCACCTCCTCCTAAATCCCTTGAGGTCGCTCCATTTCCCATAGTTGCTGTAGTTCAGAAGCCCCCGCCAGGATACCAAACTCTTGTCTCTCTCCTTGTATATCCTTCCCTCCTCCATTCCCAGTTAAAGTACCCCCATTTCCTTCATTTCCCTCTTGATAATACCTGTCTCTGATAGCCCTTCTCTCTTGAGCTCCTTCTTTCCCTTTACCCCTACAGTTTCTTGTATAACCTTTCCTCTTCCCATCCCACTTAGATAGCCTCATTTTACCCATTTCTCCCTTAGTAATGCCTGTCTCCTACTGTTCTCTCTCAGGCTCCTTCTTTCCCTTTAGCTTCCTGGTTTCTTGCCATTTTCCTAGTTCCTGCAGTTACATCAGGATACATGCTCACATAGAAGGATTTGGTGCTGGGATCCACAAATGAGGGAGAACATACATCATTTGTTTTTCTGAGTCTGTGTTAATTCACTTACTATAACAGTTTCTAGCTCCATCCATTTATCCACAAATTTCATGATTTTGTCTTTCTTTACCACTGAGTAGAACTCCATTGGGCAAATGTACCACATTTTCATTATCCACTTGTCAGTTGAGGGATACTTAGGTTTCTTCAATTTCTTAGCTATTGTGAAAAGAGCAGCAACAAACATGGATGTTGAAATATCTCTGCTATAGGATGAGTTTTTTGTGTATATGTCAAAAAGTGGTATAATCAGGTCTTATGGTAGATTCATGTTTAGAGTTTTAAGAGTTCTCCACACTGCTTTCCGTGGGGGTAGCACGAGTTTACAGTCCCACCAGCAGTGAGTGAACTTTCCCCTCTCTCCACATCCTCTGCAGCATTTGGTATCATTTGTTCTTTTGCTCTTAGCCGGTCTGACTGGGGTAAGTTGAAATTTTAAAGTAGTTTTAATTTGCATGTTCCTAATTACTAAGGATGTTGAACACTTTTTTTTTGTTTTTGTTTTTGTTTTTTTTAATTTTTGTTTTTTTTGGCATTTGGTATCATTTGTTCTTTTGCTCTTAGCCGGTCTGACTGGGGTAAGTTGAAATTTTAAAGTAGTTTTAATTTGCATGTTCCTAATTACTAAGGATGTTGAACACTTTTTTTTTGTTTTTGTTTTTGTTTTTTTTAATTTTTGTTTTCTTTTTGAGACAGGGTCTCCCTGTAGCCTCAGCTGGCCTGGAACTCACTATGTAGACCAGGGTGGCCTTGAACTCACAG
>NW_008360324.1:1522056-1526918 GCF_000622305.1 Nannospalax galili | reverse complement strand
GGGATGCAAAGGCAGATGGGGTGGGAAGAAGCCCCAAGATTTCCCAGGGAGTGGATTGAGTAGCCGGGTTGTAGTGGATGCAAAGGATCAGGGAGAGTAAATGTAAGCCTCGGAGCCCCAGAAAGAGGCTGTCAGCCCCAGAAAGAGGCTGGCGGGTGTTACAGGACCAGGGAAGTAGAGGGAGGTGAGGGCAGGGCCAGGACCAAAAGCGGTGCTCCTAGGGCCCAGGGAAGGCACTAAGTTGGTCTGGGTGAAAAAGATCAGGAAGCAGTATTGGTTCCCCAGGTGTCTGGGGCCCCAAGACTAGGAATTGCGCAGGGTCCAAACTAGGAGTAGAAAACAGTGGGGGAGATGGAAGGGCCCAAACTAGTAGAGAGCAGCGGGGGGATGGAAGGCTGAATGTGGCTGGGGGAGTCAAGGCGCACAGGGCTGCACTATAGACTTACCCCAAGAGGCCTGAGGGTAGGAGTGCGGGCTAGGAGAGTTAGCCAGTGGTGCAGGTCTCAGGAAGCAGAGAGAGGTGAGTGCGGGGCCAGTTCCGGAAGCGGTGCTCCCCAAGATGTCTGAGGATGGGAGTGCAGGCTAGGAGAGTTAGCCAGTGTTACAGGTCCCGGGAAGCAGAGAGATGTGAGGGTGGGGCCAGGTCCAGAAGCGGTGCTCCTGGGGCCCAAGAAAGGTGCTAAGTTGTTCTGGGTGAAAAGGATTAGGAAGCAGTATTGCTTCCCCAGCTGTCTGGGGCTCCAAGACTAGGAATGGCGCAGGGTCCAAACTAGGAGTATAGAACGGCGGGCGGGGGGGCAGTGATGGAGGGGTGAATGTGGCTTAGGGAGTCCCCGCACGTGGGCGCAGAGAGCTGCGCTATAGACTTACCCCAAGAGGCTTGAGGATAGTCGTTGAACACTTTTTAAGGTGTTTCTTTAGCCATCTTTATTTCTTCGTTTGAGAACTCTATGTTCAGATCCATAGCCCATCTTTCAATTGGGTCATTTGTTTTCTTGATTTTTTTTTTGAGTTCTTTATATATTCTGAATGTTTAACCTCTGTCAGATGTGCCTCTGGTGAAGATTTTCTCCCACGCTGTAGGTTTTCTCTTCACTTTCTTGATTGTTTCTTTTGTACAGAAGCTTTTTGGTTTAATGAGGTCCCACTTGTTGATTGTTGACCTTGATTCCTGACTGTCCTGGTTTGTTCTTCATTGCTGTGACAAAACACTCTGACCAGTACCAACTTGGGGAGGAAAGGGTTTATTTGTCTTACATCTCCCAGGTCGCACGCAGTTCATCAGGGAGCCCAAGGTAGGAACTCAGGGCAGGAACTTGGAGGCAGGAGCTGGAGCACAGGCCATGGAGGAACGCTGCTTACTGGCTTGCTCCCTTGTCCCCTGCTCAGCCTGCTTTCTTATACCACACAGGCCCACATGCCCAGGGGTGGTACCACCCACAGTGCGCTGGGCCCTCCCACATCACTCATCAAGAAGATGCCCCTCAGACATGGCCACAGGCCAGTCCAATAGAGGAAATTTCCCAATTGAGGTTCCCTCAACCCAGGTGTGTCAAGTTGACACTAAAGCTATCCAGCACACTGATCGTCTGAAGTTCAATTTAGAAAGTCCTTTCTTATACCTATATCTTGTAGGATACTGCCCGTGTTTTCTTCTAACAGTTCAGAGTTTCAGGTTTCATTTCTATGTCTTTGATCCATTTGGAGTTGACTTTTGTGCAGGGTGAAACATAAAGGTTTAGTTCCACTCTTCTACAGGTGGAGATTCAGTTTTTCCAGCACCATTTGTTGAAGATGCTGTCTTTTCTCTGTTGTATGTTCTTGGCACCTTTGTCAAATATCAGGTGGCTGAAATTGCATGTACTCAGTTTTGGGTCTTCATTTATGTGCCATTGATCTATGTGTCTGTTTTTGTGCCAGTATCATACTGTTTTTATGACTATAGCTCTGTAATATAGTAATATATGTAATATAGATCTGGTGTGGTAATCCTCCCAGCCTTGCTCTTTGTGCTCAGGTTGTTATTGGCTCTGGCTAGTTAGGAGCACTTAAGAAGCCTAAGAAGGGTTGTGCCAAGGTCCAAGGAGAGGAAAGATGGGAGATGGAAGTGCACTGGTCTTTATTGGTCAGCAGGGAAGCCTAAGTCCTGGAGCAGTGGGAGGGGCTTCAGATGGTCCCAGAGCAGGGTGATGGGCATAGCCCATTTGGGAAGCTTAGCAAGTGGTGGCCAGAGTCAGGCACTCTCAGGCAGTCTCCCAAGGTCTGGGTCCCTACTCTTTTTTTTAAAAAATTTTTTTTGAGTTCTTTGTGTATTCCAGATATTAGCTCTTTGTCAGATGTATAGTTGGTAAAGATTTTCCCCATTCTGTAGGCTGCCTATTCACTCAAAGGTATTCTTTGCTGTATGGAACTAAAATGTCTCATGAGGTCCCATCTATTAATAGTTGGTCTTATTGTCTGTGTTATTGGGATCATGTTCAGAAGTCCTTTCTTGTGCCTGTTAAGTTCCGTTGTATTCCTTGCTTTCTGCCATATCAGGTCTTATGCCGAGGTCCATGGTTTATTTGTTGTTGAGTTTTGTGAATGCCGAGAGATAGGGATCTATTTTCATTCTTCTACATGTAGCTAAGACACCAGGCAAACAATCCCAACCACAGTAGTCCCCCAAACCATAAAATATCTTGGAATAAATCTAACCTAGGAAATGAAAGACTTTAATCAAAACTTTAAGACACTGAAGAAATAAATGGAAAAAGATACCATGCTCATGAATTGGTAGGATTAATATTGTAAAAATGGCCATCCTACCAAAAGCAATATACAGATTCAACCAGATGCCCATTAATATTTCAACACACTTCTTCAAAGAAATTGAAAAAGCAATCTCCAATTTCATATGGAAGCACAAAATCCCAAGAGAGCCAAAACAATTCGGAACAATAAAAGAACTGCTGTAGGCATTGTATTTCCTTATTTCAAATTATACTACATAGCTTCAGTAATAAAAACAGAATGATACTGGCATAAAAACAAACACAGTGATCAATGGAATAGAACTGAGGACCCAGATTTAAGTCCATGGACTTATAGTCACTTGATTTTTGACAACGGGGGCAAAAAAACACTTTGGGGCTTTCTTTGTTTTTTGACTAAGGTAACGGTTTGTCCTTATCTCTTCTACATTATGACACAGAAATCTGAGAGTAGTCTTAGAGTACAGGACATAGACTTTTAATATTGAGAGGTTTCCTTTTTTTGTCTATGTAGTCCTCTAGAGTTTCTGTGAAATTTGGTTAAACATTAATTTCCTACACAGTGGTCTTTGATAACATTTTTTGTCTTTTGCTGTACTTCCTGATGGTAAATATGTTTGGACATTGTTCACATCAGTTCAGAAGACTGATTTCCATTAAAAAGACAAGGAACAGGACGGGAGTCCTTAGTGAAGTTCATCTTCACCCTGAAATTCATCCACTGTCCTCAGATGAATCTCTTGCAAGTTACTGCAGAGTTCCATGTCAGTTATCCCTACAAAGGACCTTGTGCATGGGAGTTTACTGTGTTTTATAAAAATGTAGATGGCACCAGACAGAGATAAATTTAGATATTTTAAATAAATGTGTAGGTAATTTGTGTGAGCCAAAATTCTATTTTATCTCACATGACAATATCTATGGAATTATTACTTTATTAAAACTCCAATTCTCGGGGCTAGAGAGATAGCTCAGCGGTTAAAGCTTGCTGCTCTAGCAGAGGACCTGGGTTTGAGTCCCAGAACCCATGGGAACTAACACATGGAAGCTAACAACCATCTGTAACTACAGTTCCAGGGAATCTGATGCCTTCTTCTGACCTCCCCGGGGATTACATGATTTGGGTGCACTTACATACATACAGACAATACACTCATACACGTAAAATAACAAAACAAAACAAAAACTTCAGTTCTCAGTAACAATACTCGTTTTAGGCTATTAAAATATATTTACCATTTATTATCTACACTGATCTTAGACAAAAGACTCCCAAATGATACCAGTTATTATCTAATTACTGTTAGTTGTCATTTTTTTTTTTTGCCTTTTGAAACAGGGTCTCTTTGCAGCCCCAGCTGGCCTGGAACTCACAGTGATCCACCAGCCTCTGCCTCCCAAGTACTACAGGCATGTGCCACCACGCCTGGCTAGTTGTCATGCTTTAAAAAATACACAACTATGGGATAAAGAAAAAGAATATTACTGTAAAAGTTTTATTTTATTATTGACAATCAATATTTACTTACTCTGTCCTAAACTTCCTTCTTACTAACAACTTGACTGCTCCTGGGGCTGTTGACACAGACTGTGAGGTGGCAGTGCCTTCCACGTGTGATGTCACAGAAACGTTTTCTTAATCACCACTGAAGAAGTTCATATTTAGATGATGATTAGGTCATGCAGCAGAAATAAATTAAGACAGTGTTCATCAGTAGGCTGTTTAAATAGAATTCTTAATAATTTTATAAAGCTTCTCATTCATACTTTTTATTAATATATTTTAGTTCAAAATAAGGAGCTTCTTTTTGGCATTTTCATAGATACATAAGATGTACTTTGATAACATTCACCCTTTTAGTACCCTTTCCAATCTCCACCCTCTTTTTTTCCCTACTTCTACATCCCCAATAATCACCTTTTGTTTTCATAACCTTATAAATGCCTCCTTTATGCCTGTGTCTATGGCCATGCCACTGAGAACACACTTGGTATAAATGCCTCCTTTGCTTTGATGTCCATCTCTTCCCCTAGATTTGTCAAAATTTCTTCTATCATTTCATTGAATAGTTTTTCTATTCATTAAGTTTATATCTCAGCTTCTTTTCT
>NW_008360324.1:1518248-1521155 GCF_000622305.1 Nannospalax galili | reverse complement strand
TATTGAGAGAAGACTAGGATATTTATACCATGGGGGTAGTGGTAAAAGCTTTGGCTGTTAGGTACTTTGTGAGACATTGTATTTACATATGGAAGTGGGTTTCTGCCAGACTGCTGTCTGCCTGAAAATCACAGGAAAGCGTGGTATCTTTCAGAGCCAGAGGCCATGTTTGTGTTTAGAGCATTCGTGGCGGGCACTTCAAAAGGAGAGTCAGGAAAGATGCCAGGAAGGCACCCTGCTATGAAAGGAGCCCCAGCACATAACCCCGAGCTGCATGAGCTGTCTGGATGTGAAGGGGCTTCTACTTTGCATAACAGAGGTCCCCAACAATCTTGAGGTGGGACCACATGAAATTTCCCCCATCCACCTTGGCATGTAACTTGGTTTTGTCCTTATGCAGTTCCTGTCAAAGTACCACAATATGGAAATTTCATTGGTGTAGCTTTCCTATCATGTCTAGGATGCATTAAATAGTAGCAGATGTCACGTCTCTCACATTCTTTCCATCCTTCTCTTCCACAATGTTCCCTGAGCCTGAGATGTAAAGGTGTAGAGGTTGCATTGTAGATGTGTTACTTAGGGATGGGCACCTCCTTGTCACTTATTGTCTGCATTTGACCATTTATGGAACTTTGTAATAGTCTCCATCTGTTCCATAAAGAAACTTCTTTGATGAGCAATGAGAGGTACATCTGTCTGTAAATATAAGGATATATACATATATATATTTAGAATATAATAAGAAATTCTGTTGGTCTAGGGAAATGACCAAAGTAGGGTCTTCTCTAGGGTTTATGACATCTCCAGCCATGTGTATTTGGCTATTTTCAGTACTACACATGAGTTCCCTCCTGTTGAGAATGCCTTAAGTCCAATTAGACAGCTGTTGATTACCCCCAAGATAAAAGTGCTACTACTACATTGGTAGAGATTATTTGCTGGGCTGGCCATTGTTGTGGTTCACAGGCTTTACAGCTGGGTAGGACCATTGATTTGTTTTCTCTCTGGGAAGCTTGCACAGTATCTTCTGATACTATGAGAGCTAGTCTTTGGGGAGGAGGCTTCCAGGTCAGTTCCAGCTCAATTCTTCAAGTTCTTTGTTTGAAGTATGTTGCGTCTTCATCAATAAGGTCTTGTCTTCAAGTTATGAGAGGCAATCAGGGCTGTGGCAAAAGCCCGTGTTATTTTGGGAGTCTCTTGGACTGCCCTGTCCAACAACTTGAATGCTGTTTCCCTTGCCTGGCACTGTAATTTTTGTTATAGAGTCTCCAGTTATGCACATGCACTTACATTTATTTGTGTATTTTTCAGCAGATGTATTAACTACTACTTTTCCCTTTGGTTTTTTTCACACCACTCTTCTCCTGTATAGTCCTGTATAGTCCTCCCTCCTCCCTCCTCCCTCTCCAATTACTCCCCATTTTCCCATTTTTTTCCCCTGGATAACACCTGTCTCCTACAATCACCCTAGCTTGAGCTCCATCTTCCCCTTTCCCTCCATGGTTACTTTACATTTCACGGCGCCTACGATTATATCAGGGTATATACTCACACCTAAGATGGGATCCACAAATGACAGAGAACATATGTCACTTGTTTTTCTGAGTCTAGGTTATCTCACTTAGTATAACAGTTTCTAGTTCCATCCATTTACCTGCAAGTTTCATGATTTCATTTTTCTTTTTTTTCTTTTTACATTTCCTTTTATTTAGTCCTTGAATCTGACTACTTTGCAGACTTTTCATGGATGAAATATGGAATTGAGCAGACTTTTTTCCTACAAAATTATGGTATAAACTTGTTCAATTTTCTATCTTATTGCTAATAAACCTTACAGGCGCACAGTTTGCAAAGTAAACCCCTTAAGGACTGAATGTGTAGAGCATGCTGCAAGGTACGAGAAATAAGCTAAAGATGAGCTTTTATATAAACCTACATCAGGACCAACACAGTACTGAATGCTGGCAAACAATTATCACAACACAGGGAAAATTAATAACAGGGGATACAGTTCAGTTCTGAAAGGGTTAAATAGAAACCCTAATATATTATTGTTTCTAACCATCCACCCCAAATTACTTGTAAACGAAGTCAAAAGTCTGGCACAGAAAAAAATCACACATTTGTTCAGTATGCATCAGAAACATAGCTGCTTTTGAAAACAAGGTATGTATGTTAGCTCGGTTAATAATTGAATAGCATTTTGTTTCAAAAGGACCCCCTGAATGGATTTTCTTCTGATTAGTGCAAGTAGTTAACTAGGTTAGTTCTTAAATATGGCATTGGGAATTTTCTGTGAGTAGACAGATGTACCAGTTTCATTAAAAACCAAAGCAGTGCTGGGCATCCTGGCCCATACCTACAATCCCAGCACTAGGGGAGCTGAGGCAGGACGATTGCAATTCTGAATTCAAGGATACCCTGGACTACATGATGAGATCCTTGTCTCAGGGAAAAAAACAAAACAAAACACACAAACAAAACCTAGCAAATATGCTTGAGGCCTGGATTTGATCCCCAGCAACAAACACAAAAAGATAGAAAACCCCGACTAGTTAGAGGATGGCAAACATGTCTGTGCAGTAAGGTGACAGGTGATCTCACTGACAAAGTCTATACTAGGAAGCCTTTAGCTGCTGCAGTTTAAAAGAGGTCAGCAGCAAGGTCAGTATCGCACTCAGTGTCACTCAGAGAGCATTCACACCACAAAGGGCATTCCACATTTTCAGTTTCTAGCCTGCCTTCCCAATCTCCATGACAAATTCAGTGAAATGTAAAACATACTGGGGTCACGGGTTCTGCATCTATGCTTATTCTGAGAAGCTGCATAGACTCATTCTAAAACATATATATATATATATATATATATATATATATATATATATATGCTAAAACATGTAGGAGTCT
>NW_008360324.1:1507478-1518091 GCF_000622305.1 Nannospalax galili | reverse complement strand
AAACTTAAAAAAAAAGCAGCTGACAAAAGAACTACCAGTAAACAACAGAGTAAAACGGACCTATGATGTCATTCTAGTCTGTGGTACAAACCAGCAAAAAGCCAGTGGGGAGGATGCCCATGTCTGTACATTCTTGACTTCATTTATAAACAAAAAGCCAGTGGGGAGGACGCCCATGTCAGTACATTCTTGACTTCATTTAAAAACAAAAAACAAAACAAAAAAAACCCAAAACAGGAAAATTATTTACAGTTTAATTATTTTAACTGTCTTATTAAAATAAACAAATGAACTGAAATAATATATATATAAACATTTAAAAAGCCATAGTTCATTTTAGTAAAGCCATGAACTTGAAAACTTATTTTAAGCTACAAAGCTGGGTAAGGAAGAGTTTGTTCTTCAAAAGCATCTCATTTGCTGCTGGTTGATTTAATAAGACTTCTGAACTAAATACCAGATCTAGGAAGTGGAGGAAACTGTGGCCCAGGAAAAGCAAATAAGCACTGAAAACTTTTCCAGACTCTGAACAGAAAGCGCTGTGCGCTAACCACTTCCATGACTCGACAGCGTAAACACTACTCAGAAAGAGGTCTGTGAGGAGAAAGAGGGAACAGTTCCAAGGAGGACAGATGAGGCCACAGTGAGTTCCGCTCTTGACCGAACACACTGAGGGCGGGAGGCAGGAGCAGACTGAAGGGAGCAGGCTGGAACAGCTAGTGCAGTGCAGTGGAGGATTCAAAAGGCAGTAAGAGAAAGCTGCAGCCACTAGCATTAACCACCACATGCTTGCAGAAGTCATTATCTTGAAAACCAAGAAGAAGGCAATTTAAAGATATCGGGAGTGGAATTTTCAGTGGCACAGTTTAAAGTGAAAGAGTGTGGCAAAAACAGCAAAGCAGGAAAAACGATGCTCCTAACCAACGATTTTTAAGAAGTCTAAATGGAAGCTTTCAAAACATCCAGGGTAACAGAAAGACACTGAAAATGTGTAGAAGTTACAGTTTGCATTCATAAGGTACTTGTGGCTCCTTTTTTATGGGACAGTAAAAGCTTACCACAATCTAGAGGTAGTTTTACTCTAAGGAGGGTGATGGCTACTAGACCGTGTCTTTTACCATTACACATATGGTTCCTGTACTAGGTGTAGCCCAACGAGTCCACTATAATTCTAAGAAACTGAACAAAGGTGTTAGGAAAGTGCAGGAATGGAAGTAATATAAAAATGGCAAGATTAGCACTCAAGGCTGGCACACAACCCTGAATGCAACCAAATCTTAACTGAAAGGAAAACCAGTGTTTGGATAGAACATTTGTACTGGGGAAGAAAGACAAACAAACAAACAAATGGCAAGGAAAATGGAAACAAATTACATTTGCATTTTTATAAACCTACAACTATCTGTTTCTAAGATACTGTCTTCTGGCTATTTTATTTAGTTCATTTGATTTAGCTGATGATCATCTAATAAAAGCCATCTTATGATCTTAGGTTTAGAATTATAACCATGTTCTGGCATAAGTTACCAAAAAACGAAAAAAAATACAATAAATCCCTTTGCTGAGACTTTCCTCATTTTAGCATAAGGGCGCCAAATCGGTAGCAAATAATTCTCATGATTTTTTATTTCATTTTATTTTTTTGTCATTTTCAAACAAGGTAGAAAACACCCTGCTGAATTATCACTGGGAACATTCCAAGATCAAAATAAAATGTTCAACTTACACATAATACAAGTTATGTACAAGATTCATGGGGAGGGAACCCTGAACAAAGCCTGGAGCACAGATGTACTGACAGACATGAAAAAGGGAACAAACTCTTCAAATACCACCACATTCTGCTGTTAACTCACAAATGACTAAATGGCCACACTGAGCTCCATGTATTTAGAACCTCTTGGATTACCACTATAGATAACACTTTTATTTCAAAAAAGGAAAACAGAAATAACTACGAACGGTACCTGAGAACAGAGAGTACAGTAACATACATTCCATGTATTGCAGGCAAGGCAGAGGCATTTTCTTTAAAGCTTTTGTACAGACTTCATATAATCTTAAAAAAAAAATGCAGGCCTTTACAAGATTTGACTGGCTGAAATCAAAACAATTCTAACTTATGAAAAGTCGTAAGACTTCAGCTTAAAAAGAAAGTTCTAGCCTTAGACCAAAAGAACCTGGAAGTCTATGGTACTCAGATCAAACAAGCAAGGCCAGGCTGGAACTGAATGGACTTGAGAGCCAGAGCTCCGGGTGGGGAGAACAATCTATTTGATAACAAGGTGGACTACATACTGTGATAGAAAAAAGGTATGGTGAAATGTACCTTCCACTAAAGCTTATTCAAGTCCCTTGGTCCATAAAAACTATGTTAGATTTGTGTCTTCTAGCTTGCTTAACCTTTATTCCAGCCAGTATCTAATTCTTGACCATTTAAACAAAACCAAACAAAAATCAACCAAACAAAAAAAAAACAGCTGAAAACCTTGATTTCCAACGGTTTGATGATTTGTTTCACTGTGGCTTCTGCATCTCACACCAGCACTTGCAGGCAGCGGGGTTTTTGAATAGTTACCACCTGGTATGAAAAGTTTCCCCAAGAAACCACAAAAGATTGTTCATTTCTCCTTGCCTTCTTTTCCCCAACTTTTTGCCACATTCAAGCCAGTTTAAGTCCCAGCAAAAAGACGGTAGTTAGGACACCACGGTTGCTGTGGATGATGTGACACTGGTGGAATTTGTGCTGGCATTTGTGTAACTTCCCTCGCTGTTTGTGTTCGATTCGTTGGGGGGCACTTGGCTTGAGTTGGCGCGGAGGATAGCCTCTGCTGCGCTGCAATGCGGCCTCGGCCCCGGTTCTGGTGTGGAGGTAAAGGTAAGGCTGGTGGAACAAACGATTCCATCGTTACGAACCAAAGTTACCGGAACCTGGACTGGTTGCCGGACCCATCTCCAGCCTTCTCGGAATGCAGAAACGTCTGGGACCACACAGAGCATACTCTCTCCACCGCTGTACATTGTTTCAGCTTCTACGTCCCCAAACCACACTCGTAAATTTGGAGTGAAGTTCTGTCCTGTAAGTTCAAGCATCGCTACGTCCCCGCCGCCATTCAACTGACGACTTTCTACGACAGGGACGGGGGTGACCGCGGCAAGGACAGGGCCCATTCCCTCGTAAAACGTACACTCTGCCTTCTCTGTGCTAATGATTGTCCAGGAAGTGCCATCATTTATCATCTCTTTATTCCGTTCTTTTGGACATGGAGTGGCCTGAAATTGGATTATTCTTTCTTGAGAAAGGCACAAGTACATTCTTTCTGTTTCCTTAAGGTAAAATACACATTTGTGGAGTTGTGATACAGGATCGTCTGCATCCAGTAATGCCGTCTGCTTATCAACTTTCCTAACTATCAATCTAGGGAGTGCCATGCCAGTGACTGAGCACACGAGTTTCACTGTCTGTCCGAAGCAGATGTATCCATCTCCGACAGTGAACTCCTCTCCCGATTCGTCGTCATCCAAGAGATGAATGTGGAATGCTTCCCACTGCTGTGAACCGGCATAGAAATCGCCTCCTTCTACATGTAGGTGTCTGGCACTGTCTGAGATCGCAGTCGATTAAACAAAGCCACCTTCGTTCCCGAGGCAATGCAGAAGTCAGCATTTTTCAATGACCACTTCTTTTTGGAAGGTTTGGAGATGACTTTTATCTGCTTGCTGAGAAACACACCAATGTCATCACTGTTGCCACAGAACATCTTTACAGACAACATAAAGTGTTTTCTCGTCTGAATCAGATACGTACAGTGTTTTGGCTGTGCAATAGTTCTTCCCTTCCAGGTTCAGCTGCTGCATTTCCTGGTCACTGTTTCCTATTCCGATAAATACACAGGGTTGAGACTCTTATTCAGAACAACCATCTCGTTCCATCTCTTCGTCTTCTTTTTTTTTTTGTCTTTTTTTGTCTTTTTTTTTGAGACAGGGTCTCCCTGTAGTCCCAACTGCCCTGGAACTCACTATATAGACCAGGCCGGCCTTGAACTCACAGAGATCCACCTGCCTCTGCCTCCCGAGTGTCTTTTTTTTTTTTTCTCTTCCAACCACTGCCCATCAGATACACACAAGGAGGAGGGCAAAAAAACCTCTTTTCATTTCCATATGACTTCTGTGCAACTTTTGCATGAAGAATGAGCACTATTTGATCCCCTTGTCCTTTTAAATAATTCCACATAGCTTCCCTAGTGAGTTGTTTAGGTGGAGGCCACTCACCAAATTTCTCTGTCACAACAGGTGCGATTTTCCAGAAACTCTCGCCAAAACTCCGATTTCATTTTTCTTTGTAACTGAATAGCACTCCATTTTGTAAATGTATCACATTTTCATTATCCATTCATTGGTGAAGGGATATTTAGGTTTCCCTAAAAAAAGACACACACACACACACACACACACACACACACACACACATTAAATCCAGTGTATACTCACAGATAGAACTTAGCATAGGGAGTGCTGTTCTACTTGAACCAAGTCATCACACCAGTCTTCTTGGGAGCTAAAAACACATCATTTACAACAAAAATGAAAAGGAAATAGAATGAAGACAAGTTTGAGCACCTAATTAAGTCAGAAACTCTGCTTTAGTCCTGCACAGCTGATGGCCCACAGTGCTGGTGCTTGTAGTAACTCTTAATATGGAGGTGGAACTGAGTGGAAACGGGTCTTGAGGGAAGAAGATGTGACTACGCAACAAGCAGAGCCTACAGACATTTAGAGATTTTGTTCTGACTGGGATGAGTAACAGTCATTACTATACCTGTTCCTGGTCAGCCATGTTGATGGCTGATTTTTATGATGCCACTGCAAGTCTCATATTCTTTAAAGCCATAAAGATGTAGCATTAGCCATTTCAGTTTATAACATTTATATCTACATTCTGACTTCCCAGGTACTTTATCATCATTCCATGATTGTAATTAAAATGAAATAAATTGATCTTATGTGAACTCATCAGGAGTAGAGACTTTATTATAGTAAATCTGTGTCAGAGAGAAATAAAAACATGCCTAATTAGAATACCTGAGGTCATCAATTGAAGTAAGTAGATTAATGCTTTTGCTGTTCATCATATGTTGATGGTTTACTTCATGGATCCATTCATCATTCAACAGTGTGTTTGTTTAATGTTCATGTCTTTGTGTATTATCTGTAGTTTTCCTGGAACTCACTATGTAGATGAGGCTGGCCTTGAACTCACAGAGATCCGCTTGCCTCTGCCTGCCCATCAGATACACATTGACTTCTAGCTGTATTCGACTGTATTCATATAGAGTATGAGAAGTTATTTCAATTTTCCTGTAATATTTTATACTTTATTTGTGCTCTAATTTGTCATCTATTTTAGATAAAGTTCCATGGACTTCTTAGAAGAATGTGTATTCTGTAGAGTGTTTAGGTGGAATGTTCCATAAGTGTCTGTTAGGTTCATTTGAGTTAGGATGTGATTTAATTCGATATTTCTCTGTTTAATTCAGTCTGGATGATCTCTCTATTGGCAAGAGCTGGATGCTAAAATTATTCACTATTACTGTATTGTGGTTAATCTGTGGTTTTAAACCTACTAGTATTTGTTTTACGAAATTGGGTCCACCTATGCTTAGTGCATGCATGTTTAGAACTGTAATGACCTCTTGATGGATTGTTCCCCTGATCAGAATAAAGTGACCCTGTTTATCTCTTTTTGTCTAGACTTTGTTTGAAGTCTATTTTGTCAGATATTAGAATAGTGACACCTGTTCTTTTATTAGTTCCATTTTATTGGAGTATCGTTTTCCACCCATATGCCCTGAGATAGTGTCTGTCTTTGAATTTTGAGGTGTGTTTCTTAAAGAGCAAAAAATAAGGACATTGTTTTCTAATGCAATCTGCTAGTCTGTGTCTTTTATTTGGGGGAATTGAAACCATTAATACTCAGAATTATTATTGAAAGGTGAATATTGATTACTATCATTTTGTTAATTTTGTAATTTTTTGTTTCTTAGGCCCATTTTTCTTTAAAATATTTTATTTATTATTTTTATTTTATGTATATGAGTATATTGCCTGCATGAGTGTAAGTGCACTTGTGTGGTGCAATGCTTATGTAGGTCAGAAGAAGGTGTCAGATCTCCTGGAACTGGAGTTACTGGACAGTTGTTAGCCACCATGTGGGTGCTGCGAATCAAACCCTGATCCTCTGCAAGAGCAGTCAGTGCACTTAACTGCTGAGCCATCTGTCCAGCCCTAGGTCTATTTCTCTTAACAACAGTGTTAGCCTTATTTATTGTTGCTTCTTTGATGTGTTTACCTTTCTCTTCTGCCTGAAGGGGTCCTCCCTTATACTCTATAGAGCTGGTTCAGTGGCCATAAATTCATTTAATCTAGGAGACTCGGGGTGTATGAATGTTTTGCCTGTATATATGTAAGTACGCCTCTCGTGTGCAATGCCTTCGGAAGCCGGAAGAGGGCATGGATCCCCTGGAACTGGAGTTACAGATAGTTGTTAGCCACCATGTGGGTGCTGGGAACTGAACCTGGGTTCTTTGCAAGAGCAACCAGTGCTCTTAACTGCTTAGTTACCTCTCCAGCTCCAAGTGTGATTTTTTTTAAAGTAAAAATGTTATTATCATCATTCTCATTGCTTTTAAAATTGCCTTGTCTACTATTGACTTTAACATGTAAAAGAATTAAAGATTTGGTTCTGGGTTGAATATAGGATCTCTGAACTATGACAGTTTCCCATGTGAACAGTGTTAATGGAAAGCGAGTACAGAAGCAAGGTACAGACCTAGTTCTGTCTCAGGAAGTGTAAAGTCAACGACGATATCTTGGTTATGCAGAGAGATTTCTCCATGGTTGAACACTGGGGAATACACAGTTTTAGTTTTTAATCTGTTGGTAAGGGAAGTACCTTTAAAAGCAATCACTGAGCTCACACTGTTTTCTCTATCTTTATCCAGTTTCGAAGATGCTGTTGATGAGGCCTTGTGCCAAGAGACAGGTTACCTCCTAAAACCAGAGGAGGAGCTGCTGGACAATCAAGGTGTGTTGCAGACTCCCTTTTTAGCTTCTCAGATGGCCCCAAATAGGTGTGGATATCTTTGGGCATCACAGATCTGACTACTAACCCAAGCTTACCTGGTGCATCAGGTTTCCATTAGGATGGAAAATGCCTGAAACAATCAACTTATAGGGAGGAAAGATTTTTTTCAAAGAAGTCCATGTTCACTTTGTCCCATTGTTTTTGGGCCTTTGTCAGGGCAGTACATTATGGCATATGTGATTCAATGACTTTTTATGCTAATTTTGCAGTATTTTCCCTTTCCTCCCTTAGTGGAGGCACAACAGTTCAGACCTGGTTGGGATCATGCAGTGGACCAAACTTCTTGCGTCACGGTAGCCATACAGCAAAGAGAGAGAAGACTCAACTGATGCTTCACAATCCTCTTCAAAGGCATGTTCTTAATGTCTTAAGAACCCCACTTCTCAAAGGTTCTACAGCACCAAGCTGACGACCAAGCCTTTAAGGGATATGCTTTGAGGAGCACTGGGACAGTGCAGAAACCAAACACCTGGTCCTCTCCTATAGCAGAAGCTCTAGATCTTTTCTCTATGTCTGAAGTTTCAAGATTTCTTTCAAACAAGTAGTTTGAACCCTTTCTTGTGGTGTGTTTGTTATATTTTCTTTCTCTCTGTGGGAATCCTCTCTAATTCAATGACTAAGCTTCCCCATTGCCCAGAGAACAATAAGAACAGTGAATACCCTAGGGCTGGGGAGATGACCCCATGGTTAAGAGTGGACCCAGGTTCAATTCTCAGCACCAACATGGCAGATAATAACTGTCCCTTCTGTTGGCAAGGCTTTCCCTTGAGTTTTCTAATTGGGTTATTGAGGTTTTCAATTTCATCTTCATTTCCGTTTGAGTTTTCTTCAGTATTTCTATCTCTTTACTGAATTCACTTTTCAGATCCTGAATTGTCTTTGTCATTTCATTAACTTGTATATTTGTGTTTTCCTGGACTTCACTCAGGAGTTTATTCCAACTTTCTTTAAGTTCAGTGAGGTATTTATTCATGTCTTTATTTTTTAACTCCTTGAATTCTTTGATTGTGCTTTATGATTGTTTTTTAAAATTCTGTGTCTTGAGGTTCATCTGTGTAATTCTCATTGTAGAACATTTCTATACGACTAGTAGACCATAGAGTTTTGGTCTTTCATATTGTTTGTGTTTTTGCAATGTGACCTGTGCATGTGGACATCTTTTGTTGGTTGGGTGTCTGAAATGAAATTCCAGCTTGCCTTTGTTGAGCAGAAGTTTGGTTTTGGTTTTGTTGTCTAAGCTCTGTTGATTTTAGATCAGTCATGAAGAAGTAGCAGGTCAATCCTTTGGATACTCAATGTTGAATTTTGATTGGAGGGGCTTGGGGGGTGATTTCAATAAGGAACAAAGAGTAAAAATATTGACTCCAGGCTGGGTCTGCTGGACTGGTGCACAGGCTGCACTATCCCATCTATGCCTGGGCATGTGGGTGAGGTGGGTGAATTTCTGGGAACTTAGCAGGCTAGACCAGGGCGGGGAGAGCTGCACAACACAAGTTAGGCCTGGGAATGAGAGGATGCCAGTGCGATAGGGTGATAATCTGAAGAAACTCCTAATAAACTATATTTTTCCCTTTTTATTGAAGTTTTACAAATTTCATACAATATATTTTGATCATATTTGCATTTCCTCCCATATCTGTACCCCTCCCTTTATAATGTTAAAGAAAGAGCTCCATGTATGCTTTTAATCCCAGCACTCAGGAGGCAGAGGCAAGTAGGTAGGTTTCTGTGAGATTGAGGTAGCCTGGGATGGTCTACATAGGGAGTGCTAGGCTAGTTGGGGCTGCGTAATATGACCCTGTCTTAAAAAAAAATAAAAAAAAGAGCTCATACTGTTCCTCCAGAGGACCTGTGTTCAATTCCCAGGCTGCTCACAACTGCTTGTAACTCAAGCTCCAGGGGATCTGACTCCCGCTTTGGTCCTTGTGGGCACTGGCACACATGTGGCAGACACTCACACAGACATTCAAGGCCAGCCTGGTCTACAGGGTGTGTGTGTGTGTGTGTGTGTGTGTGTGTGTGTGTGTGTGTATACATGAATAAAAAGAAATCTTTTTAAAAAATAATGCTACAGGATATAGAGAAAGCAAAATATAGTTTCATAGTGAAAAATTAACATATGCTCCATTTCACATTGCTACCCATTGCTTTATATTTTTGCATCAACAGAGCTAAAATAAACTCGTTTAGCACTAATCTAAGGCACAGTACAATTATTCAGCCTACAGCTCTCCTATTACAGGTTTCACATCTAAACTTATTCATGTTGCTTAGCCACTACTTTTTAATCATCTGATTTACGTTTCCTGTTTCCTCACACCAAACTTCCCAACCCTGGTGACTATTTTACTGATTATTTATGTATATTTGACCTTTTTGCATTCTGTATGATCATGATACTGGCCAATATTTTTCTTTCTGAATCTGGCTAATTTACTTAGCATAATGTCCTTCGTGTTCATTTACGTTGTGACATATGGCAAGATATTCCTTTTTAGGGATGAATAATATGAACAGAAATAAATGTATTGAGAAATGAATCAAAATATTTGGCTTAAAATTGAGGTACAAAGCATACTTATATAACTCTAATTGTATGCAGATTCTAGAATAGGTAAAAACCATTCTACAATGACATGAAATCAGTTATCTTATACCTTATAGTGAGGAGAATTCACTCTAAAATGGAATGAAAAAAATTTTGATATGAGAAAAATAGTCTATGTCTTGATTGTAATGGTTATATGTTAATTCTAATAGCATTGCATATTTATTATGATTTTAAAAACTGGTCATAAGTTATAGTCAATAAAATTGATTAAAATTTTTTTTCAAGGTATTTTATCTTTTTAGGCTATTATGAATGGGATTGTTTCCATGGTTTCTTTCTTGGTATGTTTGTTGTTGATATATAGGAAGGCTACTGATTTTTGTGTGCTAATATTATATCCTGTTTCTTTTCTGAATATGTTTATCAGCTCTAGGAGTTTTCTGGTGGAGTCTTCAGGGTCTTTTATGTACGGAATCATATCATATGCAAAATGAGGATAATTAACTTATTCCTTTCTGATTTGTATTCCCTTTATTATTATTTTCCTTAAAAAATTTAGTTATTTTATTTTATGTGTATGAGTATTTTGCCTGTATGTATGTAAGTGTACTTGTGTAGTACAATGTCTGCAGAGGTCAGGACAGGGCATCCAATCCCCTGGAACTGGAGTTACAGGCCTACAGACCATCGTTAGCCATGGTGTGGGTGTTGGGACCTGAACCTGGGTCCTCTGCAAGAACAATCAGTGGTCTTAACTGCTGAGTCATCTCTCCAGTCCCAAGCCAGTGGCTTTTCTTTTCCTTTTTTTAAAATTAAATTTTCGCGATTTTCATACAATATGATTTGATAGTATTTAGATACCCACTCCTATCCCCACCTCTCCTTATTGTACCCTTCCAGGTTAATATAATATAATAT
>NW_008360324.1:1494799-1507353 GCF_000622305.1 Nannospalax galili | reverse complement strand
ATTAATATAATATAATATAATTAATATAATATAATATAATGAATATAATATACAATACATTAATATAATATATGTATATGTATATACATATATATATATAGAGAGAGAGTCTAATTTGTTTCTCCAAATGTCCTTCAGTGTGGATCCATCCATTGGAGCTGGTTAACCTACCAAGAGTCCCATGCTTGAAAGATACTGTCTCTGCCTCTCCCAGTAGTCATCTGCTGCCACAATTTCCTTAGGAGGGGTTGGAGTTTCTAACCTACTTCCTCATGTCTTTCTGGGATTTATTTTTTTCTGGTCTGAGCTTGCATGGGACTTGTGCATGCTTTCACTGTTGCTGTGAGTTCATATGAGTAGCTGGCCAGCTGTCTGAAAAACTGTTTCCTTGTGGCCGTCAACCACCTTTGGCTTTTACAATCTTTCCTCCCCTCTTCTGCAGTGATCCCTGAGCCTTGGGGGACAGAAGTTTGATACAGGCGTTCTTCAGGGATAAGCACTCTGCAGTCTCTTGTTCTCTGCACATTGGCCAGTTGTGGGTTTCTGTGTTAATAACCATTTGTTGAATAAGGAGGCTTCTCTGGTGAGAATTGAGAGATGCATTAATCTATGGGTATGTGGGTGCGCGGGGATCTCGGAGCACCAGCTGCTGGGCGCGCTCGGGTGCGGTGGGTTGCGTGCACCGCGTTGTTGTTCGGGTCCCTGGCTCTCCACGGCTACTGGATGCTGGCGACTCTGTGGGTCGCTGCGCTTCCAGGCGAGCTCCATTCCAAGCTACCGGGCACTCCCTCTATGTTTCGCATCCGTTGGCCACCGGGTCACGAGGGGAAGTGCAAGAACGGCGAAAGCAAGATCTTCGCGAGTGGCTGTTTAGAAGGGACAGCCCCCTCCCGGGAGACTGAATCGTAGGCAGTAAGACACAGGATACAGCTCAGTCAGACTCAGTGGTACAGCTCCTTTATTCAGTGATTCAGCTCAGCTCCAGATACAGCTCTAATTTATTAGGGGGAAACCAGGATATTTATAGTGTGGAGGCAGTAGCAAAAGCCTTAGGTGATAGGTGCTTTGTAGGATGCCCCATTTACATGTGGTGGTGGGCTTCTAACAGACTGTCAGACATTGCCTGAAAAACCTGGCAGTTTCATGCCAGAGGACATGTATCTGTGACGGGCACTTCAAAAGGTGAGTCAGGAAGAGAGTAGGAAGGCGCCCCGCTGAGAAAGGGAGTCTCTCCATTTGCGCCAAGCCGGCCTGCGGCCATCCAGACATGGAGAGACTGCTACCTTAGACAGCAGGGGTCCCCAACAGGGTATAACAATAAGGCACTAAGAATCAGTTTAATATGATAACTATTTAGTAGAAAACTAGTATTAGGTTTTCCTGTATGTTCTGTGAACTGTTTAACTTCAGGTTCCTAAGTCTGCTATCAATGCCAGGTATGGGCTCCATCCTAGGAAGCAGATCTTAAATCCAATTAAAGAGTAGTTGGTCAAGCCCATAATATTTGTGCCACCATTGCACTGGTGGGCATATCTTGCCAGGCCAGTTGTTATTGTAGTTCAGAGGATTCACAGCTGGATAAAGATGATGATGATTTTTTTTTCTCCTGGTACCTTGCATAGCACCTTCCAGCACCATGAACACTAGCCAGAAGAGCTGAAGCTCTGAACTCCGCACCAGCTTGATTTCTCCTTATTTCTTCTGCAGCTCATGTATGTAGCACCTTCTGCAATAGAGTCTTACCATCCAGTTCTGGTAGGTAACCAAGAGCAAGGGCAATAGTCAGTATTGTTTGATGGCCTATAGTACCCGTGGTCAACAGTTTCTAGAGAGGAAATCCATTCATGGCATTGAGGATTTTTTCATTAGCCTAAAATATCTAGAAAGGTCAATACCACTGTTACGGGTTATCTCCTTTAAACCTTTAAATCTCTAAAAACTTTTAAATTGAATTTTTGTGTATTTCATACCTAAAATCATCTTTATACCCCCTTCCCCTTTGGCACCCTCCCGTAAGTCCCCCCCCCAAACTGGAGTTCATACATTCTGTCATCTGTATTAAGGCCTATTATGTAAAATTATTGTCCTGAGATGTCCCTCAGTGCAGGCTTTAGTCAGCCTACCTAGAGTCTCTCCCTTCAAGAAGATCAGCTCTTCCTCATCCAGCAGTAATCAGCTGCCAATAATTCTTTGACTAAGATTGAGGCTTGCTGTTCATTTCCACAGTTCTGTACTGGGTTTTTGTCTGCCTAAGTTTGCATAGGTCTTGTGCATGTTGACACCATTGCTGTAGGTTTGTATGAGAGGGCACCTATAGGACTATTTTTGTATGGTCATGTACCTCCTCTCTGGCTCTTAAAATCTTTCTGCCCCCTTTTTTTGCATAGGTCTTGTGCATGTTGACACCATTGCTGTAGGTTTGTATGAGAAGGCACCTATAGGACTATTTTCGTATGGTCATGTACCTCCTCTCTGGCTCTTAAAATCTTTCTGCCCCCTTTCCTGCAATGATCCCTGAAACCTGGGTGGGTGGACCTCATACAGGTATCCTGTCCAAAGACCCACACTCTGCCGACTCATATTCTCTGCATTTTGGCCGTTTGTGGCCTTTTGTGCTCCTGGGCCTCTGTTGCATGAGGGAGCTTTGCTGATCAGAATTGAAAGATGGATTAGTGTTCTCTTCATCCCTTGTTCTGTGTTCTGTGAGTCTTAGGTGTAAAGGTCACGTCCTAGATGTGCCACTTAGGCTTGGACAATTCACAGAGACTCTCTCTGTGTGACCAGTGGTGTAACTCTGTCAGTTGAGAAGGAAGCTAGTTTGATGGGTGGTAACTGGAATACTTGTCTGTAAATTTAAGGACCCATATTTTGCACATAGTAAGAAATTACATTAGTCTAGGGATATGAGAGCCTTGAGTTTTCTCTAAGATCTATGACCTCTCCAGCTATGTGTATTTGGCTAGGTTTACAGTACTAGACATGTGTTTCCTCCCACTGAGAGGGCTGTTAAGTCCAATTAGGCAGCTGTTGATTACCCTAAGATAAAAGTGCCACTACTGCACCACTGTCGTTTGCTGTGCTGGTCATTGATGTGGATTTTAGGCCTTGCAGCTGGGGTTGGACCTGATTGAGGTTCTCCCTTCTCAGCTTGCATAGTGCCCTCCAAAGCTATGAGAGCTAGCCTTCAGGTGGCTTCCAGGTCAGTTCCAGCTCCATTGCTCCAAATCCTGTGTCCAAAGCATGGCCTGTCTTCAGCAATAAGGTCTTACCATCAAGTTCTGGGAGGCAATCAAGGGTTGTGACAGTAACCTGTGTAAGACTAGCAAATGCCTAGAAACTCAGCAGATATTCTGAGTGTTTTCAAAGATTCCTGTTTGAAAAACACTTTCTGTAGCTTGAGAGGTATGACGAGCTCTTATCTAGTAAGGTTAAACTTAATGAATGAGTCCCTCAAATTCACCTATGTTCCCTGAAGGATAACTGTTTTTAACTCTGAATGCACTGTCTGCTATTTATCCAATTAGAAAAGGACAAGAAAAGAGGAAGTTTTGAATTTGCCAAGATCATACTGTGTAGAGAGTCACAAGTTCTGCAATTAAACTGTGGCAGTTTGAATGAGAATGTTCCCCATAGGCTCCAAGTATTTGGACATTTTGTCCCCTTTTGGTGGCACTGTTTTGGGAGACTTTAGGAGGTGTGGCCTTGCTGGAGGAATTGCATCACCGGTGGCAGGCTTTGAGACTTCTTAAGCCTTGCCAAATTTCCAGTGGGGCTCTGCTTCCTGTGCCTGCTTGAAGATGTGCACACTCAGCTTTCTGCTCCAGCCACCTCTGCCGCCATGCCTCCCCTACCTTTAGGGATGCTTCCCTGAAACTGTTAGCCAAATAAATTCTTCCTTTTATAAGTTGCCTTGGCTATGGCAACAGAAAAGGAACTTACCTTGGTCTTGGTGTCTTATCACAGCAAGAAAAGAGTAATACATACACTTTGATTAGTTTCCCCTGCTCTCTAAACTGCACACTGTTCTATTTCCTACATGATCAGTCCTTGCCTGTGTTGGCCATAGAACTTGGCAACTCATCTTCTTACAGTTTATCAGCTGCTCTGACCACTCCTACTGATGACTTCTCAGAGTTCACTTGGGTAATTTGAGCAGATGAGTGGCCTCTTAGGATAATTAGTGAGGTTTAATGTAACTAAAAAATCTTATCACTGGACTAAAATATAAGAAGAAAAATATTAATTTAGAGGTTTTGGATGATGATGAGAAAGAAGAAAATGAACTGCTAATTTTACCCATTTCACACATTCTTACCCTTTAAAATGTTTTATTATTGTTATTTTATGTGTATGAGTGTATGTTATTTTATGTGTATTGCCTGCATGTGTGTAAGTGCACCTGTGTCATGTAATGCCCAGAGAGGTCAGAAGAGGGCATGCAATCCTTTGGAACTGGAGTGACAGATGGTTGTTAGCTGCCATGTGGGTGCTGGGATTCAAACCCGGGTCATCTGCAAGAGCAGGCAGTGCTCTTAACCATGGAACCATCTCTCCAGCCCCATATTTCACACATTTTCCCATTTTTGGTTCTATAGGGAGTGTTTCTTCAGGGTTTGGGTGTTTTTCTAAGGACTACATACATGAGCCAGATGATAGTGAGTGCTGTTAATGTAATATAAAAATCTAGTCATGAAATGTGGTAGTGATATTACAGAGTCAGTAAAATAAAACATTTAGAATATGTGTTCTTAAAGAAGTATCTGGGATGAATTTAATTTCAAAATCTCACCTGAAAAATAGTAGATGTCCACCAAAGCAGCCCCAACTAGCAAGGACACCCAGGGCTCCCTGTCTGTCTCCCTTCACAGCCGGGCCAGGCTGGTCTTCTCTGTGACTTCTCTATCACTTGTTTAGGACTTCTGCTTCCACTGTCTACAATTAACCATACTCAGTTTAACCTTTTCTTCACCTATCCTATAAAATACTAATAAAATGCACAAATAGTTGTCTTCCAATTAGTAGATTTTTAACATGTAACACTTGATATTATTATTTTCAAACATCCCCCATGCATTTACCTCAGTAAATTGGCAATAGATGATTGGGGAGATTCAGTCATATCTAAGAGTGAGACTCTAAGTAGGTTGACCAGGATCCAGTAGATGAACCCACATCAAAGGGCATTTGGGGACACAAATTTGACTCTATAGGTTTTGCACAGAAATTTGGTGGTGCTCTCTCTCTTTCCAGTCTAAGCCAGCTTCCTACAGTCTGCACCCTTTGGACAGTCAATGTCTGACCTTCCTGTTTTTCATAACTACCTCTTTGGGCCTACTGTCACCCAAGGCCTGTGACAGGCCAAATTGAGGCTTGCAGATCTGTGTCAGATTTCTGATCTCAGGTCCCTAGAGTAACTCAGTTTTCAACAATAGATTCTCTCTTAATATGATGTCCAACAAGAGCTCTCTGAGTCATATAACATGGCAAAAGTGAAATTTCTCACCACTGCAGACCCATCATCTCAAGAAATAGCTGTATCTCTAAAACACTGCAGCTGGATTTGAGACTCATAAAGGCTGTAGGTTTGTCCTTAGGGTATAACTATGTGTCTTTCACCTGGCTTATCTTTTAAAAGCAGCTTCTAGGTCCCCTTAGACCACCAGGGAACTATACAGCAGAGACTATTTTGATTGCTTCTCTGCCTCACATGTCCATGTTTCTGTTCTTTTTCACCTGCTATCCCACCTAGAAGAAAAAACAAAAGAAAACAAAACAAAAATCAAAGCAAACAAACAAAAAAATCAAACTTCTGATTAAGAAAGATAGCTACTGTGCTGGGGAGATGGGTCAGTGAGTAAAGAGCTTGCCACACAAGTGTAAAGAGACCTGAGGCTGAATCTCTAGGACCCACTGTAAAGCCAGGCACAATAGTGCACGTCTATAATCTCGGTGTTTGTACAGTGAGATGGGAGGTAGAGACAGGAGAATACTTGGGAACTTGTGGCTGTAGCCAACCATAAAGAGACTCTATCTCAAACAAAGTGGAAGGTAAGGACTGACACTTGAGGTTGTCCTCTGACTGCTGCAAACACATTGTAGGATACACACGCAGACACACACACACACACACACACACACACACACACACACACTACATACAGAAAAGATTTCAAGATGGATCTCATCTATTACCTAAAGACTCAAAGTGGTGAATTTAGAAGGTTAAGAAAATATTTTTCTAAAAATCCTTTCAAATTTGATCTCAAATGTGTTTTGGTTTTGTTTGCAGATGACAGAGACAAAGACTTAAGACCCATAGGTAGAAATAGTCCCTATTGTGGGAAACTGAAATTGGAACATGGAGGAAGGTGTGGGACTGTGTTGGTGTGGATCAATAGTTATTCCTTCTGGGTCTATCATGATCTTTGCTACCATGGAGCAGAGATTGCTATGGTGACCTACAGCATAGCTTCTAATCTGTGGGTCCCAACCTCTATGAGATTAAAGGTGTGCACTACCTACCACACCTGGGCTTTCTAAAATTTTTCTATGTAGACAATTTAGTGCTGTAAACTTTCCTTTTAGGTCTGCCTTCAGAATCCATAGATTTTGGTAATGTGGTGTTTTCATTTTCATTCAATTCTTGTAATTTAAATTTTTCCTTCTTGATTTCTTCCTTGACCCAATTATCACGTAGTATTGTGCTGCTTAGTTTCTATTTCTCTTTTTATCTAACTTTATCCCATTACGGTCAGATAGAATATGGGATGATATTTGAAATTTACTGTATTTATTGAGAATTGCTTTGTGTTCTAATATGTGGTTAACTTTGAAGAAAGTTCCATGGATTCCTGAGAAGAAAGTGTATTCTTTAACATTTGTAGATGTCTGTTAGGTTCATTTGATTTATGATATCATTTAACTTCAGGTTTTCTCCCATTTTGTTCAGATATCCTGTCTATTGGTGAGAGTGGAGTATTGAAGTCACCCATGGTCACTGTGTTGGGGATAATCTATGGATTTAGATCTAATAGTATTTCTTCCATGAAATTGGGTGTAAAAGTGTTTGGTGCACATATGTTTAGGATTGTAATATCCTCCTGGTGGATTGCTCCTTTAATGAGTATGAAGTGACCTTCCCTATCTCTTCGGACTAATTTTAGTTTGAAGTCTATTTTGTCAGATATTAGAATAGCAATGATGGCTTGTTCCTTAGTTCCATTTTCTTGGAACATCTTTTTCTTTCCTTTTGCCCTAAGGTAGTCTCTAGTGTTGATGGTGAGATGTGTAGCTTGGAGGCAGCAAAAAGATAGATCCTGTTCGTGGCTTCCCAATAATAGTGTCACACAACATAAATGGCCTCAGACAGGAACTGACAGAACTAAAGATGATTTGGGAAGGCATGGTTGTATAGCCTCTGAAATTGGGTTGAGATGTACAACTTGAGGCTGATTCATGTGAGGGTAGATCATCTGTGGGGAAAATCCTGATAATGACTATTTCCCCATTTGTTATATGATAATGTGCCTCTTGCTATGTCAGTGATTACATAGCCCCTACATGGTTGCTGATTCCTGCACCAAGGCTTAGTTAACTAACCATAAGAAAAGTCTGAGTGGGGAGTCCACAAAGGGGATCCTAGTGAGGTTATCTTCCTCTATATGATATGGAATGACATGCCTGTTAGATGGTAACTATAGTAAACTGAAAAAAGAGTTAAAGGAAGAGTAGTAATCTAAATTTTTTTCTTAATAGAAAAAAGTTTATTTATGCTTCTAAGTGTTTGGATTTAAAATATAGTTATTTATTTTCTCCCCAGATCTCTAGACTACCCTCTTAGTCCAGACCCATCCACTGTGTCCTGATCCCCTGAACTCAGACCAACTCAATTCTCCAGCTTAGTTTGTTAAACCCTCCACAGGCTGTCCCCATCCCCACCTTGCCCTTGAACTTCTGATTTGCATGCCACAGACCTGCTTACTATGCTGGTAAGTCACATCCTGCCCACTGTACCTTGATTTCCCTGTAGCCTGAGTAGCTCCACCCTCTCCCCTGCACCCAATTCCCCTTCTAGCTTTGGGCCCAGGCTCCCTCCTGTTCTTTCCATCCCAGATCTCTGGACTGCCCTCTTAGTCCAGATTCACCCACTGCGTTCTGATTCCCTGCACTCAGACCAGCTCAATTTTCCAGCCTAGTTTATTAGATCCTCCACAGGCTGTGCTCATCCCTCACTTTGCCCTTGGACTCCTGAGACCAGCCTTCTAGCCTAGTAAGTCAGATCCTGCCCACTGTGCCTTAATTTCCCTGCAGCCTGAGTAGCTCCACACTCCTCCCTGCACCCAATCCCCCTTCTAACTTTGGTCCCAGGCCCACTCCTGCTCTTTCTGCCCCAGATCTCTGGACAACCTTCTTAGTCCAGCCCCACCTACTGTGTCCTGATCCCCTGCACCCAGACTAAGTCAATTCTCTAGCTTCATCTGTTAAACCCTTCACAGGCTGTAACCACCCAAATCTTGTCCTTGGGCTCCCTCCTGATCTGCCTGCCACAGACTTGCCTATTACTCAAACCAGCCTACTATCTGGGAGAACCTGAAGTACACACCAACTCACTTTTCATACTTGAACAAAAAGCAACCAAGCTACACCAATAATATAAACAGAACTAAACTTCAACTAAACAAAGTTGGAATAGAATTTCCTATCAGACACACAACCAACAAAAGACACAAAAATGCCCAGACGGCAATGCAAAAACACAAATAATATGAAAAACCAAGAGGCTATGTCCCCAACAAAACCCACCAGCCCTACAGAATTGTACTACAGTGAGCATCACCCTGAGGAACTCTGCAACACAGAATTTAAAAGAACAGTCATAAACATGATCAAAGAACTTAAAGAACCAGACAACTCAAAGAAAGAAAGAAAGGATAGTCTTAAACTTGTGATGGAAGCTCAAGAAAATACAAATATCAGTGGAATGAAATAACAAAAACAATTCAGGACTTGAAAAGTGAACTCACAAAAGAGATAGAAATATTGAAGAAAGCCCAAGCTGAAATGAAGGTGGAATTGGAAAACTCAGCAAGATTATAGAAGAAAATCTTCCCAAAGTAAGAAAAGACATATTCATACAAGTACAAGAAGCACACAGAACACCAATTAGACAGGATCAGAAAAGAAATGCCCCATGGCATATCATAATAAACCCACTAAACGTATAGAACAAAGAAAAGGCACTGAAAGCTGCAAGAGAAAAACAAGTAATGTATAAAGGAAAACCCATCAGAATCAGAGATGAATTTTCATTGCAAACTATGGAAGCCAGAAGAGCCTGGATGAAAATATTCCCCGTTCTAAATGACCATGGATACCAACTCAGAATACTTTACCCAGCAAAAATATCTATCATAGCTAAAGGGGAACAGAAAAATTTCCATGACACAAATAGACTGAAAGAAGAAAGAATAGGTTGGTTCACCAAACCAGCCCTACAGAGAATACTCAAGCAATACAAAGACCAAAGATAGAAATGACTATACCCAAGAGATTACAGAAAGAAAACAAAGGAAGGTATAATTACAGAAACATCAAATAGGACCAAGAACACAAAGTAACATGACAGCAACCAATATACATCTTTCAATAATAACTCTAAATATTAATGGCCTCAGCTTCCCACTCAAAAGACACAGGTTAGTGGAATGGATTAAGAAACAAAAATCCATCTTTTCATTGTCTTTAAGAAACTCATTACACCTTCAAGGATAGGCACGACCTTAGGTTGGAAGGATGGAAAAAATATCCCAAGCAAATGGTACTAAGAAACAAGCAGGTGTTGCAATTCTAATATTTGACAAAATAGACTTCAAATTAAAACTAATCAGTAGATGTAAAGAGGGTCACTTCATTCTAACCAAAGGAACAGTTGACTAAGAAGATATTACAGTCATGAACATATATGCACCAAACTCTAGTGACACAATTTCATAAAAACAGTACTACATACTATAAAACACAGATTCACCCCAACTCTATAATAGTAGGTGACTTCAGTACCCCACTATCTCCATAGAAAGCTCAACTGGACAAAGAATAAACAGACATCTGAATTAAATGACATCTTACATCAAATGGAACTAACAGACATCTACAGAATATTCCACCCAAGCACCAAAGAGTATACTTTCTACTCAGCATCTTATGAAATTTTCTCTAAAATTGACCGAATACTTGACTACAAAACAAACTCAACAGATACAAAACTATTGAAATAATTCCAAGCATTCTATCAGACCACAATGCAATAAAGGTTATAACCAATAGCCAAAGTACTCCAGTAACTACATGAACTCATGGAAATTAAAGAATGCGTTCCTGAATTATGAATGGGTCAAAGAAGAAATTAAGAAATAAATAAAAGTACTCCTGGAACTAAATGAAAATGATAATCTGATACAGTAAAACCTCTGGGATACTTTAAAAGCAGTTCTAAGAAGGAAGTTTGTAGCTCTAGATTCCTATATTAAAAAAATCAGAAAGAACACATATAAATGACTTAACAGTACAACTCAAGACTCTGGAAAGTCAAGAACAAACCAAACCCAAATCTAGCAGATGAGAAGAAATAACAAAAACCAGGGCATAAATTAATTAAATAGAAACAAAGAAAACAAAAGAAAATAAAAAATCAATGAATCTAAGAGCTGGTTCTTTGAAAGGTTAAACACGATAGACAGACCCTCAGCCCAGTTAGCCAAAAGAAAGAAAGAGAAATCCAAATGAACAAAATCAGAGATGAAAGGGGAAACACCACAACAGACATACAAAAAATACAGAACATTATAAGGGAATACTTAAAAAACCTATACTCTACTGAAAATCTAAAAGAAATGAATATAGTTCTGAATTTACGGAAACCACCAAAGTTAAGCCAAAAAAAGATCAACAGCTTAAACAAACCCATAACAAATATGTAAACTGAAAGAGCAATACAAAACCTCCCAACTAAAAAAAGCCCAGACCCAGATGAATTAACAGTTGAATTCTACCAGACATTTAAAGAAGATCTACAACCAATACTTCATAAATTATTCAAAAAGATAGAAACAGAGGGAGAACTCCCAAACTCTTTCTATGAAGCCAGTAACACTCTAATACCAAAACCTGGTAAAGACACAACAAAAAAGACTACAAGTCCATATCCTTAATGAACATAGATACAAAGATTCTCAACAAAATACTCACAAACCACATACAGACACACATAAAAAGGATCATCCATCAAAATAAAGCTGGCTTTTATTCCAGAGGATATATTATATATAATAATAATGATGTATAATGTAGTAAATTTACTATGAATGTAGTAAATCATATAAATAAAGACAAAAATCACACGGTCATGGGAAGAGTTGGAGGGGAGAGAGTGGGCATGGATTTGATCAAAACACCTTTTATGCATGTGTGAAATTCTCAATAAATTATTTAAAAAAAAGAAAAAGAAAATTGGAAAAAAATCACATGGTCATTTCAACAGATGCAGAAAAGGCCTTTGACAAAATCCAACATGTATTCATGTTAAAAGTCCTAGAGGGAATTGGACTGGGGGAACATACCTCAACACAATTAAAACTGTACACAACACGCCCACAGCGAATATCATTCTAAATGGAGAAAAACTGGAAGCATTCCCATTAAAATCAGGAACTAGACAAGACTGTCCACTATCTCCACTCTTTTTCAACATAGTGCTTGAAACTCTTGCTAGAGAAATAAGACAAGAGAAGAAAATTAAAGGAATACTAATTGGAAAAGAAGAGTTAAATTATCCCTATTTGCAGGTAATATGATATCATATATAAGAGATCTCAAAAAATTCCACCAGAAAACTACTAGAAATGATTAATATTTTCAGCAGAGTGACAGGTTACAAAATCAAATTACAAAAATCAGTAACCTTTCTATATACCAATAACAAGCAATTGGAGAAAGAATTCATGGGAACCCTCCCATTCACAATTGCCTCAAAAATATCTAGGAATAAACCTAACCAAAGGCAATGAAGATCTTTACAATGAAAAATTTAAATCTTTGAAAAAGAGATAGAGGAAGACAAGTGGAGATGGAAAGACCTACTGTGTTCATGGATTGGTAGAATTAATGTTGTGCAAATGGTGATCCTACCAAATGCAATCTATAGATTCAACATAATGCCTATTAAAATCCCCACAACATTCTTTATGGATTTAGAAAAATCCATCCTAAAATTTACATGGAATTACAAAAGACCTTGGATAGCCAAAGTGATCTTGGGCAAAGAGTGCAATGCTTGGGGGGATCACCACACCAGGTCTCAAACTACATTACAGAGCCATAGTCATAAAATAGCAGGGTATTGGCACACAAACAGACACATATATGAATAGAACAGAAGACCCAAACATGAGTGCATACAATTTCAGTCATCAAATAGTTTTTTTAAAATATTTTAATTATTATTTTTATTTTATGTGTAGGAGTGTATAGCCTGCATGTATGTGAGTGCACCTGTG
>NW_008360324.1:1473861-1494738 GCF_000622305.1 Nannospalax galili | reverse complement strand
TCAGTCATCAAATAGTTTTTTTAAAATATTTTAATTATTATTTTTATTTTATGTGTAGGAGTGTATTGCCTGCATGTATGTGAGTGCACCTGTGCTGTGCAATGCCACGGAGGTCAGAAGAGGGCTTCAGATTACCCTGGAACTGGAGTTAAGGATGGTTCATAGCCACCATGTGGGTGCTGGGAATTGAACCTGGGTCAGTGCTCTTAACGGCTGAACCATCTCTCCAGTCCCTCAATTGTCAAATACTTGACAAAGGTGACAAGAATGTGCAATGGAGTAAAGACAGCATCTTCAACAAATGGTGCTTGTAAAAGAATTAAATTGGAACCTTATCACCCTGCACAAAAGTCAACTTCAAATGGATCAAAGGCCTCAGTATGAAACCTGAATCTCCTCAATCATATGAGAGCAAACTGTCTCTCCTACCTGAGACAGGTTGTCTCCATTTTCCTTGCTGTCCTTTGCATGGCAAGTTAGTTTAGTCACCAGACAGATGTAATGGTAGGGAGAGAAACCTCAGCGACAAACACAATAGGAGGCCCAATGTACAGTGTGGGAGAAATTTTTAGCATTTCAGATTTTTTGAAAGACAACTTGGAGATTCTGTATTAGAAGGAGGCTGACCAGATGAGGTAGAGCTAGTGGAGGATCTGTACTTATGGAAGACATTCAGGACCATGGACAGCTCACAGAGCACGAGGAGGTTAGGCTACATATCTGGATAGTTCAATAGGTCCCCTTTATTCACTTTGATGAGGTAATCCATATACTGGCACAAATTTTCATCAATTACTTCTTCAAAGGTGTATATGGCTGGACAATTAAACAGGGATTCAGAGACTGGTCCTGAAGGTATTTCCTTTTCTACCAGATGGAATTCTCACCCTCGGAGAAACCAATCTGCAATGTCAACATGCTTTCTTCAGCTCTGTGCTTCCTGGGCCAGAACTGTTTTACTGACTCCACTTGGATTCCATATTCATTCTCCACTGACATTTTACATAGGGAGCCATTATGTTTGAAAGCTTCTACATTCAACCCAGAAAAAAGGTTTCAAGCCTCTTTTGATTGTTTTTGTTTTGAGACTGAGTCTCATGTAGCCCAGATTGGCCTCAAGCTTGCCAGGTAGTCAAGAATGACTTTGACCTTCTTATCTTCTTGATTTTACCTATCAAGTTGTTGGGATTATAAGCATGTGCCACCACACCCAACTAAGGCTTCAAGTCTTATATATCTTGAAATCTACAGTAGATAAAGAAGTTTTCCAGATATAAGAATAAAGATTATAATGTGTGTATTTAGAAACATATCATGGGTCTGGGGAGATGAAGCAGTGGAAAAAATACTTACCATCCAAGTGTGAAGGTAGGAGTTCAGATCTTCAGAACCCACATAAAGTCTGGGCAGATATTGTGGCTGTCTGTAATCCCATCAATCAGGAGACTGAGCCAGGAGATCCTTGGAGCAAGTTGGCTAGCTAGACTAGCTGGAATTGATGAGCTCTGGGTTCAGCAAGAGACGTATCTTCAATTCATAAAGTGGAGAGTAATTGAGAAAGACACCCAGTACCAACTTCTGGCCTCCATATGCACATGCACACACATGCACACACATGCACGTGTACCCACACACACACATGTGCTCATACATGCAAACACACATACTTGTACACACACCAGACACACATACACACACAGAGCAAGCAACACTTGGTCCATTACTCTTACTACCTACTTTCAAGGTCACTGGTATCGCTTAGGCTCTCTTTGTCACTCTGCTCCCCATTCAGCTGAGTCTCCAGGATGATGAGGACCAGGAGGAGAATGGCTCCAAGGATGACGCAGAAGATTCAGCAGATGCAGCTGAATTGCTACACGAGGAGGCCAAAGAGGCCACACGTCTTTAAAGAGGATCATCAGCCCTGATGGGTCCAAATGCCAGGGTCATATATTTCCTCAGTCCTGAGGTCCATCAAGTCACTATATCAGATACAATTAACGTTCCTGAAGGTGGAGATGTTACACCCCAGATACCAATGTGAGCTATCTTCTGAGTCTGGTTGTAATGGATTTCTGTGAAATACAGGCTGAGGAGTCTTTAGAACCCTGTGACTGCTACATCTTCAAAAGATTAAGGCTACTGTGACACATGACCATTAGGCCTACTTATAGTTTTGACAGAAATGTATAGATTTTGTAGTTCAGGTCTCTGAAAACTTGATATGTTCTGTATCACATGACTCAGAGCAGAGAACTGCTAACTTAGGGTGTGGAGAACTTCTGTTCTTTGACTTACGGAGAAAAGGGAAGAGAAGAGAAAAGAAGAGCAGGAAAATAAGGTTACTGTACTGGGTTGCCCTGAAAAGTCATACCCACCATTACCAGCACATTGTTATCTTCCAAATGCCGGGAGGTCAGAGCCTGAATTTCCCAGAACTAGGGCATAGGACAGCAGTATAGCTGGGAAGTGCTTTGGGTATGAGCATAGTCTGTTAATCTTCCTCTATCCTTCTGGCACTGGCCCTCACTAGGGACCTCACGCCTGCATCCTCCTCATGCTTTCTCTGTCTCCAGGGCACTGCTGCCTAAGCCCACAGGGAGGACTGTCTCCTCTCTGCACTGCCAGCCAGATGCTTCTATTTCCTGGGACACACATAGTCCCTCCTGGGATGTCCAGGGTGAGCCACAGCCCAGCTGTTGACACCCCATCTCAGTCTCTGTCAGGTCCCAGGAATCATTGCACACTGTGTTCCAGGTGCTTTTGTGCCAAACCTCCACACACTCTAGGCACTGGCTGCCTCCTCTCCTGACTTGGAGATTCTCTTGTTTTAAAAAGACAGGAGCCCACATTCTGTTACTAGCATGGTGGAGGGGAAAAAGCCCGTGGGAACAATGAGGGAAGTATAGAGGCCAGTGGTGCTTGTGAGGGAGCAGCAGCAGGATAGACAGCCCTTGGATCTCATTCCTAGAGGAGCAGCCATAGGAGAAGTGCTGGGTCCGTGGAAGCTGAGGGAGGTCCTGCCCCATACGGAAGAGCCCTGCAATCTGACACACTTATTTCAGACTTCAAATATCTTAGGATAAGACATGGGTTTTGTAATCTTTCTGATTTTTGCACTTTCATATGTTATTTTATTTTATTTTAATGGCCAAAGTGCAAAAAATCCCTCTCATATTCTTTAACTATATTTTAAGATGACTACTGAAAATAATTGATCTATAAGCAATATAATAATATCATGAAATATGTATTAAATCCTGTGACCTAACCATATGAACACTGGCAGTCATCTTGGAGCAATAAATTTGCAGTGCTCTATGCATAAATACATTTATTATAGTACTGTTGTAGAAGGAGAAAAATTCAGAAATGATTAGAAATAAATATGAAAATGGTTACATAAACTGTACTACTATCAACCTCTCATGAGTGGAATGTTATGCAGTTGTTTTACAAATGACTTAGATATACTGGAAGAAACCCGTGATTTATTATAAAGTGGGGAAAGCCAATTTAACAATAATATATATGATAAAACCCAGAATTATAAAATCAAATAAAAATTCACCATCAAAAGAAACGTTTTCATGACTACTTTGATAATGGAGGATTTAGAAAATACTGCCTACCAGCTCAATAATCATGGACACATCAGGAGAATATGAGTAGCTAGTAGGTGATATGATGCAGCTCATTTATCTTTTATAGTTTTATGAAGTCTTCCTTGAGACTTGGATCCTTGGCTTGGCTATCCTTGTCCTTGAGTGCAGGCCTTCAGGAGACAGGCTCTGGTGCAGGCCTGGCACATTCTCCTGTCTAGAAAAAGTGACAGAACAATGCAGAAGGGCAGAAGCCCACTAGAACCTTTACATTATTTCAGCTTTGGCTACACAGCTCTGGTTGCTCCTGGTGGAATCACCAGCTATGCAAAAGCAGGTAGTGGGCCGTCCTTGGCTGCTGGACTCTCCTTTAGGAGCTTAGCAGACCTGGGTGCTTACCAGCTGTTTCAGGATCCCCAAAACATGGGTTTTCCTAGCTATGTTTGGGACCTTGGATGGCATCATGGGAATGAGATTCTACAAGTCTGCAAGATTTATGCCTGCAGGTTTAATCACAGGTTCCAGTTTGCTGATGGTTGCTAAACTTGGAATTGGTGTGCTGAGTTCACCCCATTCATAGAAGCCACATCGAGCTTGGGCTCATGAAGAATTAAAAATCTTCAAACTTCTACAATTTTCAACTTATGAAGAGAAAGAAGTGCAGTGCATTTACAGATTCTGGCATTTTACAAAAGATAACATTGAATGGGGCAAGGCGAACAAGAGCTGAGCCTATCTTAACCCTTCAGAGGTGGCAAGGGCCTAACCCAAGAGCTAACTATTCCCTCATGCAGATTGACACTTATGTGGTGTCACTCCTTTCTGTAGCATTAGATGAAATTTCAAGGGGTGAAGGTGTCAAAATTTGGGGCCCCAAAGCACATATCCTGCTCAGAATAGTGAACAGATCTTTTGGTGAGGTTTAAGATGTGGGGTCTTTGGCTCACCTTAGAGTATAAGCCTATTGTGAAATTATGTTAAAGTTACTTATCACTGGAAATAGAGTTTATGATGAATAACAAAATGTCTTCCTTGCTTACAATGTGTAAATAATGGTTTTGTAATTTCAGTGAAACAGAAAAGTAATAATTTATCTGTAAACATAAGCAAGCTAGTGGAAGAATACAAATGCCCTAGCTGAGGGTGTCTAAACCCAGCAGCAGCAAGTGTGACTAACTCAGGGAAGAAACAGAGAAAGACAGGGCGTAGGAAAGGAAGGCAGCCTTCTTTCCTATCACCATGTCGCTTTATCATTGGTCATTCCCTGGGCTGAGGTTCTTTTACTTTATTTATTCTACTTATCTATCAAATATGACCCCTTATAACTTTCATCTGGTTATCAGAGCCCTGTCCTTAAAGCAGTTCATAGTTTCTTTACTCTGCCTGGATATAGTCTTTCAGACCGAGGATGACAGGCTAGCCACACCTTCCCTGACATTTCTGATAATTAGGCTGATCACAGATCCCTTGTTATTTGGTTTCCAGTTGTTGCACCTGAGGCACACAATGAAAGAGCATGTCACATATGAGCACCTTGATCAGCTTGGCAATTAACATATGTAATATATTTCCAACTTGAGCAGAGAATATATTATGAAAGAGAAAGACCACTAAAGAGGAGGTCACTGGAGACAGACAAGTAACAAGTGTTTACTGTACTGACGTGTCAGTGAGTTTGAAGGAATAAAAGGATTCAGGGTATATTTGTGGATACAAGCAGGAGAACTGGTATTGCACTGGTGCTGGAAACATGAACACAAAGTACTGGCGGGTGGGTCTAAATAACTGGGTAATACAACATTAAGCTGAAATGGGGAATGTGGGGACCTAAAGGCCCCACCTTGCATAGGTCCGAAAGGAAGTTACTGGGGGCTCGGCCTGGCTTGCTTTGAAAGTCTGAAGAATACTTCCACACTGCTGAGGAGTGCATGATCACTGCGTGAACATCCTTAAGATACACCCTCAGGGGGGAGGGGGGAGTTCCAGGTGCCTTTATAAGCTTTGTAACACCTGCAATAAATGAGTCTCTGCTTGACTAAGACTCCCCATTGCGTCTGAGTGTCTCAGGGTAATGGGTGCGGCGTGGGCTGGCAAACAGCGTGCTTACTCACCCCCAATGCTCACCTCGCCGGGGGTTGTGGGTTCGAACCCCCCAGCAGGGGAATATAGAAGGAGGCATGTTAGGGGCAAGATCGATTCATGGAATCAAACATTTTACTTTGAAAACTAAATTTGAAGTGCATCAAGGGCAAAAACTAGCCACGGAGCTACCTCCGTGGGCACTCTCAGTGTAATGACGTCATCTAGGGTCGTAGACTCCAGTAAGGTCGTTGAGGGAAAGAAACTGGTTAAGGAACAGCAGAGGACCAGAGGTTCAGGTTTGAAGGTGGCTAAAATCTGGAGGTTGAACGAAGAAGTTGCAGTCCAGTAAGATATATATTAACAATCAATAAGGTAGAGTGACCACAAGGTGGCCGGGGTGGGGGGTGCGGCAGGGAATAGGAGGAAGAGGAATCAGCTCACTGAAAGCTACCAAGATTTCCGGAATAATCAGGTAATACATGACTGCTGTATTTACCAGTTCTGAGGAGAGGTACAGGCTAAAACTTATTTGGAATATTTTCAGAATTATCAGACAAAATGTAGAGCCCGAGATTACTGAGAATGCTTTGAAGATTTTTGGTTGTGAGGGGAGACAGGAGGGATGGGGAGAGGATGGATAGGGGTAACTACGGAGGAACGTAGGGCAGAGGAGGAACGCTTCTCCATCTGCTTTTCAAGATGTGGGAAACTTGAACCTATGTATGAATGGGAATTAACAAGGAGAAAGGAGACATTGCAACTGAAAGAGCAGAGGGAGGCCAGCGTAGACCCCATGTCCTTTATTGAGCAAGAGTGGCGACTGTGGACAGTCTTGCCTTGTTCTTTATTTTAGTGGAAACTCTTTGACTTTTTCTCCATTTAGTACAATGCCTACAGGTCTTTCAAAGCATAATTGTTGATCACGAATTCTCTTATTTCCATTCAGCTAATAATGCCTATTATTTCATCTTTATTCCAGAAGGATGTTTTCCCTGGGTATAGTATTCCGAGTTCATTCTTCTACGCTTGTTAGCACTTATAATACGTTGTGACAGTTTTTTTCCATTTTCCGTTTGATAAGAAAGCAATTGTCATTCAAACTGTTGTTTCTCCACAGGATATCCTTCATTTTCTCTAACTCATCTTTTTAAAATCTCCCTGTAACCCCAGCTGCCTGGAACTTGCTATGGAGACCAGGCTGTTCTTGATCTCATAGAGCTCTACTTACCTCTGCCTTCTGAGTATTGGGATTGAAGGCATGGGCCACCATGTCTGGCTCTCTAGCTCATTTTTTCCCCCAATGCTGCCGATTGAGGGAAGTACTTCACTGACTTCTCAGCTACATTCTCATCTCTCACCTAATGTCCTATCTTTCAACTGCAGAAATTTGATAGGATGTGGTTTATGTTTGAGAGGGCGGGGGGTGGGGTGGGACAGGCAGGTCCCATTGAAACAGGGACATGTAGGCAAAGAAAAACAAGAAGCTTCTAGCAAACTGGTTAAGACCAGTGGCCATGCAAATGACCTCCAATCTGACCAAGGACTGTTCTTGAACCTCATTATAACTTTATTGTAATACTTAGTACATTAAGATCTTTGTTCTTGGTGGAGCTATAACACAAGTAAAGGTGCATTTGAACCATGCATAAGGCTATACACATGCAGTGAAAGTCTCTTCTCTTCCCTGGAGCTAGATCATCCCTCTAAAATGAAATGCAGACTAGTGCTCATGGCTTCTCTGTTAATGGAGTAGATATCCTGGTGATGTTTGGGCAATACCAGATTCTTATTGTTCAAACTGTGAGAAGCTTTGTGTGGTGGTTTGCATAAGAATGTCCCCAATAGCTCCAAGTATTTGAACATTTTGTCTCCAGTTGATGGTGCTGTTTGGGGAGGTCTTAGAAGATGTGACCTTGCTGGAGGAAGCACATCAGTCACTGGGGGCAGGCTTAGAGAGTTCTTAAACCTCGCAGGATTCCAGTCACTCTGTTTCCTGTGCCTGCTTGAAGACGTGATCACTCCTCTTTTTGTTCCAGCCACCTCTGCCACCACACCTCCCTGCCATGATGGACTCTTGTCCCTTTGGAACAGTAAGCTAAATAAACTCTTCCTTTTATAAGTTCCCTTGGTCACTGTGTTTTATCACAGCAGCAGAAAGGTAACTAATATGCTTTGCCTCTATCAGGTGCAGTATTCTCACCTGCTACTCCATGTGAAAGGAGAGACAGCATGAGATTCAAGAAAGACTGATGTACCCTGAGGGACCCTTGACCCTTTACAAAGAGCTAGAAATCTCTTGTCAGGAAAATGTTCCCCTCTGTCAGACGCACTGCGGAAACAGACCACACATGAACACTGTGCTCTAAGCGTCTCTGTTCCTGTACTGAGGTAGGGACTCTATTTCTAGGAGGGAGGTTGGAACTTGTGCCTCCGACCCTGTCAGTCTTTGGCAGCTGTGAGGTCTCCGGGTCATAAACATTCTCTTATTTAACATCTTGGGATAGCATAGGATGGACTGAGGTCCCCTATGGGCAGAAGTTAGCCAGCCCCACCTGGCTCTCACAATTTCCCATTGTGTCTGAAGCAGTGACTTCACCATCCTGAGCAACCTGCCAGTAACCAGTCAGCAACAAGATCTCTCATGTCAAGATATGTTCCCATACTCAAGAAATGTTCTCTTTAGGGAGCCATTCAAGTCCTGTCCCGGGGATCTTATTTGTGACTAGTGTCCTTTTTCTCATCATGGGACATTTCTTCTTACTTTTTCTCATCATCTTGATGATTCATCAGTGCAGAAAGAAAAGAAAGTTCCAAGCTAGAGGGCACTTGAATCCTGGGATGCCAAGAGTGATAGGCAATAGGTGAGAAGATCGCTTGATATGGGACTCCAAGTCTGCATCCTAGCCTCTCTACATGTTCTAGATGGTGACATCTGTTCTCCAACTCTCAATCTCAGTGGCTTTGTATTAGAAAGTGCCAAGAAAATATGATGTCATATATGGCAATAGTATGCTCAGTGTCAGAAAAAAGGAACATCAAGCCAGAAACTTGATGGTTACTTGATGGTTAAATAGGTCACTATTGGAGCCAGAATCTTAGGGTTACCCATAAGGCATGAAGACAATGAGGATCTGATGATCTCAGAGCAGAGTGGAGAGATCAGGGGAGGGTCCGTGTCAAGGTGTTTCAGGATGTGACTTCCTCACTCAACCTTTGTCTTAGTTGTCACATGTGAATATTAACTCCAAGCAGCTGCTTATGAGGACGTCCATGATGATCTTGAGATGGGGAAGATAAAGAATGAGGGTCAGGTGGAGGCCCCCAGACCTCCTTAACATGTCATTGTGTCTGTAATCCATGTGGGGGAGATTCTCAGTGTTTGTGTGCCCAGTATCTGCATATGGCACACCTGAGTCCTGCCTCAGGTCCCCAGCTGTGTCCATGCTCTGAAGATACTAACAGATCTTTCAGGTCTTCAGAGAATATCAAGCCTTCTCTGTTTTCTGAAAGAAAATATTTCAAGACTCATTTTATGCTCTAAGCCTTCTAGTATTCACATATGTGAACGTCTATGCTCACGTCTGTACTTGGAATGATTTTTGTCTGTCTCAGTGGCTAAACTGTGTCTTTGCACTGAGTAGTATGATGACAAAGTTGGTCTGGATATGTCCCTAGGCAGTGTAGGAAATCACTCTTGGAACAGACTTGACTTTGTGTAGAAGAGATATAGAAAGGAATAGAGCTTTGGGAAACTGCAAGCCCAGTCCTATGATAGGGACAGTATTGCTTAGGGGTATGATTATTTAAGGAACAGAACGATCTTTTCTCTAGCTGCCTTGAAGTCCACTTTTTTTCCTGACACCTCTGTGATAAACTTGTGACCTATGTCCTTAGCTGTTCTAATAGTTTTAGATATGCATTGACAACTAGATAATCTGACTGTATTTCCCAAACCAAGATGCTAAGTTTTAGGACAAAAATATTGTAAAACTACAGGGTATTAGAAATGGAAAATATTTTATTGAAAAATACTGGTCTCTGATAAATATTTTATTTAAAGGCAATATCACAATCAGATTTTGAAGTGGATATATCTAACAATTACCCAGAATGCCTTCAGTTACAAAATCTGGAATTGTCAGTACTTGAAGGCATCACAGGGTTTACATAGCCTAGCACACATAAAATAATCAAAAGTAGATGACATGGAACTTTCTCAAGGTCAAACAAGGAGTCAGTGCTAGTTTTGGAATGACTCTATTTTGATTCCTACGGAGAGGTTTACCCAGGTCCATGTTCCTTGTCTACTCCCCAAGGGCGGGAGGCGACAGTTACAGAAATGAAGGGTCCTCTGGGCCTGAAATTCTTTCTGAGTTTCATGTCTGTGAAGTGATGAGATGGATATATCCAGACCCACTAATAGCAATAGACCCAAGCGGCATTACAGGGCACTTAACTCCTTTTCTAAGTATCTTTAGGTCTTGTATGTATAGTAAATACCTTCTTCCAAAGTTGTTATGAATCTACAAATAGTTTAATCCATTGATAAAGTCAGACCACTCATGATCCACTTACCTCCGCACATCTGAACACTGCTGTATTGGGAAACAAGCCTTTAACAAATGAGTGTAAGGGGAGATGTTTAAGACCTGCTCCCTCGTCTTTCTTACATTTAGAGACCTCTAGAGAAAGCTAAGATTATTCCTGGGTGGTACTTGGGAAATCGGGATCTGCTGGATGAGAGCAGAGATTTAACTTTTCTGCTGCTAATTTCTCAAGTTTTTGTGTGGAAAAATGAGATGACTCCTGTTCCAGTCTCCGATTCCACATCCCCATTTATACGTACAGACCAAGAAGCAGCTCTTTACAGAGTTCTTTATTCTTCCACTAATCTCTAGGTCAAATACTTTATGCTTTCCTATGTATTTAATGTAGTATAGAAATGTTATCTGCCTGGATCACTAGGCACGATTTCACCCCCTTTTTATGGTTTTGATGCTTTCAGAAGGCTCTTGTTTTGTCTCTGGGTCATAACTATAACCAAGCTCTATAAACTTGCTGTATCTGCTTGTTTTTCACATTGTTTAGAGGTGAAGACCTGGGGAAGGAGAAACTCTTGAATGAGGAAGAAGAGCCCAGAATTCACATTGCTGGGTTCAGAGACCCTGAGACATCATCAGAGGAATCAGCGCCTGCATTAAAAACAAGCTACACTGTGGTCCAGGTGAGAAGCTTAGCGACTACTATTGTGGTGTCCAGATAAGATAATATCATTTGTGTTCTCTTTTTACATAAATTCTCCAATAATAAACTCTTGGGTTCTTCTCATCAGTTTTATGTAAATGAGAAATCTTTGTGAACATCAGGTGACTTCAGTAAAAACTGATTTTGTAGACTCTATAAAGCCAGGTGAGACTGCATGTCTACCTCCTCCTCCTGAGTGACACTCTGGTGACTGGCCTGTGCTCACACCGAGGGACATGCTGGCTTCAGCACTGGAGCTGAATTTTCTCTCCCAACGAACAACCTCACAGTGAAGACAACTGAACATTCCAGAAACATTCTCTGCTGATTGCATCACTGTTTATTCCATAATTTTGGTCCTTCTTTCATCAATTGAAGAACATGGGTACATGAGGTACATTAATGTGGAACAACTTTCTGAGTAAAAATATAACCTGAAAATATTAGAAATATAAAAACTCTTCAGACATATTATTGAAATAAGAAGGGACAGAAGTTAGTTGGAAGCAGAATATTTCAAAGTTCTTAAGCTCTTCTTTGATTATTATTGTTACATATACTTATAAATAAACATATATATGTATAAAATGCACTGAGTGCATCTAGTGGTGCCTGTTGTTTACTTGTGTTTAGAGTTGTTCACTGGAATCAGATGGCCTTTCAGGCCGGTAGTCCCTGGAGAAAATTGATTCTCCCTCTCTCAGCACCTATCAACTGACTGTAGCTCTTCATCTTGAGATGGGACAGCCCCCCACTGGTATTCGCCCCCAGCCACTTTGGCATGTCAACTGGTTTTGTCATTATGTAGATCTCATTAGACCACCACGCTGTGGAGATTTCATTGGTGTGGCTTCCCTATCATATCTAGAATACATTAAGTAGCAGCAGGTGTCCTGTCCCTCTGGCTCTTATATCCTTTCTGCCTCCTCTTCCGTGATCTTCCCTGAGCCTTAGATGTAAACGTTGCACTGTAGATGTGTCACTTAAGGCTAGGCATCTCACAGACACTTATTACTTGTGTTTGACCAGTTGTGGAACTTTGTTAATAGTTTCCATCTGTTGCACAAAGAAGCATTTTGATGAACGGTGAGAGGTATACTTGGTTGAAGAAGTTTTTATTCAATCAGGATGGTATAGTAATAATGAAAGAGTTGGGATTCTTCTCAGTTCATATCCTAGAAGATGCTGATGCATAACATCTTGGAAAATAGTTATAAGTAATTAACTTCTCTAAAGCTACTCTCCACTCCCCTATCTTGGAATGACTTGTCTATAGACATGAAGTACTTTTCTAGGTAAGGAATACAGGAAAGTGAAATGAACAAATCCCAAGCACAGAAAACATCTACTTTTATTCCCACATTCTACTCCAATGTGTTCCAGTCAGTGGGAGGGGAAGGGAATGAGGTGGTTATTTTTCTGACCTACTCTGGTGGGTTCAATATAGGGAACTTGTCCACTGAGCAGACTTACTGTTAGGAATATAATTCCAATTATAATAACTGGGCATATACTTAAACTCTTGCAACACAGTAAATATAGAGCATTAACTCTTATTAATGTATAGAACCTACAGAGCTTTCCTCAATGCAAAGCAAGTGTTGGTTTTTTAAATCAAAATTTAATTAATTAATTTTATTTTATGTGTAAGAATGTATTGCCTGCTTGTAAACTGTGTGTGCAGTGCCCTTGGAGGTCAGAAGAGGGTGTCAGATCCTCTGGAACTGGAGGGATGGTTGTCAGCCACCATGTGGGTGCTGGGATTTGAATCCAAGTCTTCTGCAAGAGCAGCTAGTGCTCTTAACTGCTGGACCATCGCTCCAGCCCCTAAGTGTTGGTTTTTTAAAAGTTTTTATGAAATTTTTCTTCCTGTTATAAACTACCGTGGTTACAAATGCAAAAAGTTCAGAGTCTCTTAAAAAAATCCAAAGTCCCCTTTTTCTTCCTCATTTTTATTAGTTCTTGAAGAATTTCCTACAATATATTTGATCATACTCATCCTCCCTCCCCCAGTTCCTCCCAGTTCCATCCCTCCTCCCTACCTACCCAACTTTGTGTTTTTCTAACCCATGGAGTCCAATTTGTCCATATAATCTTTTTTTAAAAACAAAACCTTGGTTTTTTAAATGTGTATGATTGCTTTTCCTGCATGTATGTAAGAGCACCATGTATATGCAATACCCATGGAGGCCAGAAGAGGGAATCGGATCTTCTGGAACCGGAGTTAAGGGAGGCTGTTAGCTGTTATGGGTGCTGGGAGCTGAATCCAGGTCCTCTGAAAGAACAGCCAGTGCTCTTAACTGTTGAGCCTTCTCTCCAGCCCTCTCAGATATGCTTGAGTGCAGCCATCCACTGGAGCATGGTTAATTTCTCAGGGGCCACACCCTTAAAGAAAACTGACTCTCCCTCTCCCATTGTGGGTTTCTGTAAAAAAACCAACAAAAACCAACCAACCAACCAACCAAAAAAAACAACTTATAGACTTTCTAATCCAGAAGGAAGAACCAGGACCAGAAAAAAAAAAAAACAACCCAGTCAAGTCAAAGCAAAACCAAAATACAGAAATCCAAATTCCTGTGTCTCAGTGCCCAGCATCTGGAACTTAATCACATAGTATTCTGACTCCTGAGCAATTCCACTTCTCCAACTCTTCCATCTGTAGCACACACAGCTTGTCTCATAGGATTAGGCTAGCTATATTCCATAACTGTTGCTGTCCTTGATCGATGTTCCACAGTCCTGGTATCTCCAATATCCTGGGTCTGCACTGCAGCTGAAGCTGCTCCTTCCCCAGTGCCCTCACTAGACCTCTCTTCAGGGAATACAGAATGTCAAGCCTTCTCTCCATGACCACTTCAATCCTGCAACTTTCATGCCGTCAAAAGCAGTATCACATGGGAGACTTACACATTGCCAAGTACAGCTGCCAGTTTGAGATGCATCCTAGACCACAACTTCTGTGTGCTGACTCTGAATTGTCTAATTTCCTCTTGTTCCAATGAATCACAGACAGGTTCACCTCAATGGTGCCAATGCCTTATTAATCACACTAATTCTTCAGTCCCAATATGACCAGCATGCACACTTTGAAAACATCACAAAAATGGCCCCAGTCCAGTTCTTTTTAAAAAATATTTCATTTATTATTTTTATTTTATGTGTACGAGTGTGTTGCCTGCATGTGTCATGCAATGCCCTTAGAGGACAGAAGAGGTTGTTGGATCCCCTGGACAGGTGTTAGCTGCCATGTGGATGCTGGGATTAGAACCCAGGTCTTTTGCAAGAATAGCCAGTGCTCTTAACTGCTGAGCCATCTCTCCAGCCCCCCGCCCCAGCCCAGTTCTTAATTAAGCCCTTGCTCTCCTTCTGAAATCTCATGAGACAGACCTCCACAATCCACAATCCACATTTTTCTCAGCATTACTGTGTCCCAAGCCCCCTTAAGAATGGCTCTTTAGGGGGCTGGAGAGAGGGCTCAGTGGCTAAGAACACTGGTTGTTCTTGCAGAAGACCTGGGTTTGAATCCCAGCACCCACATGGAAACTAACAACTGTCTGTAACTCTACTTCCAGGGGATCTGACAGCCTCTTCTGTCCTCTGCAGGCATTGCACGACATGAGCGCACTTACCTACATGCAGGCAATACATGCATACACATAAAATAAAAATAATAAATAATTTTTTTTAAAAAAAAAAGAATGACTCTTTAGCCGGGTATGGTGGCACACACCTTTAATCCCAGCACTTAAGAGGCAGAGGCAGGCAGATCTCTGTAAGTTCAAGGCCAGCCTGGTCTACATAGTAAATTCCAGGCCAGCTGGCTATAGAGAGACCCTGTCTCAAAAAGACCAACCAGAAAAAAAGAGTGACTCTTTAAGCTCTGAGCACTTTTCCAGCCCAGATCTCCAAACACTTCCATAATCTTCCTCCAAACAACATAGTCAGGTGCATTACAGCAGCACCCTACTTCTCTGGTACCAATTTCTATTCTGGTTTCCTTTCTGGTGCTGGCTCACTCACAGGATCATGCTTAGTAAACCTTCTTGTATAGCCCAGGACCACCTGCTCAGAGAACAGTATCACCCACTGTAGGAGGGCCTTGTAGGAGGGCCCTGTAGGATCAACGAGCAATCAAGACAATCCCCCACAGACATGCACACAGGCCAATCTGATCTAGGCAATCCTTCCATTGAGATTCCCTTCTTAGGTGATTCTAGGATGTGTCAAGTTGACAGTTACATCTAACTGTGACATTATGAATGCATACTTTAATCTTTAGAATAATTATAAACACATACCAAAAGAAAGTATTACTAACAGATTTCATGTGGACACATGAGAGCTATTAAAGCATTTAACTAATAGAAAACACAAGATAAAGGAATAAGGAGGGTATATAACTGGCAGATAAAAAGGCTATTATGTTTGCATATATATATAAAATAAACATAATGTTAAGTGTAAGTAGATTAAATATTCTTCCCCAAGTACTAAGATTTTCAGAGTGGGTGAAATACAAAACCCAATTATGTACTGCTGGTAAGCAGTATGGCTAACATAAGAACTGAACAGAGCTCTCAAAAGAAGAAATAAAGACAGCTAAGAAACATCTTAAAAGATGTTCAACATCACGAGTAATTAGGGAAATGCAAATTAAAACCACTTTAAGATTTCATCTTACCCCAGCCAGACTCGCTAAGATCAAGAGAACAAATGATAGCAAATGTTGGAGAGGAAATGGGCAAAGGGGAACGCTCATCCACTGCTGGTGTGACTGAAAACTTGTTCAACCCCTATGGAAAGCAGTGTGGAGAACTCTTAAAAAACTACAAATGAACCTACCATTTGACCCAGTTATACTATTCCTTGGCATATACCCAAAGAACTCATCCTATTGCAGAGACACTTGTACATCCATGTTTGTTGCTGCTCTTTTCACAATAGCTAAGAGATGGAAGCAACCTAAATGTCCCTGAACTGATGAGTGGATAATGAAAATGTGGTTCATTTATACAATGGAGTTTTACTCAGCAGTAAAGAAAGATGAAATCATGAAATTTGCAGGTAAATGGATGGAAATAGAAACTGTTATACTAAGTGAAGTAACACAGACTCAGAAAAAAGAACGACATATGTTTTCCCTCATATGTGGATCCTAGCACCAAATCCTTGTAAGTGAGTATGTATCCAGACATAACTACAGGAACCAGGATAATGAAAAGGAACCAGGAAGGTAAAGGAAAAGAAAGACTCTGAGAGAGAAGAACAGTAGGAAACAGGTGTTAATAAGGTAGATATGGATAAAAATTGGGTTATTTTTTATTTTTATTTTTTGGTCTTTTTGAGACAGGGTCTCTCTGTAGCCCCCAGCTGTCCTGGAACTCGCTTTGTAGACCAGGCTGGCCTCGAACTCAAAGATCCTCCCGCCTCTGCCTCCCAAGTACTAGGATTAAAGGCATGCACCACCATGCCTGACTTCAGCAAGCTTTTTTATATATGCCAGGACCACCTGCCCAGGAAAGGGTACTGTCCACAGTAGGCTACACCAATTAACAATCAAAAGAATCTCACACAAGCCATTGTCAGAGAAAGACTATTTTTTAATTGAGGTTCCACCTTTCCAGGCAACTCCAGGTAATGTCAAGTTTACAATAAAACCTAACCAAGAAATCTACTAATGGTGAAGATGGGAAAACCAGACAGACAAAAAGAAACTCCTGGACAGAGGCCTTTTAATAGGCCTAATGTTGCAACCCCAGGAAGGCGGTGGGTCACCTGTCCTCTTGATCAAGGAGGCCATGGAGACCCCACCAGATGGACCTGAACCAGTGTCCAGTCTACAAAGAGGAGGGCCAACACAGAGGAAACATTTCTTCCATGCTTCCAAGTGAAGCCAGCCACGGTTGAGCAGGACCTTTGACTTATTTTCACATAGACAGAACTGGTAAAAGAAAAGGAGCCAAGGGCTCCTCCCAAGGCCATGTGACCCCTGAGGAATAATAATCAGGATCCAAGTGTAACTGATTGTGACTAATAATAATCAGATACATAGAGATTAAAGACACATGTGCAAACATCTAAGCGTTAGTAGCATTAAAAATGTAGAAAACAGCATTTTTTTTGGTCTTTTTGAGACAGGGTCTCCCTGTAGGCCCAGCTGTCCTGGAACTCACTATGTAGACCAGGCTGGCCTCAAACTCAGGATCCACCTGCCTCTACCTCCCAAGTGCTGGGATTAAAGGCGTGTGCCACCATGCCGAGCAGGAAACAGCATATTTTAAAATGAAATGGAAATCTTTAAAGGGTAAAAACTCATTCAATTTTGTGTCTTACAGGGTTTATACTGAGCTCAATATTGTATAACTGTTTTTTTTATTAATTCAACTCTGAACCTTAAAATTTACAGCCACTTTTGAAAGAGATGTATCCTTCCTCTGGAAATTGTTTCTGAATATGTCAAAGCTGTAATGAAATGCTTCTTCTAATCATGTGGTTATTAAATAAAAATAATAATAATTGTAAAAGAAAAAGAAAAAGTTATGATCCAAGGGAAAAGAAAGAACAAAAGGATGGAAAACATAATAGCACGTAACAACCAAAATAACAACAGGACAAGTTTTAAGTCAAGAATTTTTTTCTAATTTAAAGAAAAACTTGGCACACTATATGTTTTTCATCAAAACTTCAAGAAGATACAGTTCTAAATCCACGTGCACCTTTAAGACCATGTAAAAAAATAAACAATTCAGACTCACAAAAGAGAAATAGATGAATCTCAAATCATAAGTTAATGGAGCAAACATAAAAGAAATTGGGCGATGCTTCATCATCGGATAAAAACCACGTAGAACAGGTTATACAGGATGAATGGTTGTGAAGGAGGTAGTACTTGACTCATTTGCAGTCTGATGGAGAAAGTCTTTAATTCTTCATCTGCATGCATTAGTGTCTGACACAGGTTTTGTAGATTTTTAAAAATCATATTGAAATGTAATTTTTTATTTTTTATTTTATGTATATGTGTGTTTTGCCTGTATGTATGTAAGTGCACTCCACAATGCCCTTGGAAATAGAAGAGGGTGTCAGATCACCTGGAACTGGAATTAGGGATGGTTGTTAGCCACCATATGGGTCCTGGGAGTCGAACCCAGGTCCTCTGCAAGAGTAGCCAGTGCTCTTAACTTTGGAGCCACCTCTCCAGCCCCCATACTGAAATATTTTTCCCATTGTATTATTTCACTGAGAATTTGTACCATAAATGAATGTTTGCTTTTATGAAGACCTTATTTGATACTTATATCAAATAAGGGCGTACATTTTTAGACCTTTGTCTATAGTAATGTGATAAATTACACTGACTGAATTTTCATTAAAATAAGTCACTCTTCAACTCTGGAGTAACCTTTACTTGAACACAATGTATTGTGTTTCACTCTTGGATGCATTTTGTTAATGTTATGCTTAGAATTTTGCAAGTACACTCATGAGGTAGATAGCTAATATTCCCAGTCTTATAAACTTTCCCTCCAGTTTTGGTATGGCAGTTATGCTGGCCTAATGAAATATGTTCTCTATCATGCAAGTGTTCATTTAAAAGTACTGATGCTTGTGATTTAAATGGTAATGCTGTGTAATCTTGGAATTTACTTTGTGGAAATCTTCTCAACAATGTATTCACTTAAAAAATTTAAAAAGTATATTTTATTTATTATTTTAATTTTATGTGTATGAGTGTATTGCCTGCATGCATGTGAGCACACCCATGTCATGCAGTGCCACGGAGGTCAGAAGAGGGCTTCGGATTCCCTTGGAACTGGAGTTAAGGACGGTTCGTAGCTGCCATGTGGGTGCTGGGAATTGAACCCAGGTCCTCTGCAAGAGCAGTCAGTGCTCTTAAACACTGAAGCATCTCTCCAGCCCCTATATTCACTTTTTTTTGGGTCTTTTTGAGACAGGGTCTCCCTGTAGCCCCAGCTGTCCTGGAACTCATTATGTAGACCAGGCTGGCCTTGAACTCACAGAGATCCACCTGCCTCTGCCTCCCGAGTGCTGGGATTAAAGGCGTGTGCCACCACACCTGGCTATATTCACTTTTTTTAACTACATAAAAGACTTCTCAGATGGTGTAGCTCTCTTTCTGCCAGCATTTTGAGGAAGGGTTTATTTACATCAGTGTAGTGTTTATCATATCCTTTATTGTCATTTTAGTATCCACAGAATTTACAGAGGCATACATACCATTATTGCACCAATCTTTACATGGTTTAAAATTTTCATAATTAAAAAATTATTTTGTTTATGAGTATATTGATACATGTATATATTTACATCACATGTTACCTGGGGCGGTCAAAAACCAGTGTCCAATGCCCTGGAACTGGAGTTTCAGATGTTGTGAGCCACCTTGTGAGTACAGGGAACCAAATCCTGGTCCTCTGCAAGAGCAAGTGTTCTTGACTGTTAAGCTATCTCGCCAGTCTCATTCAGCAATAGTTTTCTAATATCTTATTTATTATGATTTTTTTATTTTATGTGTATGAGTGTGTTGCCTGCATGTACATTTAAGTGAACCCATGTTGTACAATGCCTGTGGAGGTCAGAAGAGGGCATTAGATTCCTCTGGAACCAGAGTTGTGGATGGTTGTTAGCTGCCATGTAGGTGCTGGGAATCAAACCCAGGTCCTGTGCAAGAGCAGCCACTGCTTGTAACTGCTGAGCCATTCCAGCCCCCTCAGCAACATTTTTTAGACTCAGGTTTTAGCCTCAATGATCTATTGTATTGTAGATTTGCTTTCTATTGTACAGCTTCCTAAAACCATTTATACATCATTTTTTCATCCTGTGATTTTCTTTGAGTTCAACTTATTGTGATATGAGTTAATGCAATTTTTCTTATAAATTTCCTCTAAGTACTACTTCACTCAGACATTCCATAAGTATTATATGTTAGGGTTAAAATATTTCAAATTTCCATTGGGATTCCTTCACTTTATAAGATAATACGAATAGTTTTCAAACATTTGGATTTGTTGAATGTTTTAATGATCTTAAAAATTTAGATGCATATGTACCACATGACACAATACTCCTAGTCATGTGTCCCAGAGTAATGGAAAACTTTGTCTCCACAAAAACTTGTATACACTCATTCAAAGCAAATTTATCTGCTATAGCCCCAAATGGAAAGAACCAATATGCATTATCTTTGCAACAATGTGAATATGTAATTTCATGATAAAGTAATTATAAAGAAAAGATAGTTTCTGACATAGGAGATTCTTGAAAAGTTCATTACAAAATATACATTTTTAATCTATATGAGTTCAGCTTCTCCCTCAGAATTCTCCACGAAGAAAGTGCTTGGTTTATTCTTTTATATTTAAATAACTATATAACTGATTTTGGTGAATTTCCAAAGAATGTACAAGGAGCCATATTTTATGCTAACAATATCAAGGAATAAGATTGCAAGAGGTTTATGTGTCTTTGACAAGAATAACAAGGAAGTGATGTTGTGTCACAGTGGGCACGAGATCCAAGAAACATGAAATTATTTGTCCTGTGCATGTGAATGTTAACTTTGATCACTAATTAAGTTGGTGCTACTGAATTTCCACTACAAATAAACCGCTTTTCACTTTTTATATAAAAAAAAGAATGCTGAGCATGTTGGTACCTGCCTTTAAATCCAGCCCTCAGGAGGCAGAGTCAGGTGGATCTCATTGAGATCAAGGCCAGCCTGGTGCCGGTGCCAGCCAGCCAAAATGGACAGTACCTGAAAGGGGGAGTGAGGATTGAAAGAAAGGAAAGGAGACAGAAAAGACGCTTCTTGGGAGGGCTCACAGTGAATACTGCAGCCCCAATTTATTTCAGTTCTGCCTTTTTGTACGGAAGAACTCAATTAGTTACAACTGCTGTATTTCCCCACCTGTATCTGAGGGTCAGGGAG
>NW_008360324.1:1459773-1470419 GCF_000622305.1 Nannospalax galili | reverse complement strand
GGACAGTACCTGAAAGGGGGAGTGAGGATTGAAAGAAAGGAAAGGAGACAGAAAAGACATTTCTTGGGAGGGCTCACAGTGAATACTGCCAGCCTCTGTTTATTTCAGTTCTGTCTTTTTATACAGAAGAACTCAATTAGTTACAATTGTTGTATTTCCCCACCTGTATCTGAGGGTCAGGGAGCGGTCAGATCAAAGGCTTCTTGGATCCTTTTGTTTACCACTAATGCCTCAAGGTCAGGTATTGTGAGGCTCTCCAGAAAACTTCTTCCTCCTGAATGGGCAGGTTAAGTACTGGTTTGCATGACACAAACTCAGTAAATGAGGCTGCTGCAGCTCAATGATTAGCGGCTCCCGACAGCCTGGTCCACACTTCCAGGTGGGCTGGGACTAGTGAGACCCTGTCAATAAACAAACAAAAAAACAAACAAACAAACACACAAAAAGAGAGAGAGAGAAACCATCAGGTGCCATTCTCTTGACAAAGAAAATTCAAAACAGAATAAAAATGTAAAAGTGGACGAATAAACCACTGTTTAATTATGTACCATTTTCCTATCCCACTGAAATGTTTTGACCTTGTTGGAACTTGTATTTTGAATTAGAGTTAATTTAAAGTTAGTGTGGTGGTTTGAATGAAAATATCCCCCAAAGGCCCCAAGTATTTGGGGATTTTGTCCCCAGATGATGGTGCTGTTTTGGGAGGTTTTAGAAGGTGTGGCTAGCCTGGAGGAAGCACATCGGAGGAAGCACATCACTGGGGTTGGGCTCAGAGAGTTCTTAAGCCTTGCCAGATCACCAGTCGCTCTCTTGCTTCCTGTGCCTGCATGATGATGTGAGAGCTTAGCTTCTGCTGCTCCTCCTCCAGCCACCTCCAGCCACAATGCCTCCCTGCCATGATGGATTGTAAGCTCAAATAAACTGTAAGCTCAAATAAACTCTTCCTTCTATAAATTACTTGGGTCAGTGTTTCTATCACAGCAACAGAAAAGTGACTAATACAGTTATATTTTAGATTCAAAATCCTCCTTTGTTAAGAGAAACATTGTATTGTTTTTATGTCTCTTCACTAACTTATTTACATGATAGATATTCTGTCTTTTACCTAGATAAGGGTATATAAACAGACTATGAATAACAGAATAAAAATATTGAGTCAAAGGGAAGAGATTTTTGAGGGGAGAAAGATGAGCTGGATCCAATGAGTACTGCTTTGGTCTAAAACACAGGTCTTTCTATATGAAGCCATCAACACAGAAGCAGAAAAACAGGAAGTAGATATCTTCTACGTAGTTATCAGTAATGATAAAAGTAAGACAGGTATGATGGAACTGGCCAGTTATCCTAGAACTCAGGAAATGGAAGCAGGGGGACTTTGAATTTAACAGGGTTATATCGTGAAACCCTGTCTCAGAAAACCCTGTATAGGAGTCCTATACAGGGACAGGCATTCTGCAATCTTTTATCCTCTACACTTTGGCCAGTTGTGGCTTTCTGTATTAATTGCCTTCTCTTGCATGAGGAAGTTTTATGGTGAGAGTTGAGAGATGTGTTTGTATTCTCTCTGCTCCCATTCCTATGTTCTGTGAGCCTTAGGTGTAGAGGTTCCATTTAGATGTGTCACTTAGGACTGGGCATCTCATAGACACTTATTCTCTTTGTGTGACCAGTTGTGGAACTCCGTAATAGTCTCCATCTGTTGCAAAAAGAAACTTCTTTGATGAGTGATGACAGATATACTTGTCTGTAAATATAAGGATACATATTTAGCATACAATAAGACACTACATTTGTCTAGGGATGTGACAGACATAGGGTTTTCTCTAGGATCTATGACCTCTGCAGCCATGTGTATTTGGCTATGTTTATGGTACTACTGATGAATTTCCTCCCACTGACCAGGCTTTAAGTCCAACTAGATAGCTGTTGATTACCCCCCAAGATAAAAGTGCCACTACTGCATCAATAGAGATTGTTTACTGTGCTGCTCATTGTTGTGGCTATCAGGGCTAAGGGACCATTTCAGGAAAGGGGGTGGAAAGATTATAAGAGCCAGGGGTGGTGGATGACCACAAGAAAACAGAGTTTTGCAGGCTTCTGGAAACTTGCTTATGTGAACTTACAGCACAGGTGACAGTAAGCACAAGACCCATGCAAACTCAAACCAGACAAAAACCCAGCACAGAACTGAGGAAATGGACAGGAGGCCCCAACCTTAGCTGAGGAGCTATTGGCAGCTCATCAATGTTGGGTGAGGAAGAGCTGATCTTCTTTAAGGAAATGATGCTAGATAGGCCAATCAGGCTCCAGTGGATGAGTTCACACCAAGGTACAACTGTAGACACCAACTTGACTCTATAGGCCTTAACATATATGACAAAATGCATGAAATCCAGTGGGGCATTATGGGAGGTACAGATAGTAGGGTGTCTAAATATGATTAAGATGTATTATATGAAATGCACAAAAGTTCAATAAAAATATATATTGAAAAAAAGAAAAAGTAAAATAAAGCAAAACAAAACCAGTAAAACCAGTTTTTGTTTCTACTTCTGAACAATTCTTATTTCAACAATTTTATTTATTTAAAATCAATTTATTTATATATTTATTTTTGTTTATGTGTGTGTATATACCGTATGTGTGTGGGTGACCCAGAGGCCAGAAGAGGGCACCAGATCCCCTGAAGCTGAAGTTACAGGCAGTATGAAGACCTGATATGGGTGTTGGGAACTGAACTCGGGTCTCTGGAAGAGCAGTCAGTGGTTCTAATCACTGAGCCATCTCTCTAGCCCTTCAATATTTTTAAAAAGCCATACTGAGAAGTTTTAAGTTTTCAAGGGTTTCTTTGCTTTTTTCTGACTCCAAAAGAAACTATAGGCACAAATATAAGCATTTTGGTGCCATATTCACCCCTGAAGTGAGGGGCACTTTGATGCTCAGGAGACCTCCGAGTGGCTAAGCATCCTCTTTGTTGTCCCATAAGGAATTTTCCAATTGTCCCAACATATGATTACCCTTACCTTTTCTGCCTGGGATTTTATTTCCCCAGTTGTGTATGAGGTTCCCATATGATAATACTTAGACTTTGGATGTCTTGTCTAATTCAGCACTGGGTACATGTTAGGTTGTTAGATAGTGATGTCTCTGTTTTGTGTGAGAAGTAAGGAACTTGCCCACCTTGAGAAAAAAACATATGGTCTTCTTGACAGCCAGATTTGGCATGATACCTTCTTGAGATGGGGTGTAATAGACCTTGGGAGCTGGCAAAGATTATGGAGGCACATTATCATCCTGTCAATGGGACCCCACTGTGAGAAGATGGTGCTAAATAAATATTGAGATCATTGTGTACTTAGGGAACAATCCTGGGGCAGAGTTACCCTGTACCAGTAGACTGAAAATCTTTGGGAAAAGTGACTTTAATCAGGAGACAACTTCAAGTAAAAGATACTCTTCAGAAAGAGGAGGCTGGGGTTGATCTTAATTTTGGGGGCAGATATTAGCTGGGTTTGTGTAGTAGATTAGGAATGCAGAGTTATTGCTTCAAAGGAAGTTACATTAGTGAGTGATATGGTTTGAAGGCATCAATTCAAAGGGAATGCTTTAGAAACTTAATTCCACTTCAACAGTATTAAGAAGTGGGACCTAGTAAGAGACGGTTATGTTAGTGGGATAACACTGTTGTGGCAAGAGTGGGTTAGCTAACCAGAGAGTGGATTGTTATAAAGTGAGCCAGCCCTTATGTGTTTCTTTTGCTCTTGTTCTCTCACTATCTACATTCTATGAATGGCATAGCCAAAAAGCTCTCAGCAGAGACAGCTCCAACCTTGGAATTCCCAGTCTCTAGAGCGATGACCTGAGGAAATCTTCATTCTTTACAAATCATCCAGGCTGTGACATTTGTTTACAGCAATAGGAAATGGACTGGGACACCCAGAAAGGCTTTGTACTATACCAGGCTACAGTCCAACCCCTTGGCTTTCTCCCTACATTCTTTTTGGGAATTGCTGCCAAAGACCAGGGAGCATGTTGTAGGGATGTTCAAAGCACCTATGTTCTGATATTCTGTTGAGCTCAGAAGGTAAACAATACTCTTATATTGGAAAATAAACTGTTTTCTTCCCAATGACTCATATAAAGGTGAGATATTCCTATGATCCATTGAACACACATTATAGGCATAAGTAAGTATACCAAGGTAGGGAGTGATAGGAATTCTAGGAAAGAAGGCAAAATATTTCCTGGGGAATGAATATATGTTCTTTCTTGATTTGATTCTCAAATCTAAATTACTAAGTAAGACTAATCTAAGACTGAGAAATCCAAAGCAATATATTGACTCTTTCTTGTGCATATATAGGTGTTTCAATGCAATGGAATGCACTTCCTGAATGTATAGTAAGCTACCTTTTTGCTGTTATGGTTTGCCAGTTTGGTGTTTTAGGTCCACTAAAGATGGTGAGGAGATGGATCAATGGGCAAAATGTTTCCTGTGAAAATATGAAGACCTGAGTTAGGATTTCAGCATCTATATAAAAGCTGGGTGCAGTGGTGACGATCTGCAACCCCACTGTGTGTGTGTGTGTGTGTGTGTGTGTGTGTTTGTGTTGGGCATAGAGACAGGCAGATCCAAGGGGCCTACTGGCCAGCAATTCTAGATGAAATATTGAGTTCCATTTCAAACCTTCAGGAAGATATCTGACATAGATATCTGGCCTCCAGATGCCCATGCAGGGAGAACATCCCTGCATACACATGTGCACATATATGCATACACCATATACACACAAAAAATTAGAAAAAAGTTGTGGTAGAAGGAAAAGTATTCTTGTTCCTGTCACAGATAGGATGAAGCTATCCAATCCCCACTCAGATTCTCATCACTCCCATTGTCTCTGAAGTTGTCATCACTTTTGTCACTTAAGAGGTGAAGGAGCCAAGGCAGACAATTCTGTCCTCTCTCCTGTCCCAATGGCGGAGATTGAACCAGGGGTCAGTCTGTTCCCAAATGGTGTCCCTTGACTCTATGTGGTGTTTTCTATGCTCTTTGTAGTTTTTCTCTTTGTCATGTTCTCACTTTTTTTGCTTGTGATAGATCAACATATCAAGAAATGTGTCATGGGTGACCTAAGCAAAAAGGAACTATGTGTCTTGAGTGGGGGAATCATATTTTATACTGTGGGAAGTAGGAAAAGAACAACTGCTCTTTTCTGTTTTTTCTGTTCTTCAAGGTCCCATGACCCAGAGCAAATAGGTCTTAACAAATTTAATCTTATTATGATAGAACAACTAAGAGGACTAAGATCAGAGCTGAAGCAGGAAGTCTGTTGGAGAGCTTGAGGCAGTATCTTAATCCCTGACTTATCTGATTTGTATGCCCCAGTCTAAAAATAGAGAGAGACCTATGGAATCTAGGTAATATGACGGAGCTTCTTCAATGGACTTTGACCTAGGGTACTTTGTCTTAGTCTTTCTCAGATGCTGGTACTCTCTGTGTAATGCTGTGATTAAGGATAAAGATGATAATGAAATAAAGATAGACCATCTGGGAAGGCCAAGCAAGTATTTGTGCTTCACCTCTGGGAACTTGTAACTGTAAGATGCAACACAGTTCCGTAGTCTATGCTATAGTGAAGGGAACTCTATGATAAATTCTGGTTGTTCTTACAGAAGACCTAGGTTCAAATCCCAGCACCCACACTGCAACTAACAAATGTAATTCCAATCTGAAAATTTGTTTTGTCTTTTATACTCGTGATGTTTCTCTTCCTATGAAGGTTTCCTCCAATGAAGGTGACCTTTCTACAAAAAGTGACTATAAATGTCCTTCTCTGACAGGGTTGAACGCAGGAGTTTGTAGAGATGGGGATCCAATGCCCTCTTCTGTCCTCCATGGGCACTGTACAACATGGGTGCTCTTACATGCAGGCATAATACACACATAAAAAGCAAACAAAAGCAGAACTTTGAACTGTCATTAACTCTCTCTTCTTGGCTGAAAATTTGTTTTGTCTTTTATAATCGTGATGTTTCTCTTCCTATGAAGGTTTCCTCCAATGAAGGTGACTTTTCTACAAAAAGTGACTATAAATGTCCTTCTCTGATAGGGATGAACGCAGGAGTTTGTAGAGATATATCATCAGACAAAAATCCTGAGTGATGAAAACCTTTTTTTTTTTTTTTTCTGGGTGATGTCCCGATGACCTGTTCATCAATTTCTTGCAAATATTAGTGACTTTTTAAAAAACTGGTACCAGGAATTGATCTTAGGGCTCAACACAGGCTAAACATATGCTGTACCATTGAGTTATAGCCCCAGACATTGATCTTAATTCCTGCTGATTTTGTGTATTATGGGGTTTGCTTCTTCCATGAAAGTCTCCTCTGTCCCTCATCATTTTGTGACTCCTGTGACATCACAGAGAAGGAACACAGTAGATTTTAAATTTCTCTGTGACAACCATGTTAGTCCCTTTTGTGAATATGCCCTGTAGATACTTTCCCCAAGTTTATCTCACATAAAATTGAAGTGACAGTCTGTAAAATCTTTGTTTTTGCTTTGAAATAAGCAAAACAGGTTGAAAATAGTTTTCTATTTGAATACGTAATTGGATTTGGAACATTTTTATTTCTAAACTCAAAGGAAGAATTGTAATATATATTTGGATCTGTTAATTCAAACATACTCAAGATATATTAGTGTTGGGTGGAGACAACCAGAATATCTAGCCTCAAAGTGCCCTTAAATTTATCAAAATAGAAAATTATGATGGCAATACATAATCTAACACTGCATTTGGCTAAGTTAAATGAATTACCTCAGAGTTCACGTGAAGTACAAAGGCCTTCACTCCCTCAGCTCATTCTTCACGTCCCCCCTCCTAATGTTCTGGAGACTTTTTTTAAATTGAATTTTTGTGTATTTTATACAGAGCATCTCAATCAATCTTAACCATCTATATACCTCCTTCCCAACTGGCACCCTCCCCATAGCCCCCCATCACTGGAATTTATACATTCTGTCATTTGTCTTAAGGCCTATTGTGTCAAGTTAGTGTCCCCAGACATCCCTCACTGCACGTTTATCTACTGAGTTCTACTCAGCCTATCTAGAGTCTCTCACTTAAGGAAGATCAGCTCTTCCTCACCCAGCAGCAATCAGCTGCCAATATTTCTTCAGCTAAGATTGGGCTCAGCTGTTCACTTCCCCAGTTCCATGCCGGGTTTTTGTCTAGGTTTGCATGGGTCCTGTGCATGCTGACACCATTGCTGTAGGTTCATATGAGCAGGGCCCCAGTAGCTTGTAAGACTCTATCTTCATATGGTTATGCACCTCCTCCCTGGCTCTTACAGTCTTTCCTCCCCCTCTTCCTCAATGGTCCCTGAGTCCTGGGTGAGTGTAGTTTAATATAGGAGTCCTGTCCAAGGACCATGCAACCTCTACACCTAAGGCTCACATAACATAGAACAAAGAGTAAAGAGGACACTAATGAATATCTCAACTCTGATTAATGAAGCTCCCTCATGCAGCAAAGTGCCAGGAACACAAAAGTTCACAAATGGCCAAAGTGTAGAGACTAAGAGTGCAGAATGCTATTCCTTGGTCTGGATACTCTTGATTGCTCCTAGAGCCCAAAGTCAGAAGAGTGAGGGATAGTTTCAAGGAGACAAATAGGTGGCTCTGTATGAAATTTTATGTTCCAGCAATGGGTGAGGAATATCTCTACCAAGGAAGGGTAAAGAAACACCAGTTTACTGTTTAGGGCTTTCTGAAAATGAGCAAACCAGGATGAATTAAGTATAGCTTTCCTGAGAGTTTGGAAACTGAATGACTTCCTCTCTTCTACAGAGCAGCTCTTTCCTTTTCAAGGCATGTCTAAGAATTCTCTGTATCCTCAGAAGTTGGTAAATCCCGGGATATGTGGTTTATTCCAGTCCCTGCCTCATCCTCAGAACTGATGTACACAGGTTGTAGTAGCATGTCCACGTCTCCCCACATTTGAATGTTAGTTCTTTTTTTCCCTGTCTTTTTGAGACAGGGTCTCCCTATAGCCCCAGCTGGCTTGGAACTCACAGAGATACCCCTGCCTCGGCCTACCTAGTGCTTGGATTAAAGGCATGTGTCACCAAGCCTGGCTTTGAATGTTTGTTCTTTAGACTGTCATCTAGATTTTGTGCTAATTCTATATATCAACCAAAGTGTGGGAAGTCTGTTGAGCTCTAAAACTGTGGACATTTTGGTGACATTTTCTTGCCTTATGCCCTTGTCTCATATAATATTGATTTTTTTCTTATATAGTTTCTTGAATTAGATGGAGGAAGAATTATTCCAGATTTTCTTATAAACTCGTAGACTCTTAGAACTAAAAGGTCTGGAGCTGATATAGACAGTATTAGCTACAATATATTTATTTTCAGATGAGAAAACTGTAGCAAGAGAATGAAAATTGGGGCTCTTTAGTGAGGAATGACTTTTAGAGCTCAGGTAACAGCACCTATTTAGGGACAGTTTATAAAGATTGGGATAATCTATATAGATATTTTGGGAGTTTGAGAAAAATAAAACATCGAGGAATAGATATGCTGATCCTATATTTTCCTTCCTTCCATTTTTATGTATTATTATATCTTAGAAATAATTTCTTGGGGCAAATATTTACCAGACTATAGGTCAAGAATCATTGATGTCCTATCCTTACAGAACTGCCCTATGTTTAATGGTATGCAGAAATTGTTTCTCATATTATTTCTCCTCTCTAAAATAGGTGCTTTCTAAAATTCTGAAAAAAATCAAGCATCTTTCTTGCTTTTTCAGGCTGTCCTCTGGAGTCACCAAGGAGAGGAGCTCTGGGAGAGAAGAAAGATGGGCTCGGAAAAGTTCCTTTCCTCCTTATGAGGACAGCAAGGCAGCTCAGGGCTTCTGAAATCTGTATACCTGGAACATTGGTTTAAAAGTGACTGAGCTTACAAGTAGTCCCCTGTGCCGTCACATTCCAGATAGGAGAGGGATTCTGAGATGGCTTCTTACCTGTACTGACAAGATAGCAGTGCATGTTTTGAGATGCTCAGAAGAGTTCGGAGTTACAAAGAAATTTTCCTCAAATTTCCTTACTTCTTTTACTTAACTGCTTTTATTCAGTCCAAATCTCAAGTTGATTTCCTACTTCCAGCTGAAATTCTAGATGAATAAATGACATCTGGCATCTTATGTTCCTAAAGTCACACATGATACCATTGCTTAAGGAGAAAAGAAGCTCAGTCATTCTATGACTCAGCAAATTATGAATCCAGGCCTACAGATTTCTTCTCTTTAAGACAATCATGCAGCAATATCACATGAATATTCCAAAAACGTTCTGTCCAGGTTTCATTGTTGTCTTATACCATGATCCTCTGAAATCATAGAGTAGAATGTAGTTTCATTGCGATAGGACATAGGGAAGGGATTCCCATAGACTTTGTCTACCTAAAACTTCACGGATTCTGTATTAGTCAAATTTCCCACCTATATCAAGTATCTGAGATAATCAGTGCATATTGAGAAAAATATTTTGGCTCAACATTTTGGAGGTTCTAGCCACTGATGAGTTAGCCTGCTGCTTTTGGGCCTTCATTGCAGAAGCACATGGTGGAGCACGACTAATCAGCTCAGGACTGGGTAGTAAGAGCGGGGAGGGATTGGAGAGGAACTGTCCTCCCCTCTGGTCCCTTCGAGGGCATACCTTCTTCTAGGTTCTATCTGTTAAATTTCTACCTTTTTTTTCAACAGTGCCAAGGTGGGTATCAAACACTAAATATTAGACCTTTGGGAAGAAACTTACCCAAACCACAGAAGTTTCGAAAATATGACTTCTTTATCAACAACTAGAGCCATGTTTTTTTCTTGCAAGTTTCACACATGATTCTCCCTCATCTTCATCCACCATATCTACATGTTTACCTCTTCAACCCCTTTTAACACACATATACATGTCTAAGTTTATGTAGTTAAAAACTGGGAGAAGTTGTCTGAGAGTTACTGTGACTTCAAAGTGCTCCCATAAGATGAGGGAGAGGATGATTTACACATTTAGAATTGATGTCCTGAAAGATGCAGTCATGGCATACAATGTGGCCAATCATAAGCCCTTCCGATGCAGTGAGAATCACTGTGATGATCAGCTAAGAGCTGGAGGAATGCTGTGGAGGAATCACTATGTGTTTTGCTAGTAACAGGCCGAAAGCTCCTCTGCTCCCCCCTCCTCCAGTGGACAGCTCATTTATTATGGCGGAAGCAGAGGTTTATATAGGAAAGCTTTGCAGGCAAAGAGGTGAGGTTGGGTTTTCCCGGGTGTGGTGGGGAGGGGGGCTTCTAAGTCTACCTGGCCTTTGTCCTGTCCTCCAGTCACATAATCTACAAGGGACCCGGTTAGGATTAAAGGATTAGAGGCTTAATAGTGTCGCTTGGGGGTTGTTGGGTAAGAGACAGTGTATCTAGAATGGAGTGGGCCAGTTTCCTGCCGTCCTCACTATGAGGTATCTGGCCTGATGGCCATGCTCTACATTCCAGACACCCCTGATTTATCCCAACATCTCCCCCTTTGTCCTTTCTTTTATTTGTTTAATTATTTATTTAATAACCACATAATTAGAAGAAGCATTTC
>NW_008360324.1:1457194-1458636 GCF_000622305.1 Nannospalax galili | reverse complement strand
TTAGTTACCATTTGGGAGTCTCTTTGTTCACACTGACCAACAACTCAAAAGAAGGTGTCTCCTATCTGGCATTGTTGCTTGTTATGTAGCCTTTAACTATACATACGGACTCTTAAAAAATTATATTGGCCCCTTTAATCTTTCATTGGTTATTCTTTCCTTTTGGACGTTTAAGGCCATACAGTTGGCCCTGATAAACCAATTTATTTTTACCCTTAAGGTCATTTGAGGACCTGTTCCTTAGGGGTCACATGGCCTTGGGAGGAGCCCCTGGCTCCTTTATTTTACCACTTCTGCCTATATGAAGATAAGTCAAAGGTCCTGCTCGATCATGGTTGGCTTCACTTGGAAGCATGGAGGAAATGATTCCTCTGTGTTGATCCTCCTCTTTGTAGATTAGACACAGGTTCAAGTCCATCTCATGGGGTCTCCTCGGCCTCCTTGATCAAGAGGACAGGTGACCCACAACAATTACAGGACACTTTGAGAGATGTTCATAGTCCCCTGGAACTAGTCAACCTAGGAGGGCAATGAGCAAAAACTGTCCTTTATGTCCATCTGACCAAATTAGTATAGGCCTCAAACACCCAAGAAGGTTAGTTCCACCAGTCTGGTACTTTTAACTACTGTGTGCCATGTAGATAAATCTTGGGCAAAGACCAATTGTTCTCAGATAAGCCTCGCCTAGACATATATTTCTTGATCTGGTATGTATAATTTGTCAGTAGATTTTTGGACTAATATGGTTCCCTCTGGTTTTTAAAACTAGCTAGGCATTATTTATCTCTCACATTTTCTAACCACTCCATCATTGTTTCCTCAATTAAGGTGCCCCCATTTCACCCCTTTCTCCCTTGATAATACCCTTCTCCTATGGTCCTACCTCTCATGAGCTCCTTCTTTCCCTTTATCCCCTAGGTTCCTTGTATACCCTTCCCTCCCACCTCTTTTAAACTAACCCAATTTTTTGGTCTTTTGAGATAGGGTCTCCCTGTAGCCCCAGCTTTCCTGGAACTCACTATGTAGACCAGGCTGGCCTTGAACACACAGAGATCTGCCTGCCTCTGCCTCCCGAGTGCTGGGATTAAAGGCATGTGCCACCACGCCTGGCTACTAACCCAATTTTTATCCATATCTCCCTTATTAACGCTTGTTTTCCTACTGTTCTTCTCTTTCAGGTTCTTTCTTTTCCTTTACCTCCCTGGTTCCTTTCCATTATTCAGGTTCCTGTAGTTATGTCTGGATACATACTCACTTATCAGGATTGATTCTAGGATCCATATATGAGGGAGAACATACATTGATTTTTTTTCTGCATCTGTGTTACTTCACTTTGTATAACAGTTTCTAGCTCCATCCATTTACCTGTAAATTTCATGATTTCATCTTTCTTTACTGCTGAGTAAAACTCCATTGTATAAATGAACCACATTTTCATCATC
>NW_008360324.1:1455600-1456922 GCF_000622305.1 Nannospalax galili | reverse complement strand
TTCCTTAATTATTAGTGATGTAGAACACCTTTTAAGATGCTTCTTAGCCATCTTTACTTCTTCTTTTGAGAACTCTCTGTTCAGCTCCTTAGCCCATCTTTTAATTGGATTACTTCCTGTCTTGATTCTCTGTTTTTTTTTTTTTGAGTTTGTTATATATTCTGGATGTTAAACCCCTGTCAGATGCGTCGCTGGCGAAGATTTTCTCCCATTCTGTAGGTTTTCTCTTCACTTCCCTGGTTGTCTCCTTTGATGTACAGAAGCTTTTTAGTTTAATGAGGTCCCATTTGTTGATTCTTGATCTTGTTTCCTGAGCAATTGATGTCCGGTTTAGAAAATCCTTTCCTACACCTATATCTTGTAGGTTTTTCCCAACGTTTTCTTCTAAGAGTTTCAGAGTTTCAGGCTTTACATTGAGGTCTTCGATCCATTTGGAATTGACTTTTGTGCAAGGTGAAAGATAGGGGTTTAGTTTCATTCTTCTACAAGTGGAGATCCAGTTTTGCCAGCACCATTTGCTGAAAATGCTGTCTTTCCTCCACTGACTGTTCTTGGCCCCTTTGTCAAATATCAGTGGCTGAAATGACATGTACTCATATTTGGGTCTTCAATTTTGTTCCTTTGATCTATGGGTCTATTTTTGTGCCAGTACCATGTTGTTTTTATGACTATAGCTCTGTAATACAGCTTAAAATCTGGCATAGTAATCCCCCCAGCATTGCTCTTAGTGCTCAGGGTTGCTTTGGATATCTGAGGTTTTTGTGCTTCCATATGAATCTTAGGATGTTTTTTTCCAATTCTGTGAAAAATGTCATGGGGATTTTGATTGGGATTGCATTGAATCTGTTAACTGGCTTTTGGTAGGCTGGTAATTTTCACAATATTAATTCTTCCAATCCATGAGCATGGGAGGTCCTTCCATCTTCTGATGTCTTCCTAGTCTCTTTCTTTAAAGATTTAAAATTTTCACTGTAGAGGTCTTCAATGTCTTTTGTCAGGTTTATTCAGAGATTCTTTTGCAGCTATTGTGAAGGGGAGTGTTTCCATGTACTCTTTCTCTGGTTGCTTGTTATTGGTATATAGAAAGGCTACAGACTTTTGTAGGCTAATTTTGTAACCTGCCACTTTACAGAACGTGTTAATAATTTCTAGGCATTGTCTGGTGGAATTTTTGGCATCCCTTAGATATAATTTCATATCATCTGCAAAAAGGGATAATTTGATCTCTTCTTTTCCAATTATTACTCCTTTAATTTCCTTCTCTTGTCTTACTGCTCTTGCAAGAGTTTCATGCACTGTGTTAAAAAAGAGTAAGAGCACAT
>NW_008360324.1:1453970-1455253 GCF_000622305.1 Nannospalax galili | reverse complement strand
TGATGTTGGCTGTGGGTTTGTTATATATGGCTTTAATTATGTTGAGGTATGTTCCCTCCAGTCCAATTCTCTCTAGAACTTTAAACATAAAAGCATTTTGAATTTTGTCAAAGGCCTTCTCAGCATCTATTGAGATGATCATGTAGTTCTTGTCTTTGAGTCCATTTATATGATTTATGACATTTATTGACTTACGTATGTTGAACCAACCCTGCATCTTTGAAATATAATGTTCTGGATCTCTTTGGTGCCTGTTGTGATGTTTCCCCTTTCATCTCTGATTTTGTTGATTTGGAGATGCTCTTTCTTTCTTTTGGTTAACTGGGCTAGCAGTCTGTCAATCTTGTTTATCTTTTCAACGAACCAGCTCTTTTCAAAGAACAAGTTCTTTGTATTGCTTTCTTTGTTTTGATTTTATTAATTTCTTCCCTGATTTTTGTTATTTCTTCTTGCCTGCTGGGTTTGGGTTTTGTTTGTTGTTGCTTTTCATGTGTCTTGAGTTGCAATGTTAAGTCATTTATTTGTTTTTGTTCCAATTTTTTAATGTAGGAACTTAGAGCTATAAACTTCCCTTTACGGACATTAGAGGTGTACCCCAGAGGTTTTGTTGTGTTGTATTGTCCTTTTCAATTAGTTACAGGAATACTTTTATTTCTTTCTTAATTTCTCTTTTGACCCATCCATCATTCAGGCGTGTGTCGTTTAATCTCCGTGTGTTCATGTGGTGACTAAGGCTTCTTCTGATGTTGATTTTAAACTTTATTGCATTGTGGTCTGATAGACTGCATGGGATTATTTCAGTCTTTTTGTATTTGTTGAGGTTTATTTTGTGCCCCACTATATGATCGATTTTGGAGATGGTTCCATGGGGGTGCTGAATAAAAAGTATGTCCTTTAGTGCTTGGGTGGAATACTCGGTAGATATCTGTTAGGTCCATTTGATATAAGGTATTGTTTAATTCTGATGTCTCTCTGTTAACTCTCTGTCCTGTTGACCTATCTAATGGAGACAATGGGGTATTGAAGTCTCCTACTATTAATGAGCTGGGATTGATCTGGGTCTTAAAGTCCTATAGTACTGTTTTTATGAAGTTGGGTGCAGCAGAGTTTGATGAATATAGGTTCATGATTGTAATATCTTCTTGGTCAATTGTTCCTTTGATCAGAATAAGTGACCCTCTTTATCTCTTCTGATTAGATTTAATTTAAAATCTATTTTGTCAGATATTAGAATTACAGTGCTTGCTTTTTTCTTAGTACTGTTTACTTGGTATATTTTTTTT
>NW_008360324.1:1453357-1453877 GCF_000622305.1 Nannospalax galili | reverse complement strand
TGGGGAATTCAATCCGTTAATATTTAAAGTTACTAATGAAAGATGTGTATTGAATCCTGTCATTTTTATTTCTGTTCACATTCTTGTTATAGCTGCACATTTCCACAGTAATACCTTCATTGTATTTCTTTCTGCAATCCTTTGGGTATAGTCATTCCTTTCTTCAGCTCTTTGTATTGCTTCCAGAACTCTCTGAAGGGCTCATTCTATGGCTGGTTTGGTGAACATGAATTGTTACAGCCAATTCGTGTCATGGAAAATTTTCCATTCCCCTTCAACTATGATAGATAGTTTTCCAGGGTAAAGTATTCTGGGTTGGTGTCCATGGTCATTTAGAACTGAGACTACTTTGGTCCAGGTTTTTCATAGTTTGCATTGAAAAATCAGCTGTAATCCATTAGATAGGTCAACAAGGCAGAGAGTTAACATAGTTTGCACTGAAAAGTCAGCTGTAATCCAATCCTTTTGGGCATGAAAAGCTGGTCTGTCTAAGCTCCTGGTTCTCTGTTTTGATCTCATA
>NW_008360324.1:1431436-1452977 GCF_000622305.1 Nannospalax galili | reverse complement strand
GATTCTCATTGTGCTCCTCTAGAGGACTATTGGTATTTGGTGGGGATATGTTATTTTGCTTTTTCATGTTATCATTTTTTCTCTGTGATTTTGTCATATGAATTTCTTTTATAGTTTCTGATTCTTGTGTGAGACTCAGGCCTTCAAGTTTATGTTTTCTTCTTTTTGTGAACTTTGTGTCTTTGTGGTTTACTTTTTGGGCATGAAAAGCTGGTTCGTCTAAGCTTCCGGTTCTCTCTTTTGATTTTATACTGGAGTGGCCAGATTGCTTTTGTCTTCAGGAGTTCCCACAGAGGCCAAAGTCAGATGAGGATCAGATGCTGTCAGGCTTTCTCCTAAGGTCTGAATCCCTCCAGGAAAGTGTTGTCCTCAGGAATTTGGGGTTGGACTGGCCTGGGAGCAGGGCCCAGGAAAGATGCTTGTCTCGGGCAGCTGGTGGCCATGCAACCTAGAGATGTGAAGGGAGATGGGGACAGGAAAAGGCCCCAAGGGCTCCTGGGGACCAGGAGAGAGGCTGGTTTGCTGTGCAATCTCAGGGAAACAGAGGGAGCTGTGGGTGGGACCAGGCCCAGAGGGCTCCTGGGGACTGCGAGGAGGAACTGGGTTGGTCTGGATGCAAAGGATCAGGAAGCAGTGGTGGTTCCTGTGGTGTCTGCAGGGCCAAGACAAGGAATGGGACATCACCTAGGCTAGGAGGAGAGATGGGCCAGGGAGATGGGAGGGTGAATGAGCCTGGGGGATTCAAGGCACCGAGGGTGCAATGGAGTTACCCAGAAGAGAGGCTGGCGGGTTGTGCAGGCTGCAAGGCAGTGGGTGGACTGGACTTACCCAGGAAACGTGCTGGCACCAGGATGCCTGGAGGCTGTGCATCCCAGGGAAGTAAAGGGACGTGAGGGAGTGACCAAGCCCAAAGGGCTCCTGGGGACTGTGAGAAGGAACTGGGTTCATCTGGATTCAAGGGATCAGGAAGCAGTAGTGGTTCTGGGCTGAGAGGTCAGCCCCAGTGTTCAGGAAAGAGGCTGGTGGTTTGTGCCAGCTCCTCTGTTTTTAAACCTGAAATATTTTCATTGAATTTTTGCAAATTTCATACAATGTATTTGATCATATTTGACCCCTCCCTTATCTTCACTTCCCTTATAGTCCCTACCCTCACTGGATTTCATGTACTCTGTCATATATATTAAGGCCTATTGAGTCAAGTTTTGGTACCCAAATGTCCTTTGATGTGCTTCCATCCCCTGGAACCTGGTTAACCTATCTATCATCACACCCTTAAAGAAAACTGACTCTCCCTCTCCCAGCAGTTAGCAGTTGCCAATAGTTCCTCAGACAAGACGGGCTTTTATCCACTTTCCTGCATCTATGTTGGAATTTTAGCTCACTTGAGCTTGCATAGGTCTTATGCATTGCCATGAGTTCTTATGAATAACTTCCCAGCTGTTTGGAAAACTCTGTTTCCTTGTGGACATCCACCACTGCTGGCTTGTACAATCTTTCTACCCTCCTCTTCTGCATTGGTCCCTGAACCTTGGGTGGCAAAGGTTTGATACAGGTGTCCTATTCAGGGATAAGCACTCTGCAGTCTCTTATTCTCTGCGCTTTGGCCAGTTGTGGCTTTCTGGGTTAATCACCATCTGTTGCATGAGGAAACTTCTCTGGTGAGAATTGAGAGTATAAATATTCTTTCTACCCCCGTTCTTCTATGTTCCCTGAGCCTAGGTATAAAGGTTGCATTGTAGATGTCCCACTTAGGGCTGGGCACCTCACAGACACTTATTCTCTACATTTGACCAGTTATGGAACCTTTAAATAGTCTCCATGTAGTACAAAAAGAAGCATCTTTGACGAGTGGTGACAGATACACTTGTCTGTAAACATAAGGATATAAATTTAGAGTACAGTAAGAAATTATGTTGGTTTAGAAATGTGACAAAAGTAGGTTTTTCTCTAGGATCTATGACCTTTCCAAGTCATGTGTATTTGGCTATGTTTATAGTAAAACACATGACTTTCCTCCTGTTGAGTGGGCCTTAAATTCAATTAGACAGCTGCTGATTACCCCAAGATAAAAGTGCCACTACTATACCAGTAGAGATTATTTACTAGGATGGGATTATTTATTGTTTTTCTTCCTTGGCAGTTTGCCTAGTATCTTCTGATACTATGGGAGCTAGTCTTCAGGGAGGAGGCTTCTAGATCAGCTCCAGCTTGATTGCTCCAAGTCCTGTGTCCAAAGTATGTCCTGTTTTCATCAATAGGGTCTTACCTTCAAGCTTTGGGAGGCAATCAAGGGCTGTGGCAATAGCCTGTGCTATTTTGGGAGTCTTTTGGATTATGCTGACCAACAAATGAAAGGGAGGTTTCCCTGCCTGGCACGGTGTTTTTTTTGTATATAGCCTTCAGCTACACACACACACACACACACACACACACACATGCACGCACACACGCACGCACGCACACACACACAATGTATATTTTTTCAGTAGGCTTTTGAACTAATACATTTACCTCTTTTTTCACATCTAAGTGTTATTTATCTAGGGAACTTTCTCTTTACACTGAGCAGGAAACTACACTGCAGTGCTTCCTGTCAGTTTATAGTCCTGCTTTCCTTCCTGCACTCCCTGAATGGGCCTGGGTGCAGGAAACTACTTACAATTTCTCACAGGAAGAATCTGGGATAATTCTACTAGCAAAACCTATTCCAGAAAGATTTAGTTTCAAAGGGCCTTTGCATGTGTCCTGAAAATTGCTAGCCTTGATGTTGTAGCAAGGTTTAGCAGGAGTTTCTTGGGCCTTCTGAACTTTGTTAGTGAGGATGTGATAAGCACCTTAGTGTCCACTTCCTGCTTTAAACACTTAAAGGGCTTTCTATTTTCTATATATCTGACTTTAGAAGCTCTGGTCTTCTTTATTTCTTTTAACCTAGAAGGAATTACATTTCGAGGAATGGGGCAATGAGACCTTAGAACAGTGCCATCTCCTTTGTTTAAAGTCATTATGGTGTTTATTTAATTGTGGAACATCCTCACAAAGCTCTGTCTGCTTCTATAAACTCTAGAGGTTGAGGTAAAAAGCAACCAGGTAGTGGATGATTCCAAAGTGTCATCTGCTTTTAACGTGGTGAAGAACAAAACAATATTGGTGTGAAATTTGTTGAACAGGTAAATACAAAAGAGGAAAAAGTAGAAGAAATTACACTCAGTAAGAATCAAAGGCAGGATATAGAAAGTGATAAGAAGACATGGCAAGCCCAAATATGAAGAAAATATGAAAAAAGATATTGTTTGTTTGAGGCAGGGTCTTACTTTGTAGCCCAGACTGGTCTGGTGCTCATTATATAACCAAGGCCTGCCTCAAACTTAGGGCAATCCTCTTCAGCTTCCAGACTGTTGAGCTTTCAAGCATCAGACACCAACTTGAAATGAAGCTGTTGCTTCATCACCAGGTCAGTAAGGAGGTGGCAGAGAGAGGAGGTAAATTTTAAGGTTTTCAGTGATTCTTGGCTAAGGGTCCTCATGAATTATACTCATACATGTTGGAATTGCTTGGATAGACACAAGTCAAGGCTGAGCTAGGAAGGTCTTTCCTGGTATATGAATGGAGCATGATACATGTGAGCCCTGACTTAGCTGAACCCAGTGTCCAGGTGTAAAGTACCCTTAACCTTTGCAAAATTGAAATTCCTGGCCTATGAAAAAATTAACATGTTTTCTCTGAGGTGGGTAATAGCTAGAAATTTTGGGCTGATAAAATATTTGAATTTGAGAACATTTTCTCTCATAGGAAAAATGATGTTTCTCATGTCCTCAACCCAACCAAAGCATATATGGTCTTATTTGTAGACAACCAGAATGTTTAGTTCAATGGTATCGCTGTATAAATGAGAATAATATAATTGAAGAGCTAAGTGAATTACCTCAGCGTTCACATGAGGCCACTGTAACTCCCAGTCTTTTGTACCAAGGACTTCACTCCTTCTTCTAATGTTTTGAGATCCTTGTCCCTAGAACCCAAAGTCAGAGGAGTAAGGAACAGTTTCAAAATGGTCAGGTGAGTGGCTTTGTTTCAACTTCCTGTTTAAGGGATGAATGGACAGTGTTTCTGCCATGGAGGGGTGAAAAGACAGCAGTTTGTTATCTAGGGCGTCTTGTGAGAGATGAAGTGCGGACAGCTGCCCTTCCTAAGCTCAGTAACTAAATGGTCTCCTCTCTCTCATGCAGAGCAATTTTTCCTTTTTAAAGGCATTCTTCAGAATTTCTCTGTACACTTAGAGGCTGATAAATCCTGGACTCTGTGTTTTTTTTCTTGTTCTTGCCTCAATCATAGCACTGATTTACACAGGATGTGATACTATGAGCAAATCTCCCAGATTTTACTATTAGTTCCTTAAGTGTTATATGCTACATTTTGAATGCTAACTCTATATTTGATGAAGTTTAGGGATTCAGTTTACACACTAAAATATGTACATTTTTGTGACATGTACTTGGGGGTCATGTCATTGCCTTTATTTTAAAAATTATTTTTATTTATTTATTTGTATGCATGTGTCTGTATGTATGTGTACACACAGTGAACATAGGTACCTGTGGAGGTCAGAAGAGGGCATTGAATCCCTTGGAGCTGGAGTTGCAGCAGTGTGAGCTGCCTGACATGGGTGCTGGGAACCAAACTCTGGTCCTCTGGAAGATCTGCAAGTGCTCTTAAGTACTCAGCTCTTTCTCTAGCTCTTGCCTTTAGTAATTTAGATAGGCTTCTTTTGATAAATATATAATGCCCATGAGTTATGTCAGATGTGAAGAGAACATTGCAGATTTAAAAAATATGCAAAGTTAAGGGAAACAGAAAATATAAGCTCTAATATTATCAGCTAGCAAAATTTAAAATTCTATCTTTCTTTTCAGTAGGGTGAAACTTAACTTGGAGGAATTTTTATTTTAAGTTACCACTCTTACTTGGGGGCAAGCTACCAAGGTTGAGACTATCCACATGGAAATTTTGAGAAATGAACACGGGACCTTAGAGAAGGCTTAGTCTTCCATTCAGCTGAAACTGATCTGGAAGTTTACTTTCCTCTTTTCATTACTGGAAAAGTCATCTTATTTATGTGTTCTGGAGTGAAATGTTCCATTTTCCATTTTTACATCTTCTGATTGTACAAAGAGTTCTACAACAACTGGTATTTGTCAGTAATCTTCAGTGATGTTTACCAGATTGTGGAACATTATTCACAGCATTTTATCCTAATTTAAATGTTTTGAGATAGCATGGATACTTGGAAATGTTTGCAATCTCAGTCCTGAAGAAGACATTCTGTCAGTTTGGTACACGAAGCAATAAACTCAATTTTTTGTGTGTGTTTCAGGATGCCTTCTTCGGGCCTCTGGGAGAGAAGCTCCTAGAAGAGAAGTGCCTGGGATGAGAGAAGAGAGCTCAGTTCTTGTGGAGACAGTGGGAGAACGAACCCAGGAAGTCTGCCCAGTAACATCCGTTTGAGGCTGACTGTGCCTGTGAGGTGTCTCAACGCACTGTCTCAGGAGAATGCCTTTATACTAAAATGAAAATGACAATAAAGATTTTGAGAATCTCGAAAAGCATTATTATCAGAAATTTTTTGTTGTTGAACTTCTACCATTTTTCATTCCATTAATGAATCAAACCCCCAAACACACCTTGGTTGTCCAAATGAAGTCTTATGTAAGTGACTTGTGCTATTCCTTTTCCCTAGAACAATACTTGGTTTCAAGAATTTATTTTTAGAAAAATATTATTTTTATTTTATATGTATGAATGTTCTGCCTGTATGCATGTAAGTGTGCCTGTGACATGCAATGCCTGTGGAGGTTAGAAGAGGGCGTCGAATCCTATGGAACTGGTGATACGGACCATTGTTACCTCTCATGTGGGTGATCGGAATTGAACCCCAGTCCTCTTAACAGCCAGTGCTCTTAACTGCTGAGCCATCTCCCTAGCCCCCAGAATATACTTTTTAAGAACAGGTGACTTCAACTACTAAGGGTTCTGCTTTTTAGCATTTCCTTCAGCAAGTTATAGCTTTGTGGCTGTTTATGAAATTCTAGCAGAAACAGTCCACACTAAATCATATTAGCAGCTAAAAGAAAGCAAGCTTTCTTTGTCTTTGAGTTAGAACTGGATTCAACTGACGTCTTAGAAAAATCTGTTTAGAAGACATAGAGCTGATTTTCTAGTGAGGATTCTTGGAATAGCTTATAGAGAGAGACCACATCTCTCTCACTGCACATTTGCTTTAAAGAGAAAAAATTTGGGGCTGGAGAGCTGACTTGGTGGTTTAAAACATCTGCTGCTCTTGCAGAGGACCTGGATTTGGTTCCCAGCACCCAGATTAGGCAGGTCTCAACCACCTGTAACTCCAGATCCAGGGGATCTGATATCTTCTTCTGGCCTTTGAGAGAACCCTCACAATGAATGGATTGCCTTGAATCTCAGAAAATAGTTTGGACCTTGCACTTTTTAGTATTGTTGAACCTGTTAAAGGCTATAGGATATTTTAAAGTTGGAGTAAATGCATTTTGCATTATGATATGGCCATGAATCTGTGGGGTCCAGGGAACAGAATGTGGTGATTTGAATGAGGAATATCCTCCATAGACTCAAGTATTTGAGCACTTGGTCCCCAGCTGGTGGTGCTGTTTGAGAAGGGTTAGAGGTGTGATCTTGTTGGAGAGGGTATGTTACTGGGGAAGGGCTTTGTGAGTTTATAGCCTCAACCCACTTCCAGTTTGCTCTCTCTGATTTGTTTATGGTTGAAGATGTGAAGCATCCTGCTTCAGCCACCTTCCACCATGCCTATCTCTCCATGAAGGATTCTGAAAACTTAAGCTAGTATAAATTCCTTTTTCTGTAAGTTGTGTTGGGCATGGAATTTTGTCACAGCAACAGAAAAAGTAACTAATACAATTTTCAAACCATATGTCTAATAATACTCAAAATACAAAAGAAACTAAAATAATACAATATCAAGAAAATAAATAATCCAATAAAAATAGGCCAAGAACCTAAACATTCACATCTCAAAAAAAGATATACAAGTTTCCAGCAGATACCCAACAGATAAATGAAAGAACTGATCATTATCATTGATGATCATGGAAATGCAAATCCAAACCACTATGAGATGTGATGTGACCTCACACATAATAGAAGGGTTGTTAGCAAAAACAACCAACCAAAGAATAGCAAGTGTTGGTGAAGGTGTGAAGAAAAGAGAATCTGTTCCTGAGAGTGTAAATTAGTCATTATGGAAAAATATGTGGTGGTTCCTCAGAACCCAAGCATTACCATATAAGCTCATAACTGTACTTCATTTTTTGAAAATGTTTTATTATTTTTTATTTTATGTGAGTGAGTGTACTGCCTGCATGTATGTAAGTGCACCCATGTCTTGCAATGCCTGAGGAGGTCAGAAGAGGATATTGGATCCCTGGAACTGGAGTTACGGATGGTTGTTAGCCACCATGTGGGTGCTGGGAACCAAACCTGGGTCCTCTGCAAGAGCAGTCAGTGCTCTCAACTTCTGAGCCATCTCTCCAGCCCCATAATTGTACTTCTTAATCAGTATGTCAAAGAGATATTTACACATCCACAGTCATTGCTGTCCTAATCACAACAGCCAAGTAGCAGAAGTAGCTTAAACATTCATTGTCATGTAAATGGATAAAAAAAAACCGTGATATTAGCCAAAACCCTTCTGCTGCCTCTTGCCTGGGACCACAACCTCCTCTTGGCCCCTTTCATCCATTTGGGATTTACCAGACCTCAACCTTCTCGCAACCAGGGATTGATTACATAGTCTGCCCACATGGCCTGGAGATCCACGTAGGCTACCTGTGGCCTACTTATATCACCCCAGAACCCCACCATTGCTTTCCAGGGACGACCATCTCCACTGGGCCCTGTCCTTACCTTGGTGATTCACCAGATTCCAGATAATCCCCACTTGGGATTCTTCCAAATGCCAGAGAAACCCTGGCCCATCTCTACTTTCAAGACTCACCAGAGCCCTGCCACCTACCTGACTGGGACTCTTGAGTTGTTCCTTCCAGCCTTGAAACCCTGGCTCAGTTCACACTGGCAGGGGAAACCTGTTCCAAGCTCATTGACCAAGCCACTGCAGTGACCAAGTCAGAGGAAATCAACATTCCAACTCTATCATAAACTAGACCCTTTCATGAACATTATAAGCACCTCTGCTGAAAGAAGGTGACTTGAACAAAAAAAAAAAAAGAAAGAAAAGTTCAACCAACAAACTGACTCCAGATGTGCAAATCCTAATAGCAAAATAAAAACAACAGGAAAAAACAAAATAACATGTCTCCACCAAAGAAATACAAATCCCGTACTAATGAAACTGACCCGGAAGAACTTTCAGACAAAGAATTTAAATGAATGACTATAGATATAGTAAAAACAAAAACAAAAACAAAAAAACAAGAAACAAAACAAACTCAAAGATAACCAAGACAGAGATGAAAAATTAACCAAAAAGGAAGAGAGCATCTGAATTAATAAAATCAAAAAAGAAATGGAAAACCTATAGCAGACCCTTAGAAAATTCAGAAAATCATAAGCACATATTTAAAAATTTATTTTCCACTCAACTGAAATATGTAAAAGAAATGAATGAATTTCTTGATACATACAGCCTACCAAAGTTAAATCAATATGACATAAGTAATTTAAACAGACCCATAACAGCTAACAGGAGAGAAGCAGTAATTAAAAATCTTCAAACTAAAAAGAGCCCATGATCAGCTAGATTCTACCAGACTTTCAGAGAAGAACTAAAACCAATAATTCTCAAGTTATTCTGTAGAATGATCATCTCATCAAGAGATGGAAAGGCCTTTGACAAAATCCAACATTCGTTCATGATAAAAGCCATGGAGAATCTAAGGGTAGAAGGGGACATATACAAACATATTAAAGGTACTGTGCAACAGCCCATAGTTAACATCATGCTCAGTGGAGAAGAATTCAAAACGTTTCCACTAAAACCAGGAGCAAGGCAGGATTCCACTCCATTCACGCCCAGTATAATGCTTTAAGCTTTAACTAGGGCAATAAGACAAGTGAAGGAGATAAAGGGGATACAAATAGGAAGGGAAGAACTTAAACTATCCTTATTTGCAGATGATATGATTCTATGCATAAAAGATCCTAAAGATACAGCAGAAGTCCCTGAAAGCTGATAAACACATTAAGCAAAGCAGCAGGATTCAAGACTAACACGCAAAAATCAGTAACTTTACTATATACCAATAATAGACATACTGAGAAAGAAACCATAGAACTAAATCCATTCAGAATAGCCTTAAAAAGTAAAATATCTCAGAATAAATCTAGCCAAGAAAGTGAAAGACATGTATAATAAAAATTTTAGGACATCAAAGAAAGAAATTTAAAGAGAAATCAGAAGAATGCTCATGAATCATAGGATTAATATTATAAAAATGGCCTTACTCAAAAGCAATCTACAGATTCACTGCAATCCTCATTAAAATTCCAACACAGCTGGGTGTGGTAGCACACGCCTTTAATCCCAGCACTTGGGAGGCAGAGGCAGGCAGATCTTTGTGAGTTTGAGGCCAGCCTGGTCTACATAACGAGTCCCAGGACAGCTGGGGTTACAAGGAGACCCTGTCTCAAAAAGACAAAAAAAAAAAAAATCCAACACATGCACTTACAGCCACCTATTTTTGACAAAGAGGCAAAAAATACACATTGAAGAAAAAAAAGTTCAACAACGCTTAACAAATGATGCTGGTCAAACTGGATTGTTATCTGTAGAAGAATGAATCTAGATTCACACCCCTCACCACGCACAAAATGCAACTTCAGATGGATCAAGAACCTTAGCATAAGACCTGATACCCGGAGTCTGATAGAAAATAAGGAATACACTGAAACTTACAGGCACAGGAAAGGATTTTCTTAATAAGATCCTAATAGCACAGACATTTAGACTAAAAAATGACAGGTGGAACTTCATGAAACTTAAATGATTCTGTACAGCAAAAGATACCATTACCCAAGTAAAGAGACAGTCTACAGAATGGGAAAAAATCCTTACCAGCTATACACCTGACAGAGGGCAGAGGGTTAGTATCTATAATATACAAAAACTCAAAAAACTAAACATAAAAAACCACACAACTCAATTAAAAATCGAGGAAAGGAACTAAACAACAAATTCCCAAAAGATGAAATAAAATGGAGAAATATTTTTTAAATATTCAGCATCTTTAGTCAATGGGGAAATGTAAATTAAAGTTACTTCAAGATTTCATCTTACTCCTGTCAGGATAGCTAAAATCCAAAAAATAAACAATGATAAATGCTGGAGAAGATGTAGGGAAAGGGAAACATTTATTCTCTGCTGGTAGGAGTGCAAACTGGGGCAGCCACTATGGAAATAGTGTGGAAGTTCCTCACAAAGATAGAAACATATCTACCACACAATCTAGCTATCCGACTCTTGATCATATACACAAAGGATTTTATATCTTAATATGCAGATATCTAAGAGAACAGATATATGTTCATCCATGGTTCATTGTTGTTCTTGTCACAGTAGCCAGGAAATGGAAACAACCTAGGTGTCCACCAACTGATGAATGAATAATGAAAATACGGTACATTTACACAATGGAATGTTGTTCAGCTGTCAGGAAAAATGAAATTATGAAATTCACAAGTTAATGGATGGAACTGAAAACAGTAATCCTGAATGAGGCAACCCAGACTCAGAAAGAGAAATGTCCCACGTTTTCTCTCAAATGCGGATGCTAGCTTTTAATTTTTAGGTATGTGTGTTTCACATACCTATGGAAAATCCATAGAGGTCAGGAAACTAATTCAGGGCTTTGGAAGTTAGCTTCCTGGGATGGGAGATAGAATGCAGTGATATAAGGGGAGTAATGGAATAGGAAGGGTTAAATGGGGTGGGGAATGTTAGGGTTAGGGTAGAAGTAGTGTGATGAAGGATGACCAACACTAAAGGCCTTTTGAAACAGTCATATGTAGATGCTTCTTAAAATGCATATATATACAAAAATAATTTAAGTGGTGTTACCCTATAATATGTGTGTGAGAGAGAGAGAGAAAGAAAATACCTCCACAAGGCACCACAGGCTTGCAAATAAACAGCCCAATGCAGTTTAAAAATGGGATCCCCCTTTAAAAAAATTGTTGACCTTGGAAATCCTAAGACCTTCAAACAATACCAACTATTGCCATTGTTCTTGTTTGCACTCAAGAACGTGACAGTAAGACCCTATGGCTGAACACAGTACATATGTGAAACATAGAACAAAATAGAAAAATCAGTCTGGTACTGACCTTGGGCTTCATCTCCAATGCCTAGCCTTCAAAGTGCTGGTTGTTATGCATGTTACCAGAAAAGAAAAGTAATCATCAACTTTACTCAGCTGTGGACCCTGAAAGATACAATAATGACTGGGCTGGAAAGATATGCCTATTTGGATGCAATCGTGGCACAAATATTATGTAAGTTACCAACCACTTTCTGACTGGATTTAAGGCCCACTTCACAAGATGGAGCCCCTATTTGGCACTGCTGTCAGGGTTAAGGACCTGTGGCGAGACAGGTCACAGTCTGTAGGGGAGAACCTACTATTATTACACGGACAAATGGATATAGTATTAAACTGAATCCTAATGACTTATTATACCTATAGATTAGTGCACCTCTCAATTCTCATCAGAGTGTTTTTCCTTGTAACAGATGTTGATTAACACAGAGACTCACAATGGTCAGCAAGAGGAGAACAAGAGACTGGAGAGTGCTCAGCCATAAACGGGACATCTATATCACATCCTCTCCTTCCAAGACTCAGGGCTCATTGCAGAAGAGGGGGCAGAAAGATCATAAAAGCCAGAGGTGGCGGAAGAATACAAGGAAACCATGTTTTCTGGATACAACAGGGCACTTGCACATATGAGCCCACAGCACATGTGACAGCATGCACAAGACATGCACAAGCCCAAGCTATACAAAAAGCCAGCAATGAGGGAGGGTTGAGGAACTATTGGTAATTGATAGCTGCTGGGACAGGGAGAATATGTTTTCTTTAAGGATGTGATGCAAAATAGGTTGACCAGGCTCCAGGGTATAGGCCCATATTCAAGAATATTTGGGAAAAACAAACTAGAGTCAATAGGTCTTTAAAAAAGTAATACAGAAAATGAAGGTAGTAGAGGGGGTATAGCATTGGGGGTAGATCTGAGGGGAGAGGAGGAAAAGGGTCTGATGCATTAAAATACAGTGTGTAAACTTCCCAAAGAATAAATGAAATTATTAAAAAATAGGAAAAGTAAGAAAGTATGACATTTATTTGCAATGGAATACTATTTAGTCTTCAAAAGGAAGGAAATCTTGTCTTCTGCAGTGTGCATGATCCTAGAGGACATTATAACAAATATAAAAATACTGAAGTCAAAATAGAGTAAAATGTTGGTTGCCAATGGCTAGAAGGGGTGTTGTGGTGTTAGAAAAATGTTTCAGAATTTTAGTGAGATAGGTGGAACAAGTTCAAGAGATACATGAGTGAACATGGCGAGTGTAATTAATAATGATGTGTTATAGTCCTGAAGATTGTTAAGAAGCAAGTTTCACATGTTCTCAGAACAGAAAAACATGTACAAAGTACTGTGCATTAATTAGCCTGATTTAGCCATCCAAGAATATATAGATATTTTAAAAATATCATATTTTTATCATAAATAGGCATACTTGTAATTTTTAAAGATAATTAGTAAAGAGGACTGCGATATTCAACAAGTTTGTAGAAATTAAGCTTAATGTTGAATTTATTTAAATGTTATCTTCTCTTTATGTTAATATTTTTCTATTTGTACAAAAGGTCATAGTTTATGCATCATTTTAATTTCTATAATTTCCTGAGGAATGAGGAATTAAACCATTTATTCTCACTAAGAGTTTCTATGCACTCTTCACCTCTTAGTGAGCAGAATTACAGTGACACCTCCAGGATGACCCCACTGTGGCTCTCCAGCACCCTCCAGGACTGTGTGTGGGCAGAGTCCATCATGCCCCCATCTTGCAGGTAGTGTGCACATATGCCCAGCAGGCCCTGTTCTGTGCATGTTCTGTGGTTCCATTTACTTAGTTGCTTTTTTCCCACCTGTATAAGTCATGTGTTGCATACAAAAAAATTGGGGGGCTGGAGAGATGGCTCAAAAGTTAAGAACACTGGCTGCTCTTGCAGAGGACCTGGGTTTGATTCTCAGCACCCACATGGTGGCTAACAACCATCTATAACTCCAGTTCCAAGGGATTTGATTCCCTCTTCTGATCTCTGTGGGCATTGCACAACATGGGTGCACCTACCAACATGCAGGCAATACACTCACACATAAAATAAAAATAATAAAATACTTTTTAAAATTGTGATGCTGAGTATGTTGACTAGGCTCCATGCTGAAGGACATTTGGGGTCACAGATTAGATTCAATAGGGCTTAAAAAATAATAGAGTACATGAAATCTGGTGGGGGGGTATGAAAGAGAAGTGCAGATAGGGGAGGGGTTCTAAGAGTGATCAAAATACATTGTATGAAATTCTCAAAAATTCACTAAAATATTAAAGATATTTATAGTGATAAAAAGAATTGGCCACAATAGACTCTGCTTTGACTCTCTTTGTTTATATTTTCTTTATTATTTTTGTTTTTATGTGTATGAATGTATTACCTACCTCTATGTAAGTGTACCACATGCATGCAATACCCTCAGATGCCAGAAGATGGCACCAAATCCCCTGGCACTGGATTTATGAATGGTTGTTAGCTGCCATGTGGATACTGGGAACTGAACCTGGTCCTCTGTAAGAACAGCCAGTGTGCTTAACTGCTAAGCCATCTCTCCAACAAAAATTGACAATATCATGCTTGTATTCAAGGGACTTTTATCACATTCACCCCTCACTCTCTCCTCTCCATCCCCTTCTCTCTGAACCCCTTCTTCCCAACTAATCCCTCCTACACTCATGTCTCTCTTTCTCCCTTCCCCCCACTCCCCTCCTCTCCTTTTTTTTTTTTCGCTTTTATTTTTTCCCTGCAGGCCCCATGCACACAGAGTTGCCGTTCATGATTAAAAGGCCACAAGATATCCCTTTCTTAAAAATCCAAAGTGAAAATGATCTTACTTAGAGTTGGTTACAAGAAAATTGTTGTTTAAACCAAACTAGAAGTAAAGTATATGATACATGCAAATTGATGCATTAAATGAGAAAATCTCATATTATATTTATGAAACCCCAAAAGGCAGAAAGCTCAATCAGAAGTGTCCCTAGATAGGACTCCTATATTAAACCTCATCCACCCAGGGCCCAGGGACCATTGCAGAAGAGGAGACAGAAAGATTGTAAGAGCCCGGGGGTGGTATATGACCGTAAGGAAACAGTCTTACAGGCTCCTGGGAACCTGTTCATATGAACTTGCAGCAATGGTGACAGCGTGCACAAGACCCATGAAAACTTGATCAAACAAAAACCAGCATAGAAGTGGGGAAATGGGCAGGAGGCCCCAACCTTAGCTGGGGAACTATTGACAGCTGATCACTGCTGGGTGAGGGAGAGTTGATCTTTATGGGAGTGACACAGACAGGTTGAGCAGGCTTCAGTGGGTGAACTCACACCAAGGGACACCTGGGTATACAAACTTGATGGACAGGCCTTGACATATATGATAGAGGCCTTGACATATACGATAGAGTACATAAAATCCTGTGGGTGGGCTATGGGGGTTGCAGATAGAGGAGGGGGTCTAAATATGAAGTCCACAAAAATTCAATAAAAATATACATTGAAAAAAAGTATAAAAAAGTTGTCAGTAACAATATTGTTTATTCCCCTTGAAAGATTTCTATACTCTATAAGTAGTCATATTCACAAACATAATTTTTGTAAGTTCAGCAGAGTACCAGGAAACAAAGGACTCTATAAAGATGCAACTGCAGTCATCTGTGGACGGGCTGGGCTTTTGCTCTGTTTAGCTGGCTGGGTCATGTCAAGGCTTCTTAAATGCTGACCTAAACCATAAGTAGAAAAATGTCACTTGTCTTTAACATATATACATAAAAGAATGTTAGATTATAACATACACATATAATATGAATAAGCTCATCTGTATGAGAAATCAGGAAACATATACATGAACTCCTCATCTGTATGAGAAAGCAGATTACATTTCCTGAGTAGAGAACTTAAATGCAAAGAATTTTGAACTTTAGTGTACATGAAAATCGTTTTTGTTCCATAGAAGCACAGAAAGATCAAGATATGCTGTGAAAGAATTTGGTCATAGTGGTTCACACCTATAAGCTCAGCACTCAAAAGGCTGAGGCAGGAGGATTGCTATGAATGTGAAGTCTTCATAGGGCGTTCGAAGCCAACCTGGGCTACAGTATGAGATCTTGTGTCAAAACAAAACAAAAAATAAACTGCCAATAGTCCTTGGCTAAGGTTGGTAACTACTGCCCATTTCCCCAGTTCTGATTGAGTTTGCATGGGTCTTGTGCATGCTGACACAATTGCTGTAAGTTCATATGAGCAGGTTCCCAGAGGCCTGGAGGACTCTGTTTCCTTATGATCATGCACCACCAACCCTGGCTGATTATCACTTGGTGAGGGAGAATTGATCTTTAAAGGAGAGACTTTAGATAGGCTGATTAGACTCCAGTGGATGAACTTGTTTGAGGGACATCTAGGTACACGAGTTTAACTCAATAAGCCGTAATATATATGACAGAATGCCTGGAATTCAGTGGGAGGGTTTGGGGTGGGGGCTGCAGGTGAGGCAGGGGGTATAAAGATGATTAAGATGCTTTGTTTGAAGTGCACAAAAATCCAATAAAAATATACCTTGAAACCCCCACAAACAAACAAACAACACTCCAAAAAACAAACAAAAATAAAACAAAACAAACCCAGAGAGAGAGAGAGAGAGAGAGAGAGAGAGAGAGAGAGAGAGAGAGAATGTCATTAAAAGAATCACATCCTATGATTCAGAAGCAGTTATTAAACAGTGATTACTTTTAAGTAAGAAGCAGTTTAGTCATTATTTATCACTTCAGGAAATGTCACTTGACATTTGCTTTGTTTCTAGGTCTTTTTTTCCCCCCATTAATAACAACAATGTGAAAAAGACAGCCCCAAACATACGCCCTGATACTCCAGACTTCATGCAGAAGTTCTCACAGGCAGATTGGCTAAGTTCAAGGATTTATGAAGCTCTTCATCATTATTGTCATTTAATAGAAGAAATGAGATTGTTTCTCCAAAGGCCACTGTGCTGTTTGAGCCACAGAGCTTCAAACTATCCCTTTTCTCTTATCAGTAATGGGCAGTTATGCCATTTTTAAATGTTTGTTAGTCTGATTTATATGAAGTGATATCTCAATACTAATTATAATTTTGATTCTCTAGACATAGCAACAAATTTGAGCATTTAAAAATTTCTATTTATTATTATCATTTGTGTGTATTGTGTGTGTGGTGTGTGGTGTTGTGTTGTGGGAAAGATCAGGCAGGACACTGGAAGTGTACAGGAAGCAGGTATTTTATTTAGGCTGCAGCCTGGTCCTGAGGGTTCAAGCCTCAAAATGTGGACCCCAAGGGGAAGTAGCTCATATCTTTTATACCTTTGGCATTGGGTTACAGTGCGAAAGAAGCTTATGTATTGTTTGGTTATCAATACAGTCTTAAATAAGGCAAATTATTATAAATTTATAAAAGAAATCATGCTAAAAAATCCCCTGCCTAAAAGTCATTGCATAAGTCTCTGGGACAAACAGAATTAAAGGACACAGGCAAGTGGTTCTAGTTAGCTGTGTTAGTGTTCTAATGACAAACTTGTCAACTGTACCTTGCTGACAGAGTCAAAGAGAAAACAAGGATTAAAACCATACTTTTTGGTGTACATAGTGAGTTCCAGGGCAGCTGGGACTTCAGGGAGACCCTACCTCAAAAAGACCAAAAAAACCCACCACCACCAAAAAAACCCCTATACTTTCCTTAAGTAGTCCATCAGGCTCCACGTTAGTTGTGTGTGTGTGTGTGTGGTATGTGTAGTGTGAATGTGTGTATGTGTGTGGCTCATGTGTGTGGATGTGTCTAAAAATCTGAAGCTCATGAATTTGGCTAGGCAAGCTAACCAACAAGCTTCAGGGATGTACCATCTTCACCTCCCCTAGTGCTTGGGTTACAGGAGTGTGCCTCCAGCCCTGGCTTTTTATATGGCTTCTGGAGATCTCAACTCAGTTCTCCACGCTTGTGTGTAAGGCACTTTACCTACCGAGCCATTGTCCCAGTTCCCTTAAATTTTAATTTTGAATTCATTTAGTGAAAATTGTCTTTATGTAGTCTTGCTCAATTGTATATCAGACATTGTGTATACACATATACTTATGTATATATAATGTATATAGATATACATTAAGACTGTGCAATGTGAAATAGTTAAAATGTCCATATACATGTGTATATATGCAATTAGTTCCTTATATTTTATACACATTAATATTTCACATCCTAAGAACTTTTCTTTCTTTTTATTGTGCTGGCGGTCAAACTCAGGACCTGACACACGCCGGGCAAGTGTCCTACCACTAAACTCCAGCCCAACACATTATCATAGACTTTCAAGAGTTCCATTTTTTTTGCCCTTTGTACCCATTTATTTTCTTATAGTAATATATAATATTTCAATACTTTATTTTCTACATGTTATATTCAATAAGTACTTATTTAAAAAGCAGGAATAAACCCACTAATCCACTTTACCATCTTTTCTTTTCAATGCATAGCTTACCAACTTTCTTGTCTTTTCACTTTTTTAAGTTATAATAATTTTTGTGATACTTTCTTAATGGAAGAAAACTGTAAAATGTCAACCTGATTATGTATTATCTAAGTATAGCTATAAATACGTGCAATATAGTGGATACCTGCTTCCTAATAGTAGCTGTCATCTTAGTCTCCATAGTTTGTATATACCATATCCTTTCCCTGGAATGGTTCATCTTTCATTCATGATTAAAGTTTAACTTAAGTATCACATCTTATAATCTCCCCAAACTTTCTAGATTAAATTTCTGCATTTTTAAGTATCTTGTACAATCTTTACCACAGCATCAATTATGCAACGTTTAAATATATGATATGCCTTATCCATTTCCTGACATGCTTTCCATAATGGTTTAAAAAGGTTTATTTACCCAGTTTCCCCATGGCTTTATGAATGTATTGTTGATGTAGATAAAGACAATGATAACTTAGTAATGGATGAGCTATATTTTCAAAGAGTGGATGTATTCTAAATGTATATACATTTATAAAAATATGCATATATGTGTATATATATATCTGAAAACATATGTATATATACATTGTTTTCTTTTTAATACCAGAGGAGCTGTCAGTCTTCAAAAGCAGTGTGCCTGTTTTGATCAATGATGAATAAATTCTTACTCACCTCAATGGGTTATAAATTATCATTTTCCTCTTCAATGTGTCTCTGAATGGTCCCCTTTTTTTTTATTCCAGGAATAGGAAGATATTTAGACACAGACATTAGTCAGCAGCATTAAAATCATGTGAACCATTGGAATTTTCTGGAAGGAAGAAGGTAGTTACTGGGAATATATATCAGACCTCCCCTCAAATGTCTGAGAAACCCTTTGAGCACCTAAACCTGTCCACAATTAGGAAGACAAAAGGCATGATTCAAGGGGCCCAGAGCCTTTCCTACCTCTTAAATATGTTTCTGACCTACCAACAGCAAGTATCACATCATTTGGATGGAAGAACTGAGGCGAGTCCTCTGGGAAGGTCAGGGCACCTTCATGGGGTGAGGACAGTGAATACGAGGACATTTCCTCCAACCCTGTGCAGAGGCAAAGCTGGTGCAAGAAACCTTAGAGAGTAAGAAATAAGGCTGATCTTGGGTGTGTGATGCTTCCTCAGTGGGTAAGGCTGTGGGAAGTTTAAGCTTTTAGACATTGAGAAAAATACACTCTCAAGTTCAAGGAAGGAAACGACAGGAAGTAGGGAAGGAAGAAACTTTGGCAGAGAGATGCAGGTGAGAGGGTGCAAAGAAGACAATGTGGCAAATGAGTGGATCTAGGCTCTGATGTGCAGCCCAAGCAGGTTGTGTTAACTGTGCTGTCCACAGGAAATGGTGTGTTAACTATGCTGTCCACAGGACACGGTGTGTTAACTGTGCTGTTGACAGAATTCCTGCTAAATGAAATCTTAGCTGCTCTTGCCACAAAAACTGTGGAAGATGGTGGAAATGTTCATTCACTTCACTTAACAACATTTTTACCGTCTGTATGTGTTCCATAACACCACGTTGTAGACCTTAAGTATACGTTGTCAAACTGCTTTTCAAAAAGGAAAAGGAAATTTAAATTGTCTCTGTAACAGCCATTTAGAAGATATTTTTGCCTGGTTATACCACTCCTTGGCATATACCCAAAGCCTCATCCTATTGCAGAGGTACTTGTACAACCATGTTTGTTGCTGCTCTTTTCACAATACCTAAGAGATGGAAGGAACCTAAGTGCCCCTTAACCAATGAGTGGTTAATGAAAATGTGGTACTTTACACGATGAGGTTCTATTCAGCAGTAAAGAAAGATGAAATCATGAAATTTGCAGGTAAATGGATGGATCTAGAAACTGTTATACTAAGTGAAGTAACACAGACTCAGAAAAACAAAAGACCCTATGTTTTCCCTCTTTTGTGGATCCTAGCACCAAATCCTTATTAGTGAGTGCATATCCTGATGTAACTACAGGAACCAGGAAAATGGAAGGAAACCAGGGAGGTAAAGGGAAAGAAGGAACCTGAGAGAGAACAGTAGAAGACAGGAAGACAGGAAGAAATGTATAAAAAGGGGGTAGTTTAAGGGGAGGGGGAGAAGGAGGACTACACAAAGAACTATGGGAATAAAGGGGAAGAAGGAGCCCAAAAGAGGTGGGACCATAGCATACAAAATACATCAAAGGAGAAATGGGGAAATGGGGGGCACTTTAAACAGGGAGGGCAGGGAGGGAAGATAAGACAGGGAGAGAGAGGAGACATAAATAGTGCCTAGCTAGTATGTAAAAACCAGAGGGAATCGTATTAGTCCCAAAACCTACTGAAAAATTACACATACAATATCCTCACGAGTGGATGAGTATAGCTGAAGACTACATGACAAGAACAGTGCCAGACAGGAGAAACCTTCCTTTGAGTTGTTGGCCAGGGTGGTCCAAGAGATTCCCAAGATTACACAGGCTATTGCCACAGTCCTTGATTGCCTCCCAGAACTTGATGGTAAGACTCTATTGCTGAAGGCAGGACATATTTTGGACACAGGATTTGGAGCAATGGAGCTGGAACCGACCTGGAAGCCACCTCCCCTGAAGGCTAGCTCTCATAGCTTTGGAGAGCACTACACAAGCTGGTGGGGGAGAACATCAATTATGGCCAACCCCAGCTTCAAGGCCTAAAAACCATATCAATGACCAACACAGCAAACAACATTGGTGCAGTAGTGGCAGTTTTATCTTGGGGCAATCAACAGCTACCTAATTGGACTTAAAGCCCAATCAGTGCGAGGAAACTCAGGTCTGGTACTGTAAACCTAGCCAAATACACATGACTGGAGAGGTCACAGATCTTAGAGAAAACCCAAGGCTCTCATATCCCTAGACAAATGTAATTTCTTACTATGTGCAAAATATGGATCCTTAAATTTACAGACAAGTATCTCAGTCACCACCCATCAAAGTAGCTTTTTTTTGAAATCCATTGAGATTGTTACAGTGTTACACCACTGGTCACACACAGAGATTCTCTGTGACTTGCCCAAGACTAAGTGGCACATCTAGGATGCAACCTCTACATCTAAGGCTCATGGAACATAGAACAAGGGATGAAGAGAGCACTAATGCATCTTTCAATTCTCATCGATAAAGTTCCCTCATGCAACAGAGGGCCAGGAACACGAAAGGCCACAAATGGCCAAAATGCAGAGAATAAGTGTCTGCAGAGTGTGGGTCCTTGGACAGGACTCCTATACTGAAGTCCATCCACCCAGGGCTCAGGGGTCATTGAAGAAGAGGGGGCAGAAAGATTCTAAGAGGCAGGGAGGTAGCGTAGGACCATACAGAAATAGTCCTACAGGCGCCTGGGGCTCTTCTCATACAAACCTACAGCAACGATGTCAGCAAGCACAAGACCCATGCCAACTTAAGCAGACAAAAACCCAGCACAGAACTGTGGAAATGAACAGCAAGTCCCAATCTTAGTCAAAGAATTATTAGCAGCTGATTACTGCTGGCTGAGGAAGAGCTGATCTTGAAGAGAGAGACTCTAGATGGCTGACTAAACCCCAGTGGATGAACTTGCACTGGGACACTAACTTCACATAATAGGCCTTAACACAAATGACAGAATGTATGA
>NW_008360324.1:1393389-1431304 GCF_000622305.1 Nannospalax galili | reverse complement strand
ACTCCAGTGTGGGGGTATGGGAGGGTGCCAAAGGGGAAGGGGGAAGGGGGTATAAAGATGATTTTATGTATGAAATACACAAAAATTCAATAAAATTTTTTTAAAAAGATGATTTTCTGTTTCATCAAAAAGATTCAAGATGTAATACTGTGTGGGATGGTCAAAGCGCAGGCCTCTTAAATTAGAGACTTCCTTATGGCTAAAATTTTATATTCTCTAAAAGTCACTTCACTGCTGCCTTTCTTCTTTGTATGTTTCATAAAGTTTCTATTACAGGGATTTTCAACTTTTTCAACTGTTACTCAAAGTAGGATGCACAGCCTCAATTGCAGCCACCTGTTTGTGACTCTTAGCCAGAGACGTTCACACAACCCACTGACCTGAGGACTTCGGCAGGTCCGGATCATTTGCATTTGAATTCATCTCCTGGTACTGAACTTGGTGGACCAAAATCTCTCCTCTTGAGGAAACTGAGAAGAGAGGTTCTGGGTTATGGCTCACAGGCCACTGTAAAACATTCCCTCCTTTATCTGAGCTTTTTCCCAGCATTAAACATTTCAATCTTTGACCATGCTGCTGTTTTCAACTAGCTACTTGTGCGAAATAGGCACAAGATGAAATCCCTATTACCATGGCGTAACAACCCATGCTCCTAGCAAGTGTTCTGTGAATAAGTAAAATGCTTCCTTTTCCCCCAATTCCCACTATAAAGTCCTTTCCATCTTTCATCTCAAATGTTTCAAAATACGATTCCTGTCAACGATGTGGTCTTTCCTCAACCCTCCATAGACCCCATTGCCAAAAGCTCAGCTTGACCACTTCATCACTCTTCTTTAATGACTATGCATCCTCTTACCCTGGACTATAAGGAGCTCACAATTTGTTCCTTTTGTCTGCGTTAGCCTTACCAACAGCTTCTCTCTCTGAACCCAACTTTTACTCGCACACCACAAATGCATCTTTCGTATACTTTTCTGTCCTTGCATCTGTCGTCCTTCTCTGGACTATCTCTTACCCAATTATTGGAACTATCTTAAAATTTTGTCCCCCAAACTTCGAGAAGCCTTCCATCCCTTTTCCATCTTAGGTAATTGCTTTCTTTTTTATGCTACTTTGTTCCTCATTAGTTTTAATATATAGTGCTATGTGAATACTTACATTTGCAATCAAACTGTCCCACAGAGCAAAACATTTTTAAAATTTTATTATCCTTTTCTTTATCTTCAGGGCCTAGCATAGTGCTTGATAGAATAATAGCATTTTATATTAGGGATATCATGGTCAGAGTAAATAAATGTGGGCAGAAAAATCACCTTAGATGATAAATTGTGTATTCATTCTAAACTATCAGTTATTTTAATTAACAACTGCAATTAAACATGTAGAGTGCAAAGGTTATTATTGCAGACAAAACACCCTTTTATTTCTTGTTGGTCTTTTGAGACAGGTCTCACTTTAGTTCCAGCTGGCCTAGAACTAGCTATGTAGACCAGGCTGGCCTCATCTCACAGAGATTCACTTGCCTCTGCCTCCTGAGTGCTGAGATTAAAGGTGTACACCACCACATCTGGCCAATGCACCTATTTTTTTGAGTGAAATTTTGTTCCTTGTATTCTAAGAGACTCTTCAAATTTCTTTCAGCCTCCTGTTTCCCAGACATTGGATGGTTGAGTCATTTATTTATTTATTTATTTATTTAATTTAGCCCAAGAACTCCCTTATCTTGTGGTCACAATAAGGGGATCATAATTTGGCTCTGACCTGTAAACCGCTGTATCTGTCTTTGCTTCAGAGTCCACAAGAGGAATGCGATGAGAAGGATCAATAGAATGACCCCAAAGATCACAAGTGCAACGAGGGCTGAGTGACCTAAGCAAAGGTAAATGTCAAGATTCTCAGCTGAGAGACACAGGTTCCCAGTTGCTAACTCTCTTTTACATCAGATATAGGCACCCCAAAGTAGAGATCCAGTCCTCAAAATTCCTTCTGACCTGTATTCTAAGCAATACAGTTAATTGGTCCCATAGTCATAAATTTCATGATATACCTGTGCCATGTTGTGATTCTGAAATATTTCCTGTAGGAGAAAAGAAAAAGCGATTTAACTTTGAGAGTAGTTGATTACAAACATCTCTGTTTCCTTATTTGAACTCTCATTGCCTCTTAAGCAAGTAAACTATTCTTTCCCTCCTAAAGTTTGGCTCTCTAGTTTCTCTTCCCCACCACGTGGATGTACAGGTCACACCATGTCCTTTGTGACAGTCACTGTGTAACAGCAAATGTTTTCATTATTCCTTCAGGTAGAAACACCATGATTGTCTCCCCATCAAACCCCTGTGTCGACAAATCAAGCCTTCACATAACACACTTCAATGCTTGGTCCTGTTTGCTGCCAAAGAGTCCATCTCAATCCAGGCTCTTGGCACCCACCTGGGAGGCACTGCACAGCAGCATCTTCCTTGTGGCCACAGTCGCTGTGACTCCACGGTCTGGCAGGACAATCCCACAGGGAGGATTCATTCCCTTTGCACTTCACTTCATTGAGCCATATGGGCCCAGTCCCTAGACCAAATGCTGCTTCTTTTAGTGCCTTCACAGCTTGGCCACAGCCCAACTGCTGACATACGACCTGAGCATCATTAAGGTCCCAGGAGTCATCACACACTGTCCCCCAGGAACCTCTGTGCCAGACTTCCACACGTCCGGAACAATCTGTATGTCCTTCCTGAAGTCTTATTTTATCTGAAAAAGAGTCATCTGTATTATTCCTAGGAAGACAAAAGTTTCTGAAAGGTTATGGGAGAAAAGGGAGATTTGAAACTCTAGGTTTTAAAACTCTATTTAAAACTATTTATTTAGCATATGGTAAGAAATTTCATTTGTCTAGAGATATGACAGAGATAGGGTTTTCTCTAGGATCTATGACCTCTCCAGTCATGTGTATTTGGCTGTGTTTACAGTATCACCCATGAGTTCACTCCCATTGAGAAGTCTTTAAGTCCAATTAGATAGCTGTTGGTTACCCTCACCCCCGAGATAACAGTGCTACTGCTACACCAATAGAGGTCAGAATTTTTTGTTTTAGTCTTTTTGAGATAGGGTCTCCCTGTAGCCCCAGCTGGCCTGGAACTCACTATGTAGACCAGGCTGACCTTGAACTCACAGAGATCCACCTACCTCTGCCTCCCAAGGGCTGGGACTAAAGGCATGTGCCACCACGCCTGGCCAAGATCCTTATATTTATAACAAGTATATAGTACAACACTCATCAAAGAAGCTTCCTTTTGCAACAGATGGAGGCTACTGCAGAGTTCCACAACTGGTCACACACAGAGAATACACGTCTAAGAGTATATTAGATGCCCAGTCCTAGGTGACATATCTACAGTGGAACCTCTACACCTAAGGCTCATGGAACATAGTGGAACAAGGGGCAGAGAGAAAACTAGTGCATCTCTCAACTCTCACCAGTGAAGCTTCCTTATATAACAGAGTTCTAGACACACAGAAAGGCCACAAGTGGCCACGTTTGCAGAGTGTGTGTCCTTGGATAGGACTCCTACGTTAGACCTTACCCACCCATGGCTCAGGAACCATTGTGGAAAAAGGGTTGGAAAGATTGTAAGAGCTGGGGTTGGTTCACGAACATAGGGAAACTGGTGGACAAGGCTGTCCACTATCTCTACTCCTTTGCAATATAGTGCTTGAAACTCTTGTAAGACCAATAAGACAAGAGAAGGAAATTAAAGAAGTACTAACTGGAAAAGAAGAGGTCAAATCATCACTATTTGCAGATGATATGATATTACACATATTAGATTCCAAAAATTCCACCAGAAAACTACTAGAAATGATTAATACTTTCAGTAAAGTAACAGGTTGCAAAATCAACTGCAAATGAATGAAGTCAACATTGTTAATGTGGAATGTTAAATTTTCTCTAATGAATTATGTGGACAGGAATCTTTCTCATAGTTTACGAAAATGTAGAATGAGAAAGTAGTCCAGAATTGATCTTTCTGGTTGAATTTTTTCTTATACCAATGTAGCAAGATAATATTTGAAATAAATGTGGGGAAAGGAAGGCAGATCATTCAATAATCCAAGTAATCATGTTTTCCCTGCTCCTTTTTTTTCCCCTCAGAGGAAGCAATCAAAACTTCCAAGTAGAGTACAGGAAATGTGAAAGTTTTCGGAATAGTTATCACTGAAATCGTATGTGTGTATGTGTACATATGCAGAGCATAATAATTAAATAAAATCAATTAAATGAAATATAGGTCTTGCCTGGACATTGATCACTTCTGGTTAGTGAAACCTAATGAACTGAGCCACAGTGTGTACAAGGAAACAAAACCTGATGTTTCCTCAGAGGATTGTACTGGAGTCGTAGAATAGAAGTTTCTTATCGACAATGGATACTCACTATTGCAGATGATCCAGGTCTCCTTGGAAGGGCTGGCTTGTCTCTGCTTCCATGGAGAAGATGGACATTGCCATAATGTGTCAACTCCTTTTGGACACTGCACATTATCTATCCACATGGGCCTGGATGGCATCTTATCTGAAGATGTAGGTTTCACGGTCCCATTGTCTGCACAGCCCAGCTGACGGCATACCACCCCCACAGTAGTTGGAGACATGTCATTGCTGCCAACGCTGCCCCACACGCCATTGTAAAACACTTCCAGTCGACCTGAACAGGTCTCTTTCCTGGTTTCATTGCTCAGTCTCAGAGACATGAACTCTAGGATGAAATAAAAGTTAATAGTGTCACAACTTTCCTGAAGATTTAGGAAACACCTTCCCTTTTCTCCAATGTAAGAATGAATTTAAACATAGGTAAAAATGATTAATTACCAATAATTTGTCAATACCTTCTGGACACACAAACAGATCTTAGTAAAATACAATTTTTATATTTATTTATTTATTCATTCAATCATTCATTCATTCTTTTTGGTCTTTTTGAGACAGAGTCTCTTTGTCTGACCCAGCTGACCTGGAACTCACTATGTAGACCAGGCTGGCCTTGAACTTGTAGAGATCCCCCTGCCTCTGCCTTCTGAGTGCTGGGATTAAAGGCGTGTGCCACCACACCCAGCACAATATTTATTTTTTAAAAATAAATATTGTATTTATGTATTTCACAAAATATAAGATATTAATCAAATTTAGACCCCTGTCCCCATACATGCCTCATAGCCCCCCCCACCAGAATTTATGCATTCTGTCATATATGTTAAGTCCTATCTGGTCAAGAATTTGTACCCAGATATCACCTCGGTGCAAGTTCATCCACTGGAGTCTAGTCAGCTTATCTAGAGTCACTCCCATAAAGAAGATCTATCTACTCCCCATCACCCAGCAGTAATCAGTTGTCAACAGTTCCACCAACAAGATTGGAGCCCACTCCTGGATAGGACACCTATATTAAACCTCACCCACCCCATGACACAGAGACCATTGTGGAAAAGGGAGTGGAAAGATTGTAAGAGGCAGAGTTGGTATGTGATCATAAGGTAACAGAGTCTTCCAAGCCTCTGGGAACTTGCTCATATGAATGTGCAACAATGGTGACAGTGGGGCCTGGAGAGATGGCTCAGTAGTTAAGAGCACTGGTTGCTCTTGCAGAAGACATGGGTTCAGTTCTCAGAACCCACACGGTGGCTAACAACCATCCATAACTCCAGTTCTAGGGGATCTGATGTCCTCTTCTGATCTCCGTGGGCATGGCATGACACAGGTGTACCTACCTATGTGCAAGCAATACACTCATACATATAAAATAAAAATAAAAATACTTTTTAAAAACAAACAAAAACCAATGGTGACAGAATGCATAAGACCTTGCCAACTCATTCAGACAAAACACAGCATAGACATGGGGGAATATTTATTTTGATATACCTCTGACTTTCTAGTCTTGGGTTTTGTACTTTAGGACTTCTTTCAAATGCTGTCAGCCATCCTAAAATGCTTTCTAGATTCAATCAAAGCCTCAGAGCCATTTTCCAATTATATAGTTTGGATTTTCTCCCTTAATGATTATAATTTTAACCCTATGAGTCTTGTTCCAGTCTTGTTTATTTTTGACACTTGAAACTCTGTATTTATGGGGCACAGTGTGATGTTTCTATATATGTAAATTCTGTACTATGATGAAGTAGGAAGTTAAACACAGGTGTGGGTTTTTTTTTGTCTGTGTCTTTTACACTTAAAATGTTAGTGAGACACAGGTACTAAAACCAATGTTTGGTGTACGTTATCTTGAGATGAAATAGTTCCTGTCTTTTTTGATTTATTTATTTTTATTTTATATGTATGAGTGTCTTGTCTGCATAAAAGTAAGTGCACCTGTGTCATGCAAAGCCCATGGAGGCTAGAAGAGGGTCTCGGATCCCCTACAGCTGGAGTTATGGATGTTTGTTAACTGTCATGTGGGTTCTGGGAACTGAACTTGGGTCCTCTGGAAGTGCAACCAGTGCTTTTAACTGTTGAGCCACCTCACCAGTCCCAAATATTTCCTTTCTTGACACATCAGTTTTCCCACAAATGTCCCCTACCAGATTTATATTAGTTAACAGGAACTGATCACTTCTGCACATAGGATTTTTTAACTTCACTATATTACTGAATCATAACATTATTTTCATTAATATATTACAAATGAGGACTTTTTTGTTTCAGAATAGAACCTCCTCTTCGATACAAGCAACAGCAATGGCCTCTAATGGTAACGTTTGCTTCTTTGGCAAATAAAATTCATTTATCTACTTTTAAGAATTACTTAAATATGGTAATTATCTTTTTCTCTGTATAGAGTTGTATAGAATTCATTTTTGAAATCCAGTTTACTAATATAGTAACTGTCAAGTGAGTCATTGAATTCAGTATCCAAGTCTACTTACATTTATAAAGAGCTTTCCTGTTAACCTTTTAATGATATTCAGGCTTGTTTTAGATTTTTCTTAGTACACTACCTGGCACATGAGGTACTAACTGACTCATCAAACTCATACTTCGAAGCTCCTAACTGTGGAAATCATTTCCTTTGAGAAGACTCTTGAAGGATTATATCATGTTGATGTCTTTCACTATTCTTTACCCCTTTTCAGTAATTTTCACTGTGATTGTGACCAGGGATTATGTGCAGAACTCACCTGAGCAGATAACTCCGGCATCCTCCTTGTGTCTGCAATTATGGTGCCCCCAACCGTGTGAACGGCACTGCCAAATATGAGTTTCTTTCCCATTGCAGTTTATCTCATCTAGCCAAATATCCCCTGATCCTTCCCCAAAATAAGCAGAACCAGTAGCGTTAATGGCCACTCCGCAGTCCAGCTGCTTGCACACCACATGGGCATCCACTAGGTCCCAGCTGTCATCACAGATGGTGCCCCAGGAGCCCTTATGATAGACCTCTACTCTCCCAGCACAGCGGCCGCCTCCATCTGCCAAACGAAGTTGACCACTTGCTAGAAAGAGAAATGGAAATATTAATCAAGTGCATTTTAAGGACTGAGATGATTTTCATAGATTGGTCACTGATTCTCACCTATGCAGGGAACAGCACTTTCTTCTGGAATAGTTGAGCTCGTTGGGTCTGAGGACGATGTATTGCATGGGGATAATGTTTGGGACTGGTTTCCTGAAAACCAAAGTTTCAGTCATATAGGATACATGTAAGATATATAAGAATGGAGGTCAGATGGAATGTTAGGAAGATGAGTTGAGGACAAACAAATTTGGAGAAAGAGGAAGGTAGCTATATTAGCTGGGAGTGATGCTTGAGAAAACTTAGCACATAGCAAACACTAGAAGACAATGAGGCTGGTGAAAATTAAGTTACCTCTCCCTCTAAAAAGGAAAATGAGGAACTGGAGAGGTGACTCAGAGGTTAAGAGCACTGGCTGCTCTTGCAGAGGACCCAAATTTGGTTCCCAGCACCCACAAGGTGGCTAACAACTATCTGTAACTCCAGTTCCAAGGGACCTGATGCCCTCGCCTGATCTCTGGGTGCATTGCACAACACAGGTACACTTGCATGCATGAAGGCAATACACTCATACACACAAAATAAAAATAGTATTTTTTAAAAAGACAAATGAAGTCAATATTCTAGCTCACTTCTCATGACCCTCAAGATGGGCCATTTCCTTTTTCCTTTCTTCATTACTGTAGGTACATCTGATTGTAAAGTGTGCCACTGTGGAAAGCTCATTATTGGGTGTACCCTTCATTCTTTTACCTGAGCATATTACAGAGGCCACTTGCCATTCAGGACATAGGGGTGCCCCTAGAGCAGTTACGAGGCAATCTCCCAAATGCTGCTCAGTTCCAGTGCAGTGGAACATGTGCCTCCAGACCTGACCATTTCCTTTTCCAAAAGGTGTTCTTCCTGGAGTAGAAAGAGCAACTCCACATTTCAGTTGCTGACATAAAACATGAGCATCTTCTATATCCCAATGAGAGCTGCACAGCGATCCCCAGGTTCCAAGCACCTTGAGCTCTACTCTTCCCTCACATGAGGACTTGCCGTTTGCCAAGCGGATTTCAGTGTATCCTGAAAGGAAACAAGGCTTTAGAAAAGATGTCTGTGCCTCCCTAGCCTTTCCTCCTTCACAGAATAGAAACAAAAGGCATTTCCTGGATCTTACTTGAGCAGACTATGCCAACGTCTCTTTGGTGGCTACACGTTTCATCTACAGGGGGTGCCACGGAGCACAGTGAAAGATGGGACTCATGGCCTCCACACTGGAATTCTTCAGCCCATATCTGTCCACTTCCTTCTCCAAAGTAAGCACCCCCTCGGATAGAGATGACTGTGCCACATTGTAGTTCCCTGCATACCACACTGGCAGCTTCCAGAGACAAATCAAAATCACAGACGGAGCCCCACACATCACCATGTTTCACTTCGAGACGACCAGAGCATGGAATGTCCCCTCCGACCAGTCTGGGTTCCCTGTGGGCTGAAAAGCAATGGTATTTCAATGACAGATACAATTTCCAGATTTTTCAGTCACAATGGCATAAGGGAAGAGGTAAAAATAAAAGGGAATAGCAGACCAGGTTCTCAGTGATTTTCCACTTTGTACTTCTTGAATTTTCTGCCTAGATAGAGTATAGCAAATTCTAGATCCCTCCTTCTTCATTGGTCCTATCCTTTTAAGAAAATTCTAGATTTTTGATTTTTGAAGAAAATCATTATCAGAAGCAACTGCTGTTTTCTAGTATTTCACTTTCATTATTTAAAAACACAGAGTTCACTCACTGTGTGTCAGTCAGCCAACTACTCATTGTGATTTAAGATCTATTACAACATTTTGAATATTTGTATGTTGTTTTTCAGTATTTTAGCTTTCAAAATGCACACCAGACTTTTAAAAGAATCAGTTACGCTTGATATCTGTGACCTTCCTTTCTTCTATTTTTTTTCTTCCTTCCTTTCTGACATGGTTTTATCAAGATGTTTCATAGATAGACAGACATGTGCATGACCTGCCTCTCACCATGCAATACCACATCTGTTCTGCCAGCAGGAAAGGCAGCTCTTCATGAAGCTTCTAGAATTTGAACCTCCAGGACCAAGAGACAAAAAACCTTTTTTTTTTCTTTATAAACTAACATCAAAAAGGAGGAAAGGAAAGAGAGAGGGGGGACTTCCTACAGCCTGACTCACAGTTCTGTCCTCAACATTCTCATCTGCTCACTGGGTAGCTCTGAAGTGCTATGTATATAGATATATAGATATATTTAGGAACTTTAGGTGTTCAAAACTGAAAAAGAAGGAGACCAAGAACCCTCTAGGGGACGCTCTTTCCCACCATTTCAGTATAGGCCAAAACTATGGACGTATGGTGTCTTACTTTAATTAAGAGAAATAATGACCTGTAGTCACAGTATCTGAAAGTGCTTTGCAGACAATGATAAGCTGGCACCATCCTTTGAAATAGTCTGGAAAAGAATTCATGTTGTACCCTTTGTACGTTCAGAATGTACCATTATTAGAAACCCTCAAAAAATAAAACAAAATAAAATGGCAAAAAAGAATTATATGATAAGTGCACTGAATTCTTTGCTTGGTAAATGACATCCAAAACAAATTAGAGTTCCAGATCCCCTGGAGCTGGAGTTACAGATGGTTGTTAGCCACTGTGTGGGGTCTGGGAACCAGACCCGGCTCCTCTGTAAGAGCAGCCAGTGCTCTTAACATGCTGAGCCATTTCTCCATCCCTGAAAAAATTCTTTTGCTAACTCCGAGAATTGTTGAGGTTAGCCAATGATTACTCATTTTTTGAAGCAATCCAAGAGCCTCTAAGTTTTCATTAGAAACTGGGTTATGAAAGACTTGCAGACCCCGCCCCCCAGATATTCATTTCAAAACAGACTGAGGTGTGACTGAGGTTGACCGTCTACTGTCAAAAAAAAAAAAACCAAAAAAACCTTCTCTGATGAGGGTTGAAAGATGCACTAATCTATGGGTATAATGATGAGGCATTAGGAGTTGGCTGAATACTATGAAGGAGAGTGTGGGAAGATTGTAGGAGTCAGAGGTGGTAGATGATCACAAGGAAACAGGAAATGTCTTCTGGACACAGCAGGTCAGGTGCACATATGAACCTACAGCAATGATTGTGGTGTGCACAAGACCTGCAGAAGCTAGAACTAGACAAAATCCCAGCATGGAGGGGGAGGTAGGCATGATGTCCCAATCCTAGATGAAGAGCTTTGGCAATTGATAGATGCTGGAAGAGGGAGTCAGTCTTCTTTCAAAGTGTGGCCTCTGGTGGGTCAGCCATATTTCAGTGGATGGTCACACACCCAAGAGCATATGGGCAACACAAACTGGACTTAATGTTTTTTGACACTTTTTAAAATAGAATTTTTGTGTATTTCATACAGAACATCTTAATCAACTTTATATCCCCTTCCCCATTGACATCCTCCCATAGCCTCCCCACTGGAATTTATACATTCTGTCATTTGTGTTAAGGCTTATCATGTCAAGTTAGTGTCCCCAGACATCCCTCAGTGCAAGTTCATCCATTGGGGTCTAGTCAGCCCATTTAGAGTCCTTCCCATTAAGAAGACCAGCTCTTCCTCATCCAGCAGTGATCAGCTACCAATAATTCTTAGATTGGGGTCTGCTGTCCATTTCCACAGTTTTGTGTTGGGTTTTTGTCTGCTTGAGTTTGCATGACTTGATGGGATTTTTTAAAAAGAGGATATGGGTGTGTTCCCTTTCTCATAGCATCTTGTGCTGGCCATTTCTGCTCTGTTAAGACCCACGTGGCACTTTCCCAGACCTGCCTTGATTAATACAGCTCTCAACTCTCAGCAGGGAAGCTTCCTTGTACAGCAGATGGTGATTACCGCAGAGACCCACAACTGGACAGTGTGCAGAGAAGAAGAGGCTGCAAACTGCCTATCCCTGAATAGGACACCTACATCAAACTTCTGTTGTCCAAGGCTCAGGGGTCATTGTGGAAGGATGTGGAGATTTTAAGAGCCAGAGGTGGTATATGACCATAAGGAAACAGTGTTTTCCAGGCAGCTAGGCACTTACTCATATGAACTCATAATAATAGTGACAGCATGGACAAGTCCCATGTAAGCTCAAACCAGACAAAATCCCAGCAAAGACAAGGGGAAGTGATAAGAAACCCCAATCCTACCTGAGGAACTGTTGGAAACTGATGACTGATGAGAAGATTTAGTCTCATTACGGGTGAGACTCCTTAGTATGTTGATCAGGCTCCAGTAGATGAATCCAGACTGAACGCCATTTGGGAACACAGGCCTGACTCTATAGGCTTTCATATATATGCAAAATTTGGTGGGGGTAGTAAGGGAGGGTGCCGGTATGGGAGGGGATCAAAATATATTGTGTAAACTGTGCAAAAATTTAATCAAAAATTAAAAAAATAATTTTCTAGCTTATTATAAAAGCCAAAACTATTTGAAAGGAGTTGGTAAATGGATCACAGAAGGGTTGGAGTGAAAGAAAATGTCTTGGAGAAGAATAAGGAGATACTGATTCCCTATACAACCCAGGAAGGATATGAACAGCATAGGATTGTACCCAGCACTTTGGCTGTGTGCTGAGGAAGTGGGAATTGATGGTTGGCTGTGAAGCAGACCAAGTTCACTAAATAAGAACCTCATCAAATTCACAGTACAACCCAAGATTTTGGGCTCCAAATGTGACAGGGGAGAACCAAAGCAACTGTACCTGAGGTGAGCAGAGCCAGTGGTGATGTGGTGGTACTCGATGAAGACAGCTGATTACTGGATGGACATCTTTAGTGTATTTAAACAGCATGGAATGCTGTGCTTTGAAAACACGTTCAGCACATGAAGTTTGGGAACTAGGAAATGATTGGTGCTGATTCTCTGAAGTCATGGTGGGGGTTTGCTTGTCAGAATTTGCAGTCTAGCAATCACATCAGCTACCACATAATCTATTCTTTTTGCTTTAAGATCTGCAACCATCGTGGCCCTCCTGGAAACATTCACTTCATAATATTAGTTTCCAAATGTTTGGTAAAATATGTCTTTTTTGCTGTTATACTTAGATTCTATGTATAACATCAATATGTTGTCAGTTAAAAAACACACAAAACAGGACATAAAGTTGGGTGGATACAGAAAGGAGGATGGACCTGGGAGGAATTGGAGTGAATGTGATCAGAATACATGGTATAAAATTTTCAAAGAAATGATAAAAATTTAAAAATGTAGACAGTGGTCATGATACTATTTTTGGAATTAAGCTACTTTTTACCAAATGAATCGAAGGTCTTACCTGAGCAAGTAACTTGGGCTTCTTTATAGTCAGTACAGGAAAGGCCACCCCACTGCAAATTCTTGCAGTCCCAAAGAGAAGTTTCATTTCCACTACAGCTCCCAATAAATAGCCACATGTTTATTTTCTTAATCTCAGAGTAAGTTTTAGAATATGTTTGAAGTGCAGATCCACATCCCAGCTGCCTACAAACCACGTCAGCTTCTTCCAGGGTCCAGTCTTTGCTGCACACCTTCCCTAACAGTTTCTGAAATTTGACCTCCACAGTTCCAGCACAGCGACTGCTTCCACCTACAAGTCTCAGTTCCAGATCTGATCCATCTGCAGAAGAAACATAAGTACAAGCTGTAGGTACTTGTGGAGGGAGGGTTGTTGCCAAAAGACACTGAATTCCTCCTTCTAGATACCAAAGCTCTGTAAATTGTGACTTACCTACCTTCTTTTGTGTGTTTACTTACTATTTGTTGTTAACTGAGAATTGTACAGATGGCCTTGCACAAACTAGGCAAGTGTTCTATGAAAGATACTTCTTTTTACTTATGTTTTAAAATTTGAAAACAGAGTTTTACTACATTGACCAGGTTGGCCTTGAGCTCACTCAGTAACACAGGCTGGCCTTGAATTTTCTATCCTCTGTCACAGCCTCCCGAGTAGCTTGGATTGCAGGCCTTTACCACCATGCCCAATTTTGGCTCACCTATTCCTTGATGCTTTAATACATGACTAGCGTGGACTATGAATTTGATTAGGAATGGAACTGAAGTTCCAAGGAAAATAAGCCATTCGGCTACAAAAGATAATCCTACAGAATTTAACTCTCTGAGCCCCAAGTAGATTTAGAATTTGAGGTCTCGATCCTAACAGTATTATGAATAATTATTACAGAGAATAGAGTCAAGTATCCTTCACATGAGGAATGTGTGAAGATTCTTCACGACTGTGAAGGAATTCCCAGCAAGGAATGAATGATGCATCTCCACTGCTCACAACTCATGCCTATTCCAATTCCTAAACGGCACAGATTTTTCCCTCTTTGATTTACTTTTTGTTTTAACTTACCAGAACATGTCACGCCTGCATCTTCATTGTGATTACAGTAATGTCTTCCCCACTCCTGGGATTTACATTGCCAAAGAGTTGGTTCATGTCCTTGGCAGGAAACATGGTCAAGCCAAATTTGTCCAGATCCCTCACTGGCATTAGCTCGGCCAATGGTTTTGACGGCAGTTGGACATCCCAGCTGCTTACACACCACAGCAGCATCGTTATCGTCCCAGTGGTCATCACACACAGTACCCCATTCTCCTTGGAATCTCACTTCCAATCTTCCTGAACATTGAGACATTCCATCCACCAGTCTCAGGCTCAGATCTGCTCCCTCTACAACAGCAACAGAGATCAAGTCAGAGATAGGGAAACAAGAAAAAGGAGACTAAAAATTAGCTCCAGCTGAAATGGGCCCAAAAAAGGGCAGAGATGTAGATGGAGACAGCGACAATAATGCCATACCTCCAAGAGAGTCATTAGAGCTGGAAGGAATGGACCAAAACCAAGAACTCAAGTGGAAAGGGAAGAATGCCCTCCCATCACACACAAGCTCACAGCCTTGTTCCTTGATCCTGGTGTGGAGCATTGAAGACTCCAAGCAAAAGCAGTACTTGCTTATAGCTAGCCCTAGCATCAGTGAGGTGCTGCTAGGAAACACAGTGTTGGCTCTTTTAAAAAATGTATTTTATTATTATTTTTAAATATTTTATTTATTTATTTATTTATTTATTTAATGTGTATGCGTGTATTGCCTGCATGTAGGTAAGTGCACCCATGTCAGGCAATGCCCACGGAGGACAGAAGATGCTGTCGGATCCCCTGGAACTGGAGTTACAGACAGTTGTTAGCTGCCATGTGCATTCTGGGATTTGAACCTGGGTCTTCTGCAAGAACAGCCAGTGTTCTTAACCACTGAGCAATCTCTCCAGCCCCAGGCTCTTTTGTTTTTATCATTTAATTCTGTGAATTTGAGCTAATGTTTGGGGAAGGAGTAGGCTAATGTGGCTGAGAAGGAGACTTGCTAGCTAGAGGATGATATGGGGTGGTTTCCTCTTAAGCCAACTTCAGCATGACAAATATTTTATGTTTTCTCTCATTATTTTGTGATTCATAGATTTCATATAGATACATAAAATTGCATACATAGAGAGACAGACAAGCAGACAGATAGATAAACAGATATATGACATGAAAGTAGAAATAAAATGGTCTAGAAAGACAGAGAGGATGGAAGGGAGAGGAGAGAAAAGGATGAAGGGTTATGAAGGGAAATATGCTCAGCATACAACATGCACATGTCTGAAAACTTAATAAAAATCTCATCCAAAGAACAAAGCAGTCCCTCCCCACTTTACTCCTCTCTTGATTTCCTGCCCCCTCCCTGGGCTTTTCCTAAACACTTTCTCCTCATGGTAGAACTCAATTTCAGTCTTTATACTTTGTTTCTGCAATTATTTCTTTTTAAAAAATTTAAAAAAAATTTATGTATATGTGTACACTCCAGTGTATGTATGTGCACCACCTGTGTGCAGTACCCACAGATGTCAGAAGAGGGTATCAGGTCCCATGAAACTAGAGTTACAGGTGGTGGTGAACCATGTGGGTTCTGGGAACTTAACCCAGGTCCTCCACAGAGCAGTCAGCACTCTTAACTGCTGAGCCATGTCTCCAGCCTCTCCTGCAACTTTTTCAATTTCTAATTTCAGTTATCTAAAAATCAGCAATATCAGATGTGAAACCCCAAAGGAGAGAGTAATGAGGTGACAAAGAAAGCTGACTGGACGCTCCTATGTTTTCAAGGGCTCAGGCTTACAGAACTGCTACCTCTTTCTTTTCTGCCACAGAGAACAGAAAGCCCAGATCCTCCTTACCCAAGCAAATCACTCCAACATCCTCAGCATGGTCGCAGTTATGCTTTCCCCATCCTCGGTGTTTGCAGTCCCAGAGAGCTGACTCATTTCCATTGCAAGCCAGATCATCAAACCAGATTGGTCCAGAACCTTGTCCAAATTTAGCTGAACCAGAGAAACTGACAGCACTTCCACATTCAAGTTGTTTACAAACCACAGAAGCGTGAGCTATGTTGAAGTTATCATCGCACACTGTTCCCCACTCTCCTTTGAATTTGACTTCTATTCTTCCTACACACCGGTTGCCCCCATCCATGAGTCTCATCTCCACATCGGATCCGTCTAGAGCAAAGACCAAAGTTAGGAAGTGATAGCCATTCATAATCAATTAATCATTTAAAGTATTCTGGATACTCGGAAGATGATGCTGTCCTCAAAATAGCACTCGAGTTTTAGATGCTGCCCACCTCCACATACTGGAAAATTAGGTCTTGTTAAAATCCAATGAACAATAAAGACTCTCATCTATATCTAATTACCAAGGAAATTGTTTTTCAGACCAAAGATTTTTAAAAAAATTTTTTTGAGAATTTCATACAGGCATAGAAGCATATAAGGTGTTTTGATCAAATCCATGTCCACTCCCTCCCTTCCAACTCCTCCCATATCTCCCATCACTTTTTTTCTGATAACTTCATGTACTCTTTCTTCTTCTTCTTTTCTCCTCCTCCTCCTCCTCCTCCTCCTTCTTTTTGTGGGGCTTTTTGCTACTCTGACATTCCCCCCTCTGAAGAGGTAACCCTAAAATCTTTTAGGGATTAGATAAGAGCTCCCAAATACTTTGGAACAGAGTATGTTGCTAAGAGGCCCAAGGACATGATGACTGTTAGCCAAGAAACTCTTCTTTGGAGTCTTTTTACACTAATTGCCTAGCCAGTTCCTACCTCCTATTCTTACCATACCATCCCTGAAGAGGTTACCCAGCTTGCAGATAGGGAATCGGGTGCAGAATGCTCTGGCTTCTTCCATGCTGAACAGGGACGCAGGGTGAGGCAATTGGGGTACCCCTTCAGTGGGATGCAGACCAAAGCTTTTAAACTTTCTGTCTTATTACCAGAAGAGAAATAAGCATTCTTTGATATAGAATTTAAAAACCTAGAGAAAGAAAGGGGCCCTATAATCAAGCTATTGAAAATAAGAAATTGGTAATTTGCTGAGCACTTAAACTCCTTATTTTAACCTCTCTTTATTAAGAATTCAGAGAATGATTAATTAATTTTGAATTTGAAACTAGAGAGATCTAAAAAAAAGCAAAGATTGAAATACCCAAATATATGTAACAGTTTGTAAAAGCACCATATTATTAAAAATTAGGGAAAACAATTTACTTCTTCCAATCTTCTGAATTAAAGCTATTTTCTTCTCCCCAAAGCATCTACCACTATTTCCAGCAACAAACAGCATTTTCTATAAGAAAATTTGTTTCTCTTATTACCCGTTAGATTTTCTGTGAGCACTAAAATACATGAAAACAAGGAGACTTTACTTGAAATCTGGGGACACTTGAAAACACAAAGCATACTTTAACAAAATGTTTAGAAGCACATTATTATTATTATTATTATTATTTTCTTTTCTTTTTTTAGACAGGGTCTCCCTGTAGCCTTAGCTGGCCTGGAACTTGCTATGTAAATCAGGCTGGTTTCGATCTCACAGAGATCTGCCTGCCTCTACCTCCCAAGTGCTGGGATTAAAGGCCTGTGCCACAACACCTGGCTAAGAAATTAAACTTTAAGACCTCTAAACTCTAAGCAAAGACCCTTACTTGATAAGGTTTGTTTTTATTATGGTCAATTATTAAAATAATTAATAATAATAAGCAGCCACCATCAAAAAATACATATTAAGTGTATCGCATGCCATATTCTTTAGTCCTTATGGATTTAAACATCACATGCTATTATTGTTAGCCCACTTTATAGATCAGCAATCTGAGATTAATGATTGGTCATGATGTTGAACTCCTAGGAGATGCCAATATTTGAGAGGCAAGGAGGTTGGAGGGAATGGTTTAGCACAAGTCCTCTGTTGATAATTATGACATCTAGCCTTCATGCCTATGATAAGAATGAAATCTCGCAAGAGGTAGAAGTTCTGCAGATCAAGCCCTACCTAGGGTAGAGACTCTCCTAACTACAGATAGTAGACCCCTATGACGCCAGTGAGCCCCTGAATGGCTACAGGTTCTTTTCTATCATTAGGCTCCAGTTGTACCTTTATGTGTAACAGAAAGTAAGCTTAACTTTATCTTTAGTTATACAAACACAGCAGACAAGAGCTAAAGGTACCACAAGGGTGTCATAGCTAAATATCAGTTCTGTATACAACAATAATTACGGTAAGAGCTTGGCAAGCTTTATTGTGATTTTGAAATTTGCTGTAGACGTTGTTTTGTTATCCCCTATTTCTTACCGTAAAGATAGATAATAGAAGAAGTTGGAAGGGGGCAGGAAAGAGGAGGAGAAAGTGAGAGGGAGGAAGAAGAACAGGAGGAGGAGAATGAGGATGAGTGGGTCAACAGGAAACTGCAGGGAACCATGAGGAAACTAGCATTTTCAGAATGTGTTACTTGCCCGACAGTGTGCAAAGAGTTTGCATGTATCTTATTACTGAGCTGTCAGAGAACTCAAGGTTAGAAAGATTTAAAACTTTGTATGAAGTCACAGCATTAGTGGGTGATGGTGCTAGAATGTAACTCAGCATTTTTCTAAGGGACAGAGAATGTGAATTGAGTCAGAACCAGGTCGTGAGATTTGCTTTGCCTTTAGCAAATCTTACCCGAGCAGGTCACTCCAACATCTTCCTGGTGAGTACAGTTGTGCTTTCCCCACCCTTTGTGTTTGCAGTTCCAAAGAGCTGACTCATTCCCTCTGCAGGAAACGCGATCCATCCAGATGTGCCCAGAGCCTGCACTGGAGTTAGCCCACCCGAGGGCCATAATGGCACTTGGGCATCCTAGCTGCTGGCAAACCACAGAAACCTCATTCATGCTCCAGTCAGTGCTGCACACCGTTCCCCACTCCTGCTGGATCTTCAGCTCCACTCTCCCACTGCACTTGTTTTTACCACCAGCTAGTCTCAGTTCCTTTTCCACTCCTGCAACAGCAAATTAGCACAGCAGGTGATGGTCACAAATAGTCAAGAGAGAGGGAGAGAGAGAGATATCATTCTTTAGATTACTTATTTATCATGCAGAATCAGGATTGAGAATCATGCTGGTCCCAATGGAAAAATGTCATTTTACAGCATTCAGATATAATTCTTAGTATCACAAACTTCAAATGACACAGTGACAAAACTGGTCAAGCCAACCAGCACAGTACTATGTGATATTTTATTTTTATGTCTGGATATCCTCAATAGTAGCAATTTATCCCATCTAAATATGACACAACAGTGCTATAAGAATAAATTATGTATCATAAAATCAATAGAATTAGAGTTGATCATTAATGTGAGGTGATAGTTGAATTTGAGGAGAGTTAAATACCCATTTATGCATATTTATAAAATTGCATAGTTTTTTTAGAACTGTAGTAGAAATCTAATTAAAACTAATTGATTTAAATGGAAATTAAGATAGAGAAATGTTCCTATTATCCTCTATCATAAAATAAAATAAACACCTCTCTATCTCCCTTCCCAAAATTCCCTCAGTTGCTTCTTCTTTTTGTTTGTTTTTTTTTTTGCTTAACCGAGGAACCTGGTGGTCCCAGCAGCCTGGCTCTCTTGAGTACATTTTCAGGTAAAATGTGAGATTTGAATTTATTAAAGTGTTCCTAGAATTTCCTTTTGCCCCAATAATTCTGAGGTTTCTTCCTTTCTGCGTTATCCTTTTACTCTGCCACACACATCAAAAAGTTTCTAATCTTTATGTAGGTATTTTTCCTGAGTTTATTTCATTGTATTTTCTTGATCATGGCTATGTTGTGGTGCCTCATGACTTAGGATATTATTGATTGCCTTTTAACAACTATTCCTTCAAACCCATGGAGCATGAGGTTTTTGGTATTTTTTGGTCTTTTTGAGACAGGGTCTTCCTGTAGCCCTAGCTGGCCTGGATTCATTATGTAGACCAGGTTGGCCTCGAACTCACAGAAATCTGCCTGCCTCTGCCTCCCGAGTGCTGGGATTAAAGGCGTGTGCCACCACATCCGGCTGAGCATGAGTTTTTTTAGAATTATTTTAGCAGTTCATATCAGAGTGGGCTAAGTCTGTAAGTAAATTTGATAGGATACTCACCTAGAGAACTGGTGAGGACAGAGGCACTGAGAAAAGAGACCACAGCCACAATGAAGGGACCCAAATGGACAAAACGTCCTCTAAGAACTGTACAAGAAAGAAAGAGGACAGAAGTACAGCTTCCCAACTACAGACTGTGGAGAAGGAATGTTTCAGATTTGGGGACCAACAAAGATCAAATACCAAGAAAAACCCTTCCCTCAAAATGGAAGGCAGACTAGAAAACTACATCCCCAGATACATATACTGTTAGCTCAACAGCTTTGAAAATGTGTCTGCTATAAACAACTAGAAGCAAAGATTTATAAGAAACTTGGGGATGGAAATAAATGACAAAGACAGGTCTTAAAACTTCCATGATTGTAAAAGGCATCAATGAAACTTAGAGGTGGAGAGATTTTCATGTCTCCACAGCACAGGTTTCTGACCCCAACCTTCTCAATCAATTACGCATGCCCCCACCTCCATGTCTACCTGGTCTGCTCTGTTAGGTGGTAAGTTCTGTGAGAGAATGGACTGCATTTATAATTGCATTTATCACGGTAGTTTTACCAGTACTTGACATGACCTTCTAAATAGCAGCCTGAACAATAGAAACATTGTCTATTTTATATCACTGAAACTCAAATGTTAGATCTTTTCAACTCCACACACACCATGCCTATAACAGGCATATAACTTTCCTAGTGCTGTTGTAACGCTCATTTCTCCTGATAACTGCAAGTCAATATTCATGAAAAGTAAAACTAGAATGATTTTAGCATGTCCCTGCAAATCCTGCAGTGGAATTCAACACTCAATTTCCTTTCTAAATTTCCTCTAAAAAAAAAAAAACACCCAATATTCAATCAGTATTGGCTCCTACCTGTTTTATCTTTTATAAGAACTATTGTTTTCATAATTCCCGACTTAATTTCACCTCAGCAATTTTATAAAATTGATATGAGTGCTGGTTCCTTCTTTATAATTTCAGTTTGGGATCTATGGCAGATAGAAGGTCTTTCCACAGAATTCTAATGCCCCTTTCTGCTCTTTACTCTCCTCTGTTAATCATATCTATTAACTCCCAGAATATTTCTAAACTCCACTAAAGGATAAATATAAATGAGACACTTTACCAGCAAATCCAGAGTTTTCAAGCAGAACCATTCTGAGATTGCCCATTCCAAGGTTTTATAATTTTGATGATTTCTAAGTCTTCTCGTACTATTCCATAGAAGTGTTCTCCTTAACAATTGGACTACCACAAATGAATATCCTGGTCTCGCTCTTAAAAATGAAAAGGCTACAGACTGTGGGAGGAGCCAACTGTAAAGAGGAAGTTATTATGTCCTTCCATCATCTTGTTTTTTACACTATAGGACAAGAAACAACAGTGGGAAACTAATACTTCTTATGGATTTACCAAAAACTCGGGAGAATTCATCTATATGCTCCTTCTGCTTACTGAATGTTTGTTAAAAATATTTTTTTATGTGTATGAGTGCTATGCCTGCATGTCTGTAAGTGCACCAGTGTTGGGCAATGCCCACAGAGGTCAGCAAGGGACATCAGATCCCCTGGAACTGGAGTTATTGATGGTTGTTAGTCTTTATGATGTAGTGCTCAATTTGGCCTGGGTTTCACTATGTATCCCAGCTGACCTTGAACCTAGAGCAATCCTCCTGTCTCAGCCTCCTCAGTGCTGGGATTACAGGCAAGAGCCACCATGTCCAGCTTTACATTCATAAGTTTTGCTTACAAATTCAAATCAGTAGAATGCTGATGATTTTCATCCCTTATTCAAAGTATTCCTGGTAAAGGGCAAGACCAAAGAAATGGCACACTTTGCCAAACTTCAGTCATCCTGGCCAATAAAGGGTCTGTCCTCTCATCACACTTATTGTGAACCACTGGGCCATTGCCTAAACATTTCCTTCATGGAAAATCTTCTAGGAATCTTCTACTTTACAGATATTACTAATGTAATTTACAATTACACAAATCTCTACATATATTAAGGTCAAAGTAAAAGACCTTGCCAGGACATATCTTTATTCCGTTCAGAGTTATGACACTAGAAGTAACCCAAGTCACATGTTTTATTTAGAGTAGCCCAGGCTAGGCTCTTGGAAGATGAATTCAATAAAACTTTCATGTCTCTTGATAGCTTCTATAAAACTGGTTGAACTGAATGACATTCCCCTCAAACAACTCTTTTTGAAATTCTAATATAACACACAGGTCCCTAGGACTCTCTATCTTGCTGCAGGTCTTAACATTTTTTTCTCCCTATTTTCAACCTTTTACTTCATCCCATAAGAACTGGTGACTAGACTGAGCAGACTGAAGGACATACTCTCCTTAAACTGATCAACCACAGATTGCTCTCTAGGGCCCTCAGCTACTCTTCTGATATGGGCCCCATTTGAGCATAAATTACCCCAACCACTGTCAAATGCAGCTATATCCCATTCTGTTGACTGCTAGCTTTATTGCAATTGGTTTGTCTGTTTTCACTGGCTCATGATTTAGGGGGCTGCTTCAACTTAAGTTGGTTTCTGCTTGAGCATGATATCATAGTCATCCACCCTAGATGGTATTGCCCTAGCCGCAGACCTCACTCTTTGGAAATAGCATTGCCTCAGACAACATCACCCCAACCCCTGTCCTTGAAGATGCCTCACTTTTTATGCCAGAGATGAATTTACTCAGACACTAATGCTGTTACCCATGGACAAGCTCTCCTAATATTTTTATTTTAAAAATTACATTTAGTTATGTATATTTTTATCGAGTTTCTGTCCATTTCATGCAATAAACTTTAGTCACATTTAGACCCCTCCCCCATCCACACCCATTTACAGCCTCCCCACCAGATTTCATGCATTCTGGGATACAAGACATTTTAGCTTTTCATCCTTTGGCGTTAGAATTCTACAATGCCTTGGAATCCACTGTCTACTTAACTTACTGAATGTACCTCTTGTTCTCTGCTAAAAGATATACTCTGCATTTCCATGCCCATACAGAGATCTGAAAGAGCTTACTAAACTTAATGAAGATTATGGATTTCCATCAAAATTCCCTACCTCATATCAGTCAGTGCCTTGACTCTCTTTTTCCATGACCTAGTCCCTCTTCAGCTTTCTAGCAAAATCCTCACCTTATGTTTCCATGCATGACCACCATAGCCACTCTTTACCCTTGGTCAATCATAGCACTACATTTATAATGGGTGCATTATTCTCCAAGTAATGGCTGCTTCTATTGTGGCCCAAGTTAGATGTCTATTAACAACTTACACATATTTCCTTATTGCTTGCTCTGCATGTTTACCTGACTGAAACCATACCTCAGTGCACAATGGTCACATTAGGACCAATAGTTAACCTTTTAATTTTTTGTGTTTTAAAATATATTTTTGTTAATTCTTTGAGAATTTTATACAATGTATTTTGATCACCCACCACTTTTCTCCCAACTCTTCCCAGACCCACCCCATATCTCTCCACTGCTTCCCAACTTTGTGTCCATTTTATATTTTATTTATACCTTACTTAAATTTTTATTTATTTACTTTTTATTTTTGAAACAGGGTCTCCCTGTAGCCCCAGCTGGCCTGGAACTTGCTATGTAGACCAGGTTGGCCTTGATCTCACAAAGATCTACCTGCCTCTGCCTCCTGATTCCTGGGACTAAAGGTGTGCGTCACCATACCTGGCTTGTGTTCTCTTCTTTTGTTGTATATTTTTTACTGAATTTTTGTGTATTTCATGCAAAGCATCTTAATCATCTTTATACTCCCTCCCCTATCCACACCCTCCCATAGCCCCCCCCCAGGATTTCATGAATTCTGTCATTTATGTTAAGGTCTATCAAGTCAAGTTAGTTTGCCCAGTTGTTCTTCAGTGAAAATTCATCCACTGGGGTCTATATAGAGTTACTCCTTTGACAAAGATCAACTCTCCCTCACCCAGCTTAATCATCTGGCAATATTTCTTTGGCTAAGATTGGGGACTGCTGCCTATTTCCCCAGTTACGTGTTTTTTTTTAAATCTGCTTTAGTTTGTAGGGGTCTTGTGCATGCTGACACTATTGCTATGGATTCATATGAGCAACGTTCTAGGAGCCTATAAGACTCTTGTTTCTATATGGTCAAGTACCTCCTCCCCTGGCTCTTACAATCTTTCCTCCCCCTCTTCAGTAATGGTCCCTGAGCCCTGGGTGGGTGGAGTTTAATATAAGAGTCCTGTCCAAGCATGTGTCCTCTTTTTAAAATACCCACCTAGTCTGATTTGTGTGGACTCTATTCCAATAGTCATTAATTTACCTGGAACATGCCAATTTATATTAATCCAAGGATTCTGGGAAAAATGAATAATATTTATTTGTATTATTCATATAGGATATTCCAGGGGCTGGAGAGATGGCTCAGTAGTCAAAAGCACTGGCTGCTCTTGCACAGGACCCAGGTTTGATTCCCAGCACCCACATGGTGGCTTACAACCATCTGTAGCTCCAGTTCCAGGGGAATTCTACATCCTCTTCTGACCTCTGCTGGTATTGCATGACACAGGTGCATTTCCATTCATACACATAAAAAAAAAAACGTTAAAATGGGGCTTTCTATAGCTGCAGAAATTGACAGCATTATTACAAGTGTGGTAACCTTTGTAACACTGAATGCATAACAACCAAGTAGCATCTGTTGGTGGCTGTTTCAGTTCATATTCAAAGGCTATATAACACATTGTTCATTTTGCAACAAGCCCATAATTAACTCAAAGGGTAGCTGATAACAAGTTGATATTGATTGTTTATTAGCCAGGGAAGGATGGGTTAGTGTCAGTCAGGATACCTCATACTGCATATATATTAACTCTGGACAAATATGGGAATAGCTCTGAGAAATAAACCAACGACAAAGAGTTTTCTCAATCAGTATCTTCCAGCACATTCTCTTAAATTCAGAGGTACTTCACTTATTCTTGTGGCTATTGCTCACACAGTGGTTAAAGAACAAGCTTCAAACACGCAGCATGCCTCATAAGACTCCTAATTGTTAACATTATCAAAGTTGTCCTTTGGTAGGGGAGGATTTGTAGGGGAGGAAATGGGGGAATAGAGTTGGTCAAAACATTTTATGCATGTATAAAATTCTAAAAATTAAAATAGAAAAAATTACTTGGAAAAAGAAAAATGAACTGGAAGAGAGTGACTTCAGAAAAATGGCAGAGTAGAAATTCTCTTATTTCTCTTAGGTTCACAGCAGTCCATCTTGAATCTAACCAGAGGCAAGATTGCCACCTTAAATGTGCCATGACTTTAGGTGGAAGATTTGATGTCCCCTTTAGCCAGCAAAATGAATGGTTTACAAACTGCATGGAGCTATTTAGAGAACTTCACTGAACACTATGTTTTTACAGTTTTAAAAAAATGATTTGATTCTCTGTTTTTTGAGTTCGTTATATATTCTGGTTATTAAATCTTTGTTGGATGTGTCGCTGGTAAAGATTTTCTCCCATTCTGTGGGTTTTCTGTTTGCTTCCTTGGTTGTCTCCTTTGATGTACAGAAGCTTTTTAGTTTAATGAGGTCCCATTTGCTAATTCTTGCCCTTGTTTCCTGAGCAATTGATGTCCGGTTTATAAAATCCTTTCCTATGCCTATATCTTGTATGTTTTTCCAAATGTTTTCTTCTAATAGTTTCAGAGTTTCAAGCTTTACACTGAAGTCTTTGAGCCATTTGGAATTGACTTTTGTGCAGGGTGAAAGATAGGGGTTTAGTTTCATTCTTCTACAAGTGGCAATCCAGTTTTGCCAGCACCATTTGCTGAAGGAGCTGGAGAGATGCGATTAAGAGCACTGGCTGCTCTTGCAGAGGATCCGGGTTCAATTCCTAGCACCCACATGGTGGCTAACAACCATCCGTAACTCCGGTTCCAGAGGAATCCAACATTTTCTTCTGACTCCACAGGCATTGCATGACATGGGTGCACTTATACACTTGCAGGCAATATACTCATATACTTAAAATAAAATAATAAATAAAATATTTAAAAAATAAGACATATGGCTTCCCTACCATTCAGAGATGCTTCTCAGTAGACTTGCTTCGATATTGTCAAGACACATTGCAACACAGGGAAGCCCAAGGCACCAGGGGTAAATTACAAAGAATGCAGGTGAGGCTTATGGTAACTGACATGCAAAGCTGATTTCAGCTAGAATGTTCTGAACTGAAGGCTTGCTCTGGTGCTTCACTGAATGCAGTGGTCACAGACTGCTTAGAATATGAGACAGGTGTATTGTTGATGGACAGTGATAGAAAAAAGACAGCAGTATGGAATAAATACTTATATATTCCATGTTCAAACATCCTTCTATGACCACAGAATCAAGACCATTCAGAAAAACAGGATGTCCTTAAGTGAACAAATAAACTGACAATGACTAACACTTAAGGATTGAGAATAAATAATCTGTATACAGTTCAAAAATAACTATTTGTGTAAGCTCAGTGAGCTCCAAGAAATTACAGAGAAACAATTCAGAAATGTATCAGGGAAATGTAACAGAAAGTGACATAATCTTGAAAAGTCAATCAGACTGAAGGCATGATGCCCCTGTCTCAGCTTCTTGAATGTTGGGATTGTTCCATCATGCCCAGCTTAGTGTTTCCTTTTTTTAAGGCTCTACCAATTACTAAGAAAACCATTACTTTAGCTGCCTAGCCTTCTATTGAAGTCCAGGGAGAATGGTCATCTAGACCTAACTGTTCTTTGTGATAGGCCATCAGAACTGCTTTCTTTCAAGTTCTTTCACTTATTTTGGTAAATTATTCATACCTGTATCTGATTTCCCCATTAAAAGACCTCATAACAGTGTCTTCAGCCTTGATTAATTCATTACTGACCTTAATCTCAGGTTATTTCTCTTTAATATTCTAACACGTTAAATTTAAATTTAAGTTATATATTTGTAAGCTCACCCATTTACATAGAACATATAAACTGTGGATGCTGGCATAATATAGCATATACTTATTATGTATAAATAGTTTGCTGCAATCTGCTTACTGACAAATAGCTGGCTTTGATTCCCGTAGACACTGATCTTCTTGCCCAATTCTAGTAACTGGACTTCTGCTTTCTTCATGTGCCTTATGACAAAGTCTTTGTCAAGAATTCCTGGAATTTGTCCTACCAATGATCTGCTTAGATTTTACTTATAATTATGATTATCTCTCTAGTTCAGTGAGTGCTTCAAGATGGGAGACCCTGTCTAAGTTATGCTTAAAATTCTTCAACAGTGACCGTGGCTACAGTATGAAGAGTTTTCAGCAGTTCAAAAGTAGATGCGATATCACTAGTTAGGAGGTACATAGAGAGTTTAGTCACAAATGAAATGTGGTAGAGATGATGATATTTGATAGCTTCAGAATATTTAAATTTTATAGGACATTAATAATTGAACAAATTAAAAGTAGGTAATGATAATGAACAATATTTTGTGCTCTTTAAAGTATCATTGATTCAATGATATCTTCTTGAAACCCAAGAATAGAAGATGTGGAGTATGAAAAATATATGGCAGTTATGTAAAAGGCACCAATTAATGACGAAGAGATAAGAGAATTCAAGAATTTGGAATGAGCAATTGCATTGTCATTAATTCTCATATGGAACCTTGGAATCAGTGACATTAGGAACAGAAACAATGAGTTAAAATTGGGCATGTACCAGATGAAATCTGTTTGAGTTATCTGATGAGAATCGAGCAATTATGTACGCAATTATGAATCTTAGAGGAGAGATCTGAACTTGGGGTTGAAGTTTCAGAGTGTAGTGAATTTTTATAATTTTTGTTTCCTTGATATCCATTTGAATATTTTAGACTTTCTCATACTTGAAGCAGGGTTAGTTATCCTTGACAATTTCCAGTTCTCTACCTGCTTCTACTTCCTCAAAATGGTTGATACAGATATCAGACTTGTACAACCACCTTGTGACGACTACCTTCTTATGGGACAACTAGACACAACCAAGCTGACTCATGCTTGACTTCAACCAAGCTTGACCACACAGCTCACATCAGCCAACTAGAGCTCCCCACAGCAAAACTCAGGTAATGTCCTGGATGCTAATAAATACTTCATTCTTTAAGCCTTCCTCCATCTTTGGCTCCCTTCCCCTGTTGAGTGAGTCTCTCATCAGCTCCCTTTCCTGATGTCCCCGGGAAGCCCACTGTTCTCATCTCTCCACAATACCCAAGAAGTACACTGCTTCTGGTCTTCCACACATTGCACTATGATGACACCTTTGTGTCTCGCTTGACCAAAATATCTGAACCCTTGAACCTAGCTCTCCTCATGGTCAGGGTTCTCTTAGATAGTGACTGTCTTAATATAAAGAAACTAGGCACATGTTGGATAAGAGCCATAAAGGTGTCTGACAGTCTAAAGGAGTTTCTTGTGTGACACACACCTGCCCAGAGGTGAGATACTTAGCCATGAGCCTGCTTGCTAGGATAGAGACATAATCAGTAGAAGGCATACGTAGGCATCCAAGACCATTTCCCTGAGAACCTTGTTAGGGCTTTTCTAGAGTTTATAGAAGGACAGGAAAATCACTAGATGGGGTCTTCAGTGTAATGATAATTGAAGACAAATGTCAAAGACAGCTCCTACCTTATGTGAGCCTGAGTAATGATGGGCATCTAAGAAATTCCAACATGGAATGATATAGAAACACTTTCAGAAGAAAAAAGGAGATGGAATGACCAGATATATTAGAAAATCCATAAGTGTACAACTCCAAATGCAAGAAGAGAAATAGAAACAAAAAGGCACAACGGTCTGTGTGCTGAATGATGAGGGTATATCAAAAAAGAAGGAGGACAGAAAAACTTCAGACTTTATGAGTTTGATAAGAAGACTTCAGTAATGATTTTTGTTCATATATTCTGTGAAACATAGTTCATTAATGACACAGTAAAGATTGTGGTAGAGAGAGCCGAATGGCAGAACTGAAGGCCCAGGTGGGCCCAGATCCCAACTTAACTTGGTTTCCTTATGCTCATTTGATGATCACAGCCTAAGGAAGAGAGGGGAGCAGAGTGAATGCCAGCAGCAACGAATCTCAATTCTCTCTCTCATGACTTCCCCTATCATTGCACAATATTTTGTTATGCTCTTTATTCTAGTCATACGACGATCTTGCTGAGGGACGACTACTTTCCACTCTTTCTAACTCACCATTATTTTGATAAAAGACCATGATTTGAAGGATTTCTGTCCTTCAAAGACAGTTCTAACAGGAATGTGTGGGGCAGGTTGTTGTACTCTTGACTGGCTACTGCAATTTATAGGAATAGAGACTGTAAGTGTTTGAGTAAAAGTAAAGTCGGGTACCAATGTTTCAGGAATGGCAGTAGGGTGTGTCTTAAAACAATGTGAAATGTTAGCTTGTTCCAAATTAGAAATTTAAGAAAATTAAAATAATAGTTTCTTAAAATATCTTTCCTTTACTCTTGGGCAGTTTCATACAAGTAAATAATATATATTGATCATATCTACCCCAACTCCTCCCTCTGCCTCCAGGCACCACCACACATTTCTTTCCCCCTTCCTGTTCTCTTTCTTGCTCTCTCTCTTTGTCCCTTTCTTTCTTTCTTTTTCTTTCTTTCTTTCTTTCTTTCTTTCTTTCTTTCTTTCTTTCTTTCTTTCTTTCTTTCTTCCTTCCTTCCTTCCTTCCTTTCTTTCTCTTTCTTGTTTTTAACCCACTGTGTGCAATTAGTGCTGCCTGTTGGAATGTTGATGGATCTTGTGGACTTGATCTTGTTCAGTTAAACATAGCTTCATTGAATTCGTGAGTGCAATGGCCATGTGATTGCCAGATGACAGCATTTCACAGCACCCCTCCACATCCTCAGGCTCTTTTTAAAACAAATTTTATTTATTATTTTCTGTGTATGAGTGTATTGCCCACATGTATATAAGGTAACCTGTGTTGTGCAATGCCTGCAGAAGTCAGAAGAGGGCATCAGATCCCCTGGAACTGGAGTTACAGATGGTTGTTAGCCACCATGTGGGCTCTGGGAATCGAACCCAGGTCTTCTGCAAGAACCCAGTGCTCTTAACTGCTGAGTCATCTTTCCATCACCCATCCTCAGGTTCTTAAATTCTTTCTAGTCCTTCTTCCATGATGTTCCCTGAGCCTTGGCTGAAGGGTTGATGCAGTTGTCCCATTTAGGGCTAAGCAGTGAATAGTCACTTATTCTCAGCATTTTGGTCAGTTATGGGTCTCTGCATTAACTGCTGGCTACTACAAAGATAAGCTTCTCTGGTCAAGGTTGAGCGCAACACTAATCTATGTGCATAAACATAAATACTTAGAAGGCAGTTTGGCAGCATGCCCATCAATCAAGACAACAGTAGTGGGTTCACTCTTAGGGATTATAACCTCGCAAGTAATGGGTTTTTTACCAGGTTTAGTTTATACTACCAGTGTTGAAGTTGAATTCCTTCCTATGACACAGGCTTCAAATCCAATCCAAAAGTGGTTGGTTACCCTGATAACCTTTGTGCCACTTTAGTACAAGTGGCACATTTTTCTGGGCATATCAGTCATGTAGCATGCAGGGTTTATCACTGGGTAACAACGTTGATGGATTTTTCTCCCCTTGTGGCCTCATAGCGGTTTCTAGCACCATGAAAGTTAGTTAGCAGGGAAGTTTTCATGTCAGTTCCAGCTTGATTAAGGAAGATAACTGTAACATCAATCATTGTAGAGTATGTTAAAGTCCTTATTCAGACATGCTGACTTCAGCACTCTATAACCACATAACATGCGTGTGTATGGTTCTACGGGATCATATAGAAACAACAACAAAAAAAGGATTCATGGCTCTATTCAGTACTCTTCAGAGAAGAAAGTAGAATCACCATGAGCATGTCTTTGACTCCTTGACCTTCCAGGCTGAGCTGACAAAGAAAAGGAAGAAGCAGAGCTCTTGTGTCTAAAAGATTATCCAAATTATCTCAAGAAAACTCTTTTAAATATACAGTCATGTATTTGAGGTTTATAACTGTACAATCATCTAAATTTCAGTTCTAAGTTTGTGAGAACCATTACATTTGGGGATCTTCTGTTTCATTAATTTTATTTTTAATTTGAAAATTTTATTTCACAGATTTTTTATTTGCTTTCCCTCTCCATTCCATTTCAAAAGTTGTCAAATTAAACAGGACTTTTATCTTGTAGTCTCTTTTTGCAAGAGCTTTCCCTATGATTTTTGGTGTGTGTGTGTGTGTGTGTGTGTGTGTGTGTGTGTGTGTGTGTCTGTGTCTGTGTCTGTGTACAGGCATTTGTACTGTATATTCATATGTGTTTGCAGGTACACGTATCTGAAGGAGGACCCTGGATGTCCTGTTCTAGCCTATGAGACAGGATTTTTTCCACCAAACCTGGAAGTAGGCTTGCAACCACCAAGTGCCAGTCTGGGATTTGAACTCAGATCTTAGCACCTGGATTTTTACATGGGTGATGGGTGTTTGAACTCAGGTCCTCAGGCTTGTGCAGTAAGCACACTTATCTGTTGAGCCATCTCCTTAACCCTGCTTTTATGGTATTATTTTTGAAACAAGGATGACCTTGAATTCCCAAGTCTTCTGTTTCCATATCCTGAATTCTGGGATTATAGGAATAAACATCTTACCTTATTTCTATGAAAACAATTTTTACTATTTTGAATGAAATTTCAAGTGCTGACAACCCTTGGTGGGAAAAATATTTAAAATAGTAAAAATAATAAAGTATATACTTAAATATACTTAGATGGTAGTTAATGTATTATTTTAAAATATGTCAGCTAAAGAGAATATTAATGAATCTCTCAACTCTCATCAGGGTGATGAACACAAAAGGCCACAACTGACCAAAGTACAGAGAATACAAGTCTGAAGAGTGTGGATCCCTGGACAGGACTCCTGTGTTTAAACTTTACCCACCCATGGCTCAGGGATCATTGTGGAAGAGGGAGTGGAAACATTATAAGAGCCAGGGGAGGAGGTGCATGAGTATAAGGAAACAATCTTGGAAGCGCCTGGGACCTTGCTCATAAGAACAGCAATGGTGACAGCAAACTGTATTAGACAAAAGTCAGCACAGAGCCAGGGAAATGGGCAGGAGGCTCCAATCTTAGCTGAGGAACTGATACTAACAGCTGAGCAGTTAATCACTGTGGGGTGAGAGAGACTTGACTTTTTTTAAGGGAGTGACGCTAGGCAGTCTGAACAGTCTCCAATGGATGAACTCACACTGAGGTAGAGCTGGGTATACAAACTTGACTTGATAGGTTTTAGCATAAGTCAAAATGCTTGAAGTCCTGTGGGTGGACTATGAGGGGTGGTGCAGACAGGGAAGGGGAGGCTAAATATGATTAAGAATTATTGCATGAAATCCACAAAAATTCAATAAAAATATTTTCTTTTAAAAAGAAAAATATATATCCTGCGATGCAATTTGACATAAGGAAACTATCTGAATTATGAAACATTATAGGGAAAATGAATATGCTAATTATGTATCCAAAATATAAATATTTCACAGATAATAACATATAATCTTATTAATATGTATTAATGATTTGATAGATCTTTATTTGCCAAATAAGTAGGTAAAAATACATGAAACTCTCAGAGGTTGGGTAAAAAGGTACATAATTTTAAAAAAGGAATGGAGGCATAAGCCAGAGGGAGGGGCAGGACTCTGTCATGAAGTCCTTCAGCTTGGTAGAAGATGAAGGGATATAAAAATATAAAATTTGGATCAACGTCTAGAACGGGAACCTCAGAATTTTGATAAAAGTGCCAAAAAAATTTAATTTTTATAAAACAATTTACAGAAGACTAACATCCGCTCAATATATCAGAAGTTTTCTGAAGCTTGTACTTAAGGTCTGAATAAACTTTTAATAAATCAGTAAAAGAGCAGATGTTAGTTTTAAATATTTTATTTAAACCATTTTGTACAATTTGAATCTTGCTCTCAGATAATGTCCAAATTTACATGAAAGGGGAAAATTCTTCATGGCTTTATTAGTCTATTCATTCTTCAAATTAGTTAACACAGTTTAGTTAATTCAAGTTAGAAACAGTGATAAGTATAAAATGTATGGCTCCCGCCCTGAAAGGACTTGAATATCTTATTTGGAGCTTGGTTGATCATAAACATCATCATTAGATACAGATATTTTCATTCAGAGTTCAAAGCAAATTCCAGTTCAGTAATGCTAGGGAACTCTATTTTAAACAGTTCCATGAACAAACGAATGATATGGTTAAAAAAACAAAACAAAACAAAAAACAAAACCAGAAAATGTTTAAATGGAGACCATTATATTAGACGTTACCTTAAGACTCTCTCTGAAGTGGTCAGCACATTTCCAGTTTTTCGAGCTACTTGATTGGTTTTAGCAGCAAGGTTATTCCATATTCTAACTTACACACAACACGTAGTTCAACTTTCAGTCTTTTTGTTGTTTGTGACAGTTATTGCTATGTAACCCAGGCTAGTCTCAAACTCACGAACCTCTTCACTCAGCCTCCTAAGTGCTGGGATTACAAGTGTATGCCACTGGACCAGCTCTTTAATTTATTTTTAACTTAGAAATGTAAGTTTTGCAATTAAAAGAGCAGGATATAAAATTAGATCATTTAAAAACAGAACTCATGAGTTCCGGCAGAGAGAGCGCGAGGAAGGGAGACCGGCCTGTTTCTCCTGGGCCCCCCAAGGCCTCCAGCCTGAGCCGGGGTGAGCCAGGGGCCCGCGAACAGCGGGGTCCTCTGCCCTGAGGACGCTGGGGGCGGCTGCAGCCACCGGGACCAGGCAGGCTGCGACACCGCCGCGGCGGGTCCCAGCCAAGGACGACACCGACGGCAGCCGCCGCCCAGCGCAGCCTCGACACTCCCCCACCCCGCTTCCTGTTCCCCTGGCCCGGCCTGCGAGGACGTGGCGACCCAGGATGACGGTGGACACGACCTGACGGTGGACACGACCTGGCGATCCACCCGAAGGGGCCTCCGGACCCAGAGACAGCGGGTCTGCAGCCACACGCGGTCATCGCTGGGCAGGGGCGGCCCTGGGGACAAGCCTCAGCCAGCGCTTTGTCAGGACCGTGGAACAAAGGCCTTAACAGTTCTGGAAGGTGAGCGGAGCCCAGCATGGCGGAGCCCCTCGTGGCTGCGAGGGACGGGCTGTCCGGTGTCCTCCCTCCGCCTGGGAGAAGCTGGATGCGACTTAGCGGGTTCGGCCAGCTGGAAACGTTCCCCAAGGTCGAAGACCTGTGTATATAATATGAAAAAGCTGCTCTCAACCATTCCCCCAACCTTTGAAAACTTTTGGCGACATCTGGACATCTAGACATCTAGATGTAGAGATTGCCGCCGAATGGAGTATAGATAGGAAATGACACGTGTGTGCCCAGTTTTGCTTCATAGAACAGTCGTAGACATGTCTCCTGGAAGTGACTTTGAAATGGAGTTGTTAGGCCTCCTTTAGAAAGATCCCAGGAGGGACACATGTCTGTGTTCAGTAAGTTAGAAGATGGAGTCGAAGAAGGAAGAGGAGGTCCAGTGCCAGCCTGGTCGTCCCAGCCAACGACAACACCGATGGCAGCCGCCGCCCAGCGCAGCCTCGACACTCCCCCACCCCGCTTCCTGTTCCCCTGGCCGGGCCTGCGAGGACGTGGGGACCCAGAATGACGGTGGACACAACCTGACGGTGGACACGACCTGGCGATCCACCCAAAGGGGCCTCCGGACCCAGAGAAGGCGGGTCTGTGGCCATCGCTGGCCAGGGGCGGCCCTGGGGCCGAGCCTCAGCCAACGCTTTGTCTGGACCGCGGAACAAAGGCCTTCAAGGTTGGCCTTAAAGGTTCTGGAAGGTGAGGGGAGCCCCGCGAGGCGGCGGGAGGGACGGGCCGGCCGGCGTCCTCCCTCCGCCTGGGAGAAGCTGGATGCGACTTAGCCGATTCGTCCTGACATCCAACATCTAGTCTCTCTAGATGTTAAAGAGGTTGCCAGTGTATGACAAATGTAGTTAGTAAACTCATATTTTGTACATTTTGTGTTAAAATTCCTAAGAATGACTGTCTTAAAGTTTTGAGCATTATAGTCCACTGGTTTGTAGAGAACAGAAGTGTTCTGGGCCAGAATGCTCTTATTTTGAAGACATTTTAAAACTTACTATTGTTACGTGTGTGCAGTTTATTCAAGACTGCTATGTACATAGTGGACAAATGGTCCTTGAAACATCTAGTCTATCTAGATGTTTAGAAGTGCCCAACGTATGTTATTTGTAGAGGTAGTAAAATATTACTGTAAATATCTTTTTTTGCCAAAATTCATATGTAATTTGTGGGAATGGAATTGGGAAACTGCCTCTGTGAGCAGTATGTGGTGTGGTCTGTGTTCAGTGGTTTAAAGGAGGTGGAAGGATGCAATTGCAAAACATAACATGCTAGCTAGTTTGTTCATGCTTAGACCTTTTCAGATGCCATTTATTGTATGCTTTGTGGGTTTTGTTTCGCTATGTATATACTGTATATAATGGATAAGTATGTCCAAATTTTTCAGCATCTAGTCTATAGATGTTAAAGAGGTTGCCAGCGTATGACAAAGTAGTAAAATTAGCACATTTCATACACTGTTGAAATTCATAGGAAAACTTTATGGATATGAATCTGTCCAGCTTTTTGTCTGCATTACATATGCCTATACTTGGTCTAGTGGTTTGAAGGCAGAGAAAGGGGAGAAGAGAGTGGGCCAAGGCCCAGATGGTTATATTTAGAAGATACCTCAGATTATAACCATTGCTGTGTGTACAAGTTTATTTACCAGAGTTGTGAGCATAGCAAATGCATGCTTACTTGAAATAGCTAGGCTTTCTAGATGCTTTAAAGTATGTGATGTATTTAAAGTAGAACTAATAGGATTTAGGACTCCTTTGTAAATAGTTTGTAAAAACTGGGGAAATACTGTTTGGAAATAGCACTGTTAAACCCCCTCAGAGAACAGTGTACTGGTTGTGCTTGTTCAGGATTGAGGGGGGGTAAAAGGGAAGAAACTGCAAAAGTTTATTAGTGTGTCCTAGAAATGTTTAGTTTACCCATCACCCTGTGTGTTTTATGCATTTCATTTAAATTTACTATACTGTATATACTGTACAAAGGAGTCCTAATTTTATGATATCTAGTCTCTAGGTATTAAAGAGGTTGCCAATGTATGACAAAAGTAGAGTTAGTAAACTAACACATTTTGTATACTTTGTGTTAAAATTCAGAGAAGGCTGTCTTTTGAAAAGGGCTGTGAATTTGCAAACAATGTGACATGTGCCTATATCACATGATATATAAATTGGAAGAACTGAAGAGTCCTAGACCAGATGCTCTTATTAGAGGGGTTGTGTATGCGTCCTATTCATTACAGTATGTGTATATACATCTATGTATGTATGTATGTGTTTAACAATGCTGAATACTCTTTTTGGAACTATCTAGTCTTTCTAGATGTTTAGAAGTGCACAAAGTATGTTAAAAGTAGATATAGTAAATAATACACTGTAGTTTTTGTTAATATTAATAGTGAAATACTGTCTTTTGGAAATGGAATGATAGACCCACTTCCAAGCAGCACATATTTGCTGGTTTGGGAAGGGAAGAAGGAAGAAAAAGTATGAAGGTTGTAATACTAACTCAAGGTTTTGGTAATGCAAAATTGACCATTGTCCCCTATAGCTGTGTTTAATTTTACAATGTACAGTGTATATAAAGGACAGAAAAGTCCTGATCAGGACTCTGTGGAGGTCCATTAGAATAAGCCATTTCTCTTACCTTTGTGGAGGCCTAACATTCCAAGCTACCTAAAACATAAAGAGTTAATCCAGTTGGGCAGGTCAATCACCTGGCCAAGGGACCACCCCTCAGGAAGGCAGTTGTGATGTTTTGAATGAGAATGTGCCCCCATAGGCTCCAAGTAGTTGATGTCACTGTTTTGGGAGGTCTTAGAAAGTGTGAACTTGCTGGAGGAAGCATGCCACTGGGGGCTGGGCTTAGAGAGTTCTTAAGCCTTGCCAAATCTCCAGTTACACTCTGCCTGTGCCTGCTTGAAGATGTGAGCACTTAGCTTCTGCTCCTACTCCTGCCAATGTTACTCTGGCACCTCGGAGACAGCCACAGGAGGCTCATAAGTTTGAGGCCAGTCTGGTCTACATAGTGAGACCCTGTCTCAGGGAAAAAAAAAACCAACATAATGGACTGGCAAGATGGCTTGCTTCCAGGATGACCCCAAGTTCAATTTCCAGGACCCACATGGTAGGAGAGAGCTCTCACAAATAAGTTTTCCTTTGAGCCCCATACAAGCACAGTGGCATGCAGCATCTGTATACGTTCACCAATAAATAAAGTGTGTACATGGTGAAAATAAGAGGGCTAATAACACCTGTTAAAGATTGTTTTTGTTATTTCATGGGAATCGTTGCATTCAAGGAGTAGAATGGTTACACTTGATGTATTGGAACAGATGCTGACTGTACCAAATGGTGGCAGTGGGCAGGGAAAAGAATTGTGCAGAGAGGAGGGTACTGTGCTTGCTGGTTGGTTCAGGTTGCCTAGCCATTGTTCCTGATGTAGATTTCAGTTAATACTGCTGGGTATTAAAGAATAAGTCCTAATGTGTTAGAAGTAAAATAATCTCTATAAATACCTTTAGTGTTAGCTGGGCGTGGTGGTGCACGCCTTTAATCCCAGCACTCGGGAGGCAGAGGCAGGCAGATCTCTGTGAGTTCAAGGCCAGCCTGGTCTACATAGTGAGTTCCAGGACAGCTGGGGCTACAGGGAGACCCTGTCTCAAAAAGACCAAAAAAA
>NW_008360324.1:1391423-1393107 GCF_000622305.1 Nannospalax galili | reverse complement strand
GGAAGGTTTTTTTTTTTTTTTTTTTTTGCTACTATCTCCACATCTAAAGTTTTCAATTATAACCATGGTTCTATATGTACATTTTTAGTAAAGTACTTGTGTTTATTGTGTACAAAATTCGTTCCATAACATTCTAAGCTTTATAAATGATCTAAAAATGAATATATGGTAAAATGTAGAGCTAGTGAATTAGCCAACTTATGACACATCAACAGAAAAGGTTACTCTCAAACAGGATTGTTATGTCAACTCTGGACAATGTGAGTCAAGACATATTTGTTAGGCTGGCAGTGGAGGGCCAGAGGGAAGCTTGTAGGGAAAGCTTGCACAGGTGTGTTCAGGTTGATGTTCATGTGAACTGCTGATGTATGTGTATCTCCTGCTTACACCATAGGAATGCATTAATTCATCTTGCTAATATTTTACTATATAGATCTAATAGTAAACTTAAAAAAATAGAACTCATAAATAGTAAAATAATAATTATAGGATGGCTGAAGCAGATGGACAGAAAAGACAGATCAGATAACACCCCATTTAGGACCCAGGACAGAGGGTAGCCCTGAGTTTTAAAAATAGAAATAGGATGTAGACAAAAGAGCCCAGCTGCAGTGAGAAGGCAAAATGTGAGGCTGGATGGCAACATCTCGGTTTATTAAATAAAACATGTCGGTGCTGTACTTGCTCAAGGAGACAGGTTAACCAATGTGAACAGAGTATCCAAGAAAGGAAAACAGACATTGCAGAAACCATTTTACTCCAGGAACAGAGCAAAACGAAGGAAAGTAAGGGTTCTGTGGGAGTTAGGTCAGCCCTGTCCACTGGCCATTGCAGAGGACCCTTCCTCATTTGGGTGTGCTGCATGTGTTTAGGGTCTGCATATAATCTTGCCAGGTATCTTGTGAGATCACTAACACCTACATCTTGCGATAGGAATACGGAGGCTAAAGTAAGTTAAATAACTTCCCAAATTGTATGTTATATCAAATAAGCATTCAACACATGGTGTTTTGACTACATCCCTATTTTCCTTTCCATTTAAGCGTGTCATGTCAGCAGTAGAAAACTCTGTGTAAAGGGATATTTGAAAGTCTTCTTCCAAAGCAAAGCAGATTGTTCAATAAACTTCTATCAAGAACACAAGCCCAGAGGCTAGAAACTTTCATTTGGATTGAGGAAATTAGGAAGAAAAACCTTGAACTCCAAGCAAAACGTAAATCCTTAAACTACTAGTGTAAATGGGCAAGGGTAACTTCGCCTGATTGAGAGCTATCTATACCTTCGCACTATTGTGAATGCTTCAGGTATGAGGATGTGGCCACTTAGCTTGTGGTGATATTTTCCGAAGAAAAAAAGAGTAATAAATTAGGTCACAAATAAATTTAATCTTTCTATTGAATTCCAGAATGGGTATGTTAACTTTATGCCCATCCTTATAAAATTGCCTTGTATTTTACCAGCATAGAGACAAGTGTCTTTGCAATGATTTTTTTTTTGAAGGAATAGAATGTTCTTCCCTTTTTAAAAAGCAGCTGAGGTTTGCAAAAACCAGGAACAACACATCCAGTTACTTGCTGAAAAGCTCAGCTTTTCTTATAAATAACAAAAGTGAGTATAAAATATACACAAAATAGACTTTCTCCCATGTGTTCACTATTAACTCTTTAAATTAAAAATATTTAAT
>NW_008360324.1:1379371-1391302 GCF_000622305.1 Nannospalax galili | reverse complement strand
CAAAGAAATTTTTTTCAATAAAATTTAGGATGGTCATTCAATGGAATTCTAGTAAAAATGTGGCTATTAGAAAAGACACCTTAGTTGAAATATAGATATTTAAAATATATCTTTATGGTTTTCTGAATTTCCTCAGGGTCAGTTGTAATGTTTCCATTTTCATCTCTGAGTTTATCAGTTTTGATTCTCTCTCTTTTTCTTTTGGTTAATTTGGTTAAAGATTTGTCAATCTTGTCGATCTTTTCAAAGAACCAACTCTTCATTTCATTAATTCTTTATACTGTCTCATTTTATTTAATTAATTCCAACCTTGATTGTATCTCTTACCTTCTACTCTTTTATGTATTGTTTGTTCTTGGCCTTCGGATGCATTTGTCATTAAGTTGTTTATATGAGATATCTCTACTTTTCTGATGTAGGCTCTTAGTGCTATACATTTTTCTCTTAGGACTGCCTTCACTGTGTCCCAAAGGTTTTGGTATGTTGTGTTTTCATTTTTATTCATGTCTAGGAATTTTTAAATTTCCTTCTTTATTTCTCCCATGATCCAATTTTCATTGAGTAGGGTGTTGTTTAGTTTCCATGGGCTTGTGAGCTTTCCCAGTTTGACTGTTGCTGACATCCAGCTTTATTCTTTGTAGTCCTCTGGAATACACAGTGTTATTTCAATTTTCCTCAATTTGTGGAGACTCGTTTTGAAGAAGTTTCCATGGGCTGCTGAGAAGAAAATGTATTTTGGGGGGTTTGGCTGGAGTGTTCTATAAATGTCTGTTAGGTCTATTTCATTTATGATATCATTTAACTCCAGGTTTTCTCTATTTAGTTCTTGTCTGGATGACCTAAATATTGATGACAGTGGTATATTGAAGTCACCCACTACCACTGTGCTGGGGTCAACATATGATTTTAGATCTAATCAAGCTTCTTTTATGAAACTGGGTGCCCCTGTGTTTGGTGCATATATGCTTAGGATTGTGATATCCTCTTGTATAGTTTTCCTTTAATGAGTATGAAGTGACCTTCCTTATCTCTTCTGACTAGTTTTAGTCTGAAGTCCATTTTGTCAGATATTAGAATAACTACATCTTCTCGTTTCTTAGTTCCATTGCTTGGAATACCTGTTCCTACCCTTTTATCTTAAGGTAGTGACTATTCTCAATGTTGAGTTGGGTTTGTTGGAGGCCATAATTAAGGGCTCCTGTTTTCTAATCCAATTAGTTAGTCTATGTCTTTTTGCTTGGGAGTTGAGACCACTAATAGAGACTTACGTTTATTAATTTCTATTATGTTGGTGTTGTAATGTTTTCTTAGACCTCTTTTGATTAACTGCTCTTGAATTGTTTATTCTTTATCTCCTCTTGAGAGTGTTTGGTAGTCTCTTCAGACTGAAGTGTTCCATAGAGTGTTCTGTAGAGCTGGTGCAATGGAAATACATTCCTTAAATCTGTTTTTATCATGGCAAGTCTTTCTTTTCCCTTCTACTACAACTAATAGATTTGCTGGGCATAGTAGTCTGGGTTGGCATCTGTGTACTTTATGGCTTGTAGGACATTAGTCCAAGTCCTTCTAACTTTCATAGTCTCCATTGAAAGGTAAGCCAATGGGCCTGCCTTTATGTCTTAGTTACTTTTCTGTTGCTGTGATAGAAACAGTAACCAAAACAACTTATAGAAGAAAGAGTTTATTTGAGCTTATGGTTCCAAAGGGACAAGTGTCCATCATGGTGGGAAGGCATAGCAGCAGAGATGGCTGGAGGAGCAGAAGCTAAGCTCTCACATCTTCAAGCAGGCTCAGGAAACAAGAGAGTGACTTAAGATCCAAGATCCAGCAAGGCTTAAGAACTCTCTCTAAGCCCACCCCTGGTGATGGGCTTCCTCCAGCATAAGCACACCTTCTAAGACCTCCCAAAACACAGCAACCAACTGGGGACAAAATGTCCAAATACTTGGAGCCTATGAGGGACATTCTCATTCAAATCATCACACTTTATATATGACCTGTTCTTTCTCTCTTGCAGCTTTCAATATCTTTTCTCTGTTCTGTATGTTTAGTGTTTTGATATTATGTGACATGGGGAGCTTCTCTTTTGGTCCTTTATACTTGGTTCTATATTCCTGATGTACCTTGATAGGTATCTCTTTCCTTAAATTTGCAAAGTTTTCTTCTATGATTTTGTTAAAAAATATTTTTTCTACTGGGCTTGGTGGCTCATGCATTTAATTCCAGCACTCAGGAGGCAGAAGCAGGTGGATCTCGATGAGTTCAAGGCCAGCCTGGTCTACATATGGAGTTTCAGGACAGCTGGAGCTACAGGGAGATCCCATCTCAAAAAAATACAAAAAAATTCTTTTTTCTGCTTTTGACCTGGGTTTCTTCTCCTTTGTCGATACCTATAATTCATAGGTTTCTTTTTTAAAAAAAAAATAGGGCCCCATAGGTCCTTCATATTCCTGGGTTATGTTAGATTTGACATTTTCTTTGATTGAGCAATCAGTTTCCTCAGCCCTGTCTTCAAGATCAGATATTTTCTGTTCCATTTCCTCCAATCACTTTTTGATCCTTTCTTCTAAGCTTCTTGTTTGAGTTTCCCAAGTTTTTCATTTCAAGTTTTATTTCATTTTTTTTCCTCAGAAATTCTACCTCTTAATTTCATTTCTTAAATTGTTTTAGTTATTTTATTCAGCTGTTTTTTCACAGTCTTCATTCAATCTTTTATTCATACCCTCTTTGAGTTCCTTGAACTCATTTGTAATTGCTGTTTTGAAATCATTATCTTGCACATCAGCTAGGTTGTCATTCTCAGAAAACATTACAATGGGGGTGATAATCTCTGGAGGAGACATATTGTCTTGGTCTTCATGTTCTTTATGGGTTTTGTTCTTTCATGAGACCTAGGCACGTGGACTTGTGTCAGTGGTGGTGTTTCTTGGGTAGATAATTTCATCTTGTTGAGTAGGTGCTTGTATTTTTGTTTTCTGTCTCTCCAAACTGTGAGGTTATGGCCCATCTGAATGGTGTCTGGTGTTCAGTCTTGGGGTCACTTTACGTTGATGTACAAATGGGGTGTAAGATGTGGTCTCAGTTCAGCAGCTGATCTGGGTAAGCTCCCATGTTTGGGGCGTGTAGGTATCTGAGCAACCAAAGAGGCCTGAGAGCTGACATGGCCAGTGTGGTTAGTTCTTGTGATGGGAAACTTCTCAGACTTGGAGAGGCCATAGGTCTTGGGAGTACACAGATCTGAGCAACCTGAGCAGGCCTGAGAGCTGGCATGGCAGGGCACATGGAGGTTTTTGGATAAGGAAGGAAATCACTGGGCATCCTGGGGGTGCTCACGGGTTTTGAAGCACACAGATCCCAGTGACCAAGCAGGCCTGAGGAACTTTTTACTCTTCTTATGTGTAAAACAAGCCTATGTTTTACTGTTTTACGTAGGAGAATGTTCAAAAATTATATATGATCCCCTGATATCCTTGGTTTCAAAATAACAGGGCTATGTAAAGTGATCCACATAATCCAAAGATTCAGTGCAATCTCTATCAAAATTTCAATGTGATTTTAAGATAGAGAAACAACTCAAAATTTATGTCAAATCTCAAAATATCCTGAATATACAAAACCATTCTGGTAACTTTTTCATCACTCTGATGAAATATCTGGGAAACAAACAAAGAAAGGTTAATTTTGGTTCATATTTTCAGATTTAATCCATGGTCACTTACCTATTTTCTTACTGGGTCATTGTGAGGTAGAGAATCATGGTGGGGAGCAAATGATGGAGCAAATCATCTTACTTCATGGAGGGCAAAAAGATGAAAGTGTCGGAACGAGCGTGGAATAAAGTACGTCCTTCCAGGGCATACCCCTAGTGACCTGTTCCTTCCAGTTAGGATCCATTTCCTACACTTTTGAGAACCTCCCAAAATAGCACTACCAGTGAGGGACCAAGGCTTACACAAACGAGCCTTCAAAGGAACATCTCATATGGAAGTCATCAAAACAATGTCAAAGGAGGAAAAAAAAAGTGGAGTCATATTGTCTCATCTCAAACTGCATTACAAAACAATAGTGTTCAAATAGTATAGTATTAGCATAACACACACATACACACACACACACACACACATACCACAGACAAATGGAACAAAACAATGAAACCTCCCCAGATCCAAATACATATGATTACTAATGTGTGTGAATGTGTGTGTATGGTGCATATGTGTATGTGTTTGTGTTTATGATGTACATGCAAGTGCATGTGCATGCATTCATGTATTTGTGTGTCAGCATGCAGTGCCTCAATATGTATGTGGAGGACAGAGGACAACCTTGGGTGTTGGACCTCACCTTTTACTTTGACAGGTTCTTTGTATTTAAGTTCCCTTTCCATATTCCAGCCTAGTTGACCTAAGAGCTTCCAGGAATCCCTTTGCCTCTACCTCCCATCTTGCCATAGGAGCACTGGGATTATAGAGAAGGACTCCTGCACCCAGTTTTACACTGCTTCTAGGAATTTGAACTCGGATCTTCATGTTGTATGTCCAGCACTTTACCATTTTAGTGATGCCATCTTCCTATTCCCAATTTTTGACAGGGCCATCAAGAAGACAATGGAGAACAAATAGACTCTTCAGTAAATGGTATTGGCAATACTGGCTATCTACCTATAAGGGTGAGAAAAAAATCTTTGTTTTGTGCCATACACAAAAATCAACTAAAAATGCATTAAAGACTTAACTGGGTCATATATTAGTTTTAATTTTAACTTTTTGAGAAATTTCCACAGTGAAATTTCCACATAATGGCTGTAGTTTACACTACCACCAACAGTGAATGAGGGCATTCCTTTCTCGACTTCATCTTTTTTTCATTTTTTAAAGATTTTATGTGTGGGGAAGGGGCCGCAGGTGCCATGTCAGGCCGCGAAGGTGGCAAGAAGAAGCCCCTGAAACAGCCCAAGAAGCAGGCTAAGGAGGTGGATGAGGAGGACAAGGCTTTCAAGCAGAAACAAAATGAGGAGCAGGAGAAACTCGAGGAGCTGAAAGCAGAGGCCGTGGGGAGGGTCCCCTGGCCACAGGTGGAATTAGGAAATCTGGCAAAAAGCAAGCTCTTCGGATTCCTGAGACAAAGGTGACCCTCTTCCACTCCTATTTAAACATCTGGATTCCCTGTCGTAACATCTTTTGCCACCTATAGCTAGAATAAAATGTTGTCCTGGAGCCTGTTGTACATTGTAATAAACTTTTGTAAAAAAAAAAAAAATTATACAGTGGCTCACTGTTTCTAGTTTCCATTGAGCTTACTCTTACCTCAGCTGTGAATTTTAAGTAAATCCAGCCCGTAATCATGCCAGAGCCTGTTGTTCCATCTTTATTGCACTTTGAACTCTGTGTCATCTTGAATTAAACCAACTCATTTAAAAGGCAAAAAAAAAATATATATATATGTGTATGAATGTATTGCCTGCATGTATGGAAGTTCACCCATTCTCATGCAATGCCCATGAAAGTCAGAAGAGGGCATTGGATCCTTGGAACTGGAGTTACAGACAGTTGTTAGTTGTGTGGGTGCTGGAAATAGAACCCAGGTCTTCTTCCAGAGCAGCCAGTGCTTTTAACCACTGAGCAATCTCTCCAGCCCCCTATTTTAACTTTTAAGGAAGAAACCATTCCATTTTCAACAGTGCTGATGATCTTAGAGGATATCGTGCTGTGTAAAATTATCCCAAGCTATCTAGAAGAAATGCCAATGAAGCTAGCCAGGCCAGAAAGAAAATGTTGCATGCTCTCACTTATATGCAGACTCTCAAAAAATAGGCTCAAATATAGATATTAGAAATGTGGTTTCCCCAGGATAATGAAAAGGAGCCAGGGAGGTAAAGGAAAATAAAGAGCCTGAGAGAGAAGAACAGTAGGAAATAGGTGTTAATAGGGAGATATGGATAAAAATGGGATTATTTTCATTGGAGGCGGGGGGGGAGGGCTATACAGGAACCTTGGGGATAAAGGGAAAGAAGGAGCTCAAGAGAGGGGGGACCATAGGAGACAGGTACTATTAAGGAAAAATGAGGTTACTTTAACTGGGGAGGGAAAAAATGGGAAAAAGGGGGGCACTTTAAATGGGGAAACCATGGTGGAAGGGTTAGACAATGAGAGATAAATAATGCCTAGTTTTAGAAAAACCAGAGGGAACCATATTAGTCCAACAACCTACTGACAAATTATACATACAACTAGCTCAAGGAACATAATATGTCTAATCAAGGTTTATTGGAGAACATTTTGTTTTTGCCCAAGCTTTATTTATGTAGCACATGGTAATGAAAAGTACCAGACTGGTGGAACTAACATTTTTGAACCAGTGTCCAGTCTACAGAGAGGAGGGCCAACTTAGAGGAAACATCTCATTCATGCTTCCAAGTGGAGCCAGACATGGTCGAGCAGGACCTTTGACTTATCTTCACATAGATGGAACTGGTAAAAGAAAGGAGCCAGGGGCTCCTCCCAAGCCCATGTGACCCCTGAGGAACAGATCCTCAAATGAAATAAATCCTTAAAAATAAATTGGTTAATCTGGGCCAACTGTATGGTCTTAAACACCCAAAAGGAAAGTATAACCAAAGACTAAAGTGATCAGTATAATTCTTTAAGAGTCCATGTGTATAGCTAAAGGCTACATAACAAGACACAATGCCAGACAGGAGATACTTTCCTTTGAGCTATTGGCCAGGGTGGCCCAAGAGACTCCCAGACAATAACCTGGCATAGAACTGGGAAAATGAACAGCAGACCCCAATCTTATCTAAAAGAATGTTGGCAACTGATTGCTGCTAGATGAAGAAGAGCTGATCTTCCTAAAACAAGGAACTCTAGATAGGCGGACTAGATTCAGCAGATGGACTAGCATTGGGTAACAGCTGGGGGGGGGGCGCACAGATAACACAGTGGACAGTAACAGGGATGACAGAGTATATGAGCTCCAGTAGGAGGGGAGGCTATGGGAGGGAGCCATTTGGGATGTGGGTATAGAGATAAATAAGATTGTTTGAGATGTTCTATATGAAATACACACACACACACACACACACACACACACACATACACACACACATACACAAAATCAATAAATAAACAAAACAAAACAAGAAAGAAATGTGGTTTCCAAATGTGAGAATAGAGGTGGGAAATGGAGAAACTGTGATAAAAAGATATGAAATTTCATTATTTAGGATACATTAATTCAGAGCTCCAGTGAACAAAATAAAAACTAAACTTTAGCACATTATAGTATAGATGGTGTCTTGGTTAGCTTTCTATCGGTGTAATGAAAAAACTGACAAAAACTGACCAAACTTGGGAAGGAAAGGGTTTATTTGGTTTACAGCTCACAATCTGCCATCAAGGGAAGCCAAGGCAGAGATCAGGGCAGGAACCTGGAGGCAGGAGCTGAAGCCACAGACCATGGAGGAACACTGCTTAGTGGCTTGCTCCCCTAGCTTGTGCTCAGCCTGCCTCCTTATATAGTCCAGGACCACCTACCCACAGGTGGCACTGCTGACAGGGGGCTGGGCCCTCCCAAATCACTCAATAATTAAGAAAATGTCCCACAGACATGGCCACAGGCCGATTCAATAGAAGTTATTTCTCAGTTGAGATTCCCTACACCCAGGTGTGTCACGTTGACAACTAAAGCCATGCAGCACATAGGGGATAATAAAATATACTGAAAAACTGCTGAGAGATTTCAAATACTTTTATTACAAATGAGTAAGATGATGTAATAGTAAGAGCTGTAATGGGAGCTTTGTGAAGTCAGAAAAGCTTAAATATTAACACTCTAATAGTATGATTAAAATATGCATCACACAAAAGGGGAAAATTCTGAAAGGACAAAAACTATGAATTTAAAAATTAGGTAACCTGTCATCTAAAAGATCAAAATTGCACTGGCCTCAGACTTATTTTTTATAAACGGTAACAATAAATACAGAGTGATGAGTTGTTTAGTGAAAATGTTTATGGCACAATAGCTCTACCCCACCTATCTGTCTGTGATGTACAAGAATGGTGTAATATTTTAGAAAGTGTGCACAAATACGCAGTGTCCAACATTAATTCACAAAGAAGGATCAATCGTAAGTGACAAATTAAGACAGATAATGGAAATCCGAGCAGGGAAGAAAGTCAAGGGAGGTGGAAGGACACATGTCAGCAGGACTATAAGGCTTTTGGGCTCAGCAAAATTGTGCATGAGAAGTGCTGAGATATTATTTAGGAGAATCTGTGGTTGAAGTTTTCACCTCCTGTGTGTTCTTCTTCCTTCCCCAGTCCTCCTTCCCTGGCTACTGTCTCTAGGGTTAGCAAGGGAAGGGAAAAGTAAACATGAAGAGGAATTAAGTTTTGAGGGAATGAGGAAATGAGGGTTATGATCTCCTCTCAAACAGCACAAGGACATGAGTGTGAAACTGGTTTACTGCAGTGGACAGGAGGATTTTAGTGCACTCGGGAAGGCTCGTGATTAAGTAGGTGATGACTTTGGGTTAACGGGCTCCTCATTTTCTGAGTCAGACCACGCTATGAACCTCTGTTTATTTGACCTTACTTGATTGTTGCTGGTCCTTGCATGAACACGGGATGCAGAAAAGCAGTGGTAGGTAGAGTTCTGTGGCATATAAGGCCAGATTCAACTCTTTAACACTTCAAGAATCTTTGATATACACAATACATATGTGTGTTGAACATTCAAATACGAATAAGGAATCCCCAAAGCATTCTATATTAGTCTGAGCACTTACTACTTTGTGATTTGTTTTTAGTTAAAAATATGGGCCATTTTCCCCAGTTGCATTTGAACACCATAATTTGGTATTTCTTTCTATAAGGCCTTCAGTGAGGTAGTAGTTCCTAGGGTCTTGCCTACCTTCAGTATTTCCATCTGCACAAGTGAGTTTGTGTGTGTATGTGTGTGCAAGTATGAGTGTGTGTTTATGCACGTGTGTGTTCATGAGTGTGGGTGAGACTGTGAGTAGTATGTGTATGAGTGTGTATAAGTGTGTGTGTGAGTGTGTGTGAGCATGTGAGTAATGTGTGAGTGAGGTATATGAGGGCATGAATGTGAGAGTGTGAGTAGTGTGTGTGTTTTGACTGTGTGAGTGAGTGAATGAGTGTGTGTGTGCGTAGTATGTATGTGTGTGAGTACATGAGTGTGTGAGTACTTGAGTGTGAGTGTGTGAGTAGTGTGTGAGTGAATGAGTGTGAACTTGTTTGTATACATTTGAATGCATGAGTATGTATGTGTGACTTGTGAGTGTGAGTGAATAAAGGTGTGTTTGAGTATGTTTGTGTATATGAAATACACACTGAGTAGATGTGTGTGTGTGTGTGTGTGTGTGTGTACAGGTCAATGTGTGTGAATGTGTGAGGTAGTGAGTGTGTGTGGGTAGACGTACAGATATGGATATGTTCTCTGATTCCTAAAATCCAGTTCTTGTTTGACAACCGCGGACCCTCGCTGACCCTCCCTTTCTTCCCTCCAGGATCCCTGTCCTTCTCCCGGGCACCCTGGATACCACTCTCACATTTCTCATGTGAGCGCTCTCCCATCTTTTGTACTATTCATCATTTCTCTCAAACAAGCCATACTCGTGTTATTTTATGGCACACCTTGCATGTACCTTGTTCGTCTATTACTTTGCACTCCCAGACCTACTTAAGAATGTTAGAACTTGGGGCTGGAGAGATGGCTCAGTGGTTAAGAACACTGGCTGTTCTTGCAGAAGACCCAGGTTCGAATGCCAGCACCCACATGGCAGCTAACAACTGTCTTAACTTCAGTTCCAGGGGATCCGACAGCCTCTTCTGACCTCCGTGGGCATTGCATGACACAGGTGCACTTACCTACATGCAGACAATACACGAATACACAGAAATAATAAAAAATATTAAAAAAGAATGTTAGAACTTCACATACACAGGAAGGCAGCACGTTTTCTCTCTCTTCCCCTCTACCCTTGTCTCAGCGAGAGATAGAAATGAGTCGGCCTCGTCTGATACTGGTGCTCCTCCATGTTATTCCTGTTTTTCAGAAAATATGTAAAGTTAAGTGAAGCAATAGCTATGCAATCCTTAGTGGACTTTCTGAGAAATGGATATAGCTATGCTAAGGGAAAGAAAATCTTTCTGGAACTTGGGTGCCAGGAGAAGCAGAGCTCATTAAACAAGCATTAAAATGTAGGTATCGTTGTTGGTGATAGAACAATCTGGGAGATATTGAGTTGAAAATGAGTGTTACATGCTATTAATATTCTTCAGACTCATTTTATACACATCATGACACACAGGTATAAGGTCAAACTTTAAAATATAATAATGTCAGTTCTCCAGGGCAAAGGCTAAACACATCCTGAGAATTTAAGACCCTTGTCTTTTTTACTTGCTTTCTTATTTTCCCGCCCCAGTGCACTTGCAGTTTCTAAAATTAATATTTTGGCAAGACATTATTTTTCGTGTTAAAACCACTACATTTCCTCCATGTTTCTATTTCTTTGAGTAATAGTTACGATAGTTATGAGTTGTAATACTAGCAAAAGCAGTCGCTTATATTTAGCATTTTCTCAATTTCGTAAGCTTGTGTTAATTGTGAATAATAATGGGTATCAAAGCGACACTTACCTACATACATTTAACCCACATTGATCACATACATCCGCTATGACCCTCTTTCATTCTCCCTTCCCTGCCTCAGATCCCCTTTTCACTTCCTGCACAATCTCCCTTCTGTTTATGCCTTCCCCTATATTCCACACATGAGAAAGTACACATAATGCTGGCTTTTCTGAGTCTTGCTTATGTTGGTTAACAAGATGATCTTCAGTTTCATCCATTTTCCTGAGAGCGACATGATTTCTTAGTTCATTGTTCTTTATGACTAAATAATATTCCATATATAAACATTTTTTCTCTATCCATTTAACCACTGACAAGCACTCAGGGCTAACTCCATAACTTGGTTCTCATGAATTTAAAGATAATGGGTTTATTTATTTGGCAGAGGAAATCTCGAGGCAAGATGGTATTCCAGTTGGTGCTATAAAAGCAGACTGTAATTGTTAAAGACATCAACACCACTGAAGTGAACTCTCATGTGCTGCATTGTGACAATAGAAAAGTATTTCCTGTATCAGCACACAGAGGCTGACACAGCTTGGCAATCTCATAAGCATCATCCGTTTGGTACTAGCATTGAAAGCACGAAAGATGCAAAACTGAGGTGGTTGGTCATGGAGAGCAATTGAGGCCAGCACCATGCTCCAGGATCAGAGTCCCTGTAGAAAGACCCTGACAGGCCTCTGTGTAGAGTTGTGAAGATGAAGCCTCACTTGCAATAGAAAGTCCAGAATATTGGAGATTCGAGGACCATGAGATGTTTGCCAAGGAGAGCTGCAGGAGTGGTTCATACCTGACCCGAGAGAGAGACTGTGTGTGCTACAGGTGGCAGAGATGGAGGGGTGGGGCTACAAAAGCCATCCAGAATCCAGAAAATTACATTACAGGCCCTAGGTGCTGGACATGAAGAGGAACATCTTGGTGTTTCCCTATTAAATTTTCTGTTTTACTCTAATGTGATTGTTTTACGCTCTGGTTCTTCCCTTTTGGAATGGGAATGTTTACGTTATGCCATTATATGTTGGAAGTATATAACTTAGTTTTTATTTTATAGATGCTCTCAGTTAAGAGATTTTGAATTTTTTAAACTATTTAATAACCACATATTTAGAAGAAGCATTTCATTACAACAGCATTGACATATTCGATAACAATTTCAAGAGCTAAGATGCATCTTTTTCAAAATTGACTGTAATTTTTAGGTTTACAGTTGAATTAATACAGTTATACAATATTGTACTCAGTATAAACCCTATAAGACATAAAATTA
>NW_008360324.1:1377553-1378207 GCF_000622305.1 Nannospalax galili | reverse complement strand
GCCTGCATGTATGTGAGTGCACCCGTGTCGTGCAATGCCGCAGAGGTCAGAAGAAGGCTTCGGATTCCCCTGGAACTGGAGTTAAGGATGGTTTGTAGCCGCCATATGGGTGCTGGGAATCGAACCTGGGTCCTCTGCAAGGGTAGCCAGTGCTTTTAACCAACTGAGCCATCTCTCCAGCCCCAAATATAATACATTTAAAAAAGTTTGTTGCTTTTTTGTGTGTGTACATCACATAGAACGTCCCAAACCATCTAATTCAACTATATACTCACTTCCCCGATGGCACCCTCCCATAGCCTCCCTCCCCCCATTAGAGCCCTTATACTCTGTTATCTCTGCTGCTGTCTGCTGTGTGGTAGGCACCCCCAGCCATTTCCCACTACTTGTACGTCTGGTGAATCTAGTAAGCCTATTTAGAGGGCTTTGTTTTAGGAAGGTCAGCTGTTTCTCATTTAGCAGCAATCGGTTGTCAATATTCCTTTAGATAAGATTGGGGTCTGCTGTTCATTTTCCCAGTTCTATGCTGGGTTACTATCTGGGAGTCCCTTGGGCCACCCTGGCCAACAACTCAAAAGAAAGTATCTCCTATCTGGCATTGTTGCTTCTTATGTACCCTTAGCTATACATATGGACTCTTAAAAAATTATATTG
>NW_008360324.1:1339876-1377349 GCF_000622305.1 Nannospalax galili | reverse complement strand
GGTGACTCACCACAGTTACAGGACATTTTGAGAGATGCTCCATAGTCTCCTTGAACTTAATTGACCTTGGAGGGCAAGGAGCAAAAACTGTCTTTTAAGTCCCTCTGACCAGATTAATATAGGCCTCAAAGTATGGCTGTTAAATATCCAAAAATGTTTGTTCCACCAGTCTGGTACTTTTAATTACTGTGTGTCATGTAGATAAATCTTGGGCAAAGACCAATTGTTCTCAGATAAACCTTACAGAGACATATATTTCTTGATCTACTATGTATAATTTGTCAGTAGGTTGTTGAACTAATATGGTGCCCTCTGGTTTTTAAAACTAGCTAGGCATTGTTTATCTCTTGCATTGTCTCACCTCTCCATCATGGTTTCCCCAGTTAAGGATCCCCCATTTTCCCCCTTTCTCCCTTAATAATACCTTTCTCCTATGGTCCTACCTCTCACGAGCTCCTTTCCCTTTGTCCCCTAGGTTCCTTGTACACCCTTCCCTCCCCCCTCTCTTAAACTAACCCAATTTTTATCCATATCTCCCTTATTAAGGCCTGTTTCCTACTGTTCTTCTCTTTCAGGTTCTTTCTTTTCCGTTACCTCCCTAGTTCCTTTCCATTATCCTGGTTCCTGTAGTTATGTCTGGATACATACTCACTTATCAGAGTTTGGTTCTAGGATCCACATAAGAGGGAGAATATATGTCTATTTCTTTTCTGAGTCTGTGTTACTTCACTTAGTATAACAGTTTCTAGTTTCATCCATTTACCTTCAAATTTCATGATTTCATCTTTCTTTACTGCTGAGTAATACTCCATCGTATAAATGAACCACATTTTCATTATCCACTTGTCAATTGAGGGACACTTAGGTTGTTTCCATCTCTTAGCTATTGTGAAAAGAGCAGCAACAAACATGGATGTACAAGTGTCTCTGCAATAGGATGAGTTCTTTGGGTATATGCCAAGGAGTGGTATAACTGGGTCAGAGGGTAGGTTCATTTGTAGTTTTTAAGAGTTCTCCACACTCCTTTCCATAGAGGCTGAACCAGTTTGCAGCCCACCAGCAGTGGATGAGTGTTCCCCTTTCCCCACATCCTCTCCAACATTTGCTATCATTTGTTCTCTTGATCTTAGCCAGTCTGAGTAGGGTAAGATGAAATCTTAAAGTGGTTTTAATTTGCATTTCCCTGATTATTAGTGATGTTGAACATCTTTTAAAATGCTTCATAGCAATCTTTGCTTCTTCTTTTCAGAACTCTCTGCTCAGCTCCTTGGCCCATCTTTTAATTGGGTTTCTTCTTGTCTTGATTCACTGTTTTTTGAGTTTGTTATATATTCTGGATGTTAAACCTCTGTCAGATGTGTGGCTGGTGAAGATTTTCTCTTATTCTGTGGGTTTACTGTTCACTTCCCTGGTTGCCTCCTTTGATGTACAGAAGCTTTTTAGTTTAATGAGGTCCCATTTGTTGATTCTTGACCTTGTTTCCTGAGCAATTGATGTCCGGTTTAGAAAATCCTTTCCTACACCTATATCCTGTAGGTTTTTGACAATGTTTTCTTCTAACAGTTTCAGAGTTTCAGGCTTTACATTGAAGTCTTTGATCCATTTGGAATTGACTTTTGTGCAAGGTGAAAAGATAGGAGTTGAGTTTCATTCTTCTACAGGTGGAGATTCAGTTTTGCCAGCACCATTTGTTAAACATGCTGTCTTTCCACCAGTTCTTGGCCTCTTTGTCAAACATCAAGTGGCTGAAATTGCATGTACTCATATTGGGTGTTCAATTTTATTCCATTGATCTATAGGTCTATTTTTGTGCTACTACCTTGTTGTTTTTATGACTATAGCTCTGTAATACTGTTTAAAAGCTGGTATAGTAATCCCCCCGCATTGCTCTTAGTGCTCAGGGTCATTTTGGCTATCCGAGGACTTTTGTGCTTCCATATGAATCTTAGGATGTTGTTTTTCCAATTCTGTGAAAAATGTTATGGGGATTTTGATTGGCATTGTGTTGAATCTATATATCACTTTTGGTAGGATGGTCATTTTCACAATATTAATTCTTCCAATCCATGAGAATGGGAGGTCTTTCCTTACATTCACTTGTTATATTTTTTTCTATCCTTTCACCTTAAGGTAGTGCTTGTCCTTGAAAGTGAGATGAGTTTCTTGCAGAAAACAAAAAGATGGGTTTTGATTTTTAATCCATTCACCTTGTCTGTGTCTCCCGAGATATCCACGCACACTACGCCTGAGGCCCATAGAGACACGGAGAAGCCAACGGGACCAGACCAGCTTTCCTCCAGACGCACGGCGGGAGAGCACGCGCACACCTGTGGATCCGCCCTGCCATCCCGAGAGTGCGCGCAGGGACCCCAAGCGCCCAGAGAGAGCGCACCCCCCATACTTCCAGAACTCTCTGAAGGGCTGGTTTTGTGGACATGAATTCCTTCAGCCTATTAATGTGATGGAAGATTTTTCTTTCCCCTTCGATGATAATAGACATTTTGGTTGGTATAGTAATCTGGGTTGGCATCTGTGGTCATTTAAAACTGGGAATACTTTGGTCCAGGCTCTTGTGGTTTTTATAGTTTACACTGAAAACTTAGCTGTAATCCTAATGGTTTTTCCTTTATATGTGAGTTGTTGTTTCTCTTTTGCAACTTTCAGTATTGTCTCTTTGTTTTGTATGCTTAGTGTTTTTACTATGATGTGCTGTGGAGAGTTTCTTTTCTGGTTCTGTCTGTTTGGTGTTTTATATGTTGTATTTGTATGAGCATGTCTTTCTTTAATTTGGGGAAATTTCCTTCCATGATTCTGTTGAAGATCTGGTCCATTCCATTATCTTGGGATTCTTCTCCTTCCTGTATGCCTATGATTCGTAAGTTTGGTCTTTTTATGGTATCACTCAATTCCTGCATATTCCATTCTTGTGATTTCTTAAATTTTTCATAATCTTTGCTTGAGTGGTCCAGTTCATCCACTTTATCTTCCAGTCTTGATACTCTGTTTTCCATTTCGTTCATCCCATTGGTGAGGCTTTCTCCTCTCGTTTCTAATTGGCTTATGGATTGTTTCACTTCGTTCTTTATTTCAGCCTGAGTATTCTTCAATATTTCTAGCTCTTTTCTGAATTCATTCAGAAGTTTATACCTATCATCTTTCTGTTCTTTGATTTCTTTGTTCTTTAAATTCACTGAAGTCTTTTTATTGTTTTTATAATTGTTCTTCCATGTCCTGCATTTTCTCTAGGGAGTTCTCATTGTACTCCTCTAGAGGAATATTGGCATTTGGTGGGGGATATATTATTTTGATTTTTTGTGTTATTATTTTTTTCTGTGATTTTGACATGTGTATTTCCTTTGTAGTTTCTGAATCTTGTGTGAGAGTCAAGCCTTCAAGTTTAGGTCTGCTTCTTTTTGTAAACTTTATGTGCTTTTGTGGTTTACTTTCTGGACATGAAAAGCTGCTTTCTCTAAGCTTCTGGTTCTCTCTTTTGATTTTATATTGGAGTGGCCAGATTGCTTTTTTCTTCAGGAGTTCCCACAGAGGCCCAAGTCAGATGAGGATCAGATGCTCTCAGGCTTTCTCTTAAGGTCTGGATCCCTCCAGGAAAGATTTAAGCCTCAGGAATTTTGGGTTTGGACTGGCCTGGGAGTTGGGCCCAGGAAAGATGCTGGTCTCGGGCAGCTGGTGGCTATGCCACCCAGAGATGCAAAGGGAGTTGGGGGCAGGAAGAGGCCCCAAGAGTTCCTGGGGACTGCACTGAGGAGCTGGGTTGGTCTGGATGCAAAGGATTAGGAAGCAATGGTGGTTTACTTGGTGTCTGGGGCTCCAAGACAAGGAATGGGACAGCACCCAGGCTAGGAGGAGAGACGGGCAGGGGACATGGGAGGGTGAATGAGGCTGGGGGATTCATGGCATGGAGGGCGAGATCAATTTACCCAGGAGAGAGGCGGGCGGGTTGTGCAGGCCCAGGGAAGCAGAGGGAGGTGAGGGCGGGACCAGGCCCAGATGGCTCCTGGGGACCTCGAGAAGGAAATGGGTCAGTCTTGATGCAAGGGATCTGGAAGCCGTGGTGGCCCTGGGCTGAGAGGTCAGCCCAGGCATCCAGGAAAGAGGCTGGTGGGCCGTGAAGTCCAGGGAAGCAGAGGGAGGTGAGATTTTGAATTTTTAATGCTGGAATTTTTAGACTATGTGGAATTTTAAAGTGCGACTGTATTTTACATTATGAGAGAACCATGAGACTTTGGAGATCAAGAAGAGGAAGGTTGTGATTTAAAAGTGATGGGTCTGTGTGTCAAGCTGACAAGAGGTGGAGTTATAACAGCTAGTTTTAATTTTCAACTTGATACAATCTAGAATAACCTAGGAAGGGAGTCTCACTGAAGAATTTTCTAGATAAGGTTGGCCTGTGGGCATGCCTGTGAGAGATTTTCTTTTAAAAATTTTTTCTTTTTAAAGAATTTTAATTGAATTTTTGCAAATTTCATGCAATATAATTTGATTGTATTTAGATCCTACTCCTATCCATATATTCCCTTACTGACCCTTGTCCAATTTATATATTTATTTACAGATCAGACTCTATAGGCCATTATATATATATATGTAAAATCGGATTATATAGACCATTTCATTCATATATATATATATATATATACACACACACACATATATACATACCTACACACACACACAGATACACACATATATATATAAAGTCTGATTTGTGTTCCTAAATGTCTTTCAGTGTGGATTCATCCACTGGAGCTTGGTTAACCTACCAAGAGTCCGATCCCTGTAAAAGTGTAAAAGACTATCTCCCTCCCAGAAACCATCAGTTGCCACAAATTCACGAGGTTGTGTTGGGATTCTTACTTCCCCATGTCTATGCTTGGATTTTTGACTGGTTTGAACTTGGGACATTGGGACTTATGCATGCTGCCACCATTGCTGTGGGTTCATATTTGTAACTGACCAGCTTCCTGGAAAACTGTTTCCTTGTGATCATCAACCACCTCAGACTCTTACAATCTTTCTGCCCACTTTTCTGCAATGATCTCTGAGAATTTGGAGACAGAAATTTGAAATAGGTGTCCTATTCAGGGATAAGCACTCTGTGCCTCTTGTTCTCTGCACATTGGTCAGTTGTTGGTTTCTGTGTTAATCACCATCTACTGCATAAGGAAACTTATTTTGTGAGAGTTGAGCAGTGCATTCATGTTATGGGTAGAGATTGCATTGAAAATGTGTCACTTAGGGATAGACATCTCATAAACACATTATTTTCATTTAACCAGCTGTGAAACTCTCTATTAGTCTCCGTCTGCTGTAAAAAGGAGCTTTCTTGATGAACGGTGAGAGATAATGCTTGTTTGTAAATATGAGGATGCATATTTAGAGCAGTGTATGAAATTACATTTGCCTAGAGATGTGAGAAAGGTAGGTTTATCTGTAGGATCTGTGACCTCTCCAGCCATATGTATTTGTCTATATTTACAGTACCATACATGAGGTCCTTCCTACTGAGTGGACCTTAATTCCAATTAAACAACTATAGATTACCCATAAGATAAAAGTGCCACCACTACTGCACCAATAGTGATAGTTTGATGGGCCAATCATTGTTTTTTATTAGGTTTACAGCTGCGTAGAATAATTTATTGATTTTCTCCCCTGGCAATTTGCATAGTATTTCTGAAACCATGAGAGCTAGTCTTCATGGGGGAGGCTTCCAGTCAGTTCCAGCTTGAGTGCTCCAAGTCCTGTGTCTGAAGTGTGGCCTATCTTCAGCAATACGGTCTTACCTTTAAATTCTGGGTGGCAATCAAGAGCTATGGTAACATCCTGTGTTATTTTGGGGAGTCTCTTGGACTACCCTGACCAACAACTTGATGGGATGTTTCTCCTGCCTGGCACTGTGTTTTATGTTGTGTAGCCTTCAACTACCCATATATACTTTTACACACACACACACACACACACACACACACACACAAACACGTGTGTGTGTGTGTGTGTGTGTGTGTGTAATGTGTATGTTTCAGTAGGACTTTGAACTAATATATTTCCCTCTGGTTTTTCACACCATCTAAACATTATTTATCGCTCTTCTCACTCTGCCTGTATAACCCTCCTTATTCTCTCCCCAGGAGGGGAGTCTTAAGTCATCAAAATACATTGCATGAAATGTTTGAAGAATTAATAAAATATTTTTAAGAGAAAAGTTAGTTTAAACACAAAGATACAAATATCCAGCCAACGTCAAAACCTTGAAAGACAGAAATAATAAAGGTTAGAGATGAAATTAATGGATTTGAGATTAAAAATACAAATAATTAATGAAGCAAAAAGTGATTCTTTGAAAAAACAAACAAATTTGGCAAATGCTAAGACAAACTATATGAAGCAAAGAGTGACAAAGGATACACTATAACAGACAACTCTGAAATTCAGAGCTTCATTAGGGAACGTTTTGAAAGCTTTTATTCTGATGTTGGAAAATCTATATGAAGTGGAAAAATTGTAAATACCTGGCTTATCAATATAAAACCAAAATGGCAGTATAGTAAGCCTATGAGATCAAAAGCTAGCAATGATATTGGATCAATAATAAAATGTCTCCCATTAGAGAAATGAGATCACATTGCTTCATTGCTTAACTTTGTCAGATCTTTGAAGAACTAGCAGCACTGATTATGATAGTACTACATAAACTAGAAATAAAAATAACACTACTAGACCATTCTAAGAAGCCCTGATACCAAAACTGGATAAGCACTCAGTTTTAAAAGGAAAAGGAAACTGACTAATTTTCCTGATGAAGATAGAGGTAAAGTACTCAAGAAAAGATTTTTCAATGAATTCAACAAAAATTAAAATATTAAAAAGTTGGTCTTATTTCAGGAATGAAAAGATGGTTCAATACACTCAAATCAATAAATATAGATTACAAGAAGAAACAGAAAAAGCATATGATAATCTCATAGATGCACACAATCTTTTGATAAACTTTGACATCCCTTCATGACAAAGTCCATGAAGAAAGTAGGAATAAGATCATACTCCAAAATAATAAAGTCCGCATATGACAAACCTATAAAAAACACTATACAGAATAGAGAAACCTGAAAGTGTTTCCTCTATAATCAGGAACAAGAAAACAGTGTCTGCTCTCATCCTTAATAATATAGCATCCAAATTTTTAGCCAGAGCAATAAGGCAAGAGAACAAAATGTAACTGATACAAGTAGGAAGGGAAGAAGTCAAACCATCCCTACCTACAGATGATATGATTCTACACTTAAAACATCTTGATTATTCCACTAGATAACTCTTAAATTGATAAATACTTTCAGCAAAGTAACATACTACACAATCTATGCACAAAAATCTTAGTAATTCTATATACCAATAACAAATTCACTCATGAAGAAATCAGGCAAACAATCCAATTCACAGTAGCCTCGATAAAATAAAATATCTAGGAAAAAATCAGTCCAAGGAGGCGAAAAACTTCAGACAAAACTTTTAAACATTAGAGAAGAAGTGAAGACATTGCAAGATGGAAAGATAACCTATGTTCATGGATTAGCAAAATCTGTATTACTAAAATGACAATAATACCAAAAACGATACACAGATTATTGTAGTTTCATTTCTTTTTGTTGTGCTAGAATACTCTGGCAAAACTTACAGGAGAAAGAAAGGGGTTCTTTGGCTTACAATTTCAGGTTATAGTACATTATTGTGAGGAGGTCAATGCAGTAGGAGCTTGAAGCAGCTGGTCCCATAGTTAAGAGCATAGAAAGAATAAGTGGATGCCTGCTTGCCAAAACTCTGCCCCTTCTCTCCTTTCATTCAGTTCAGCACCCAGTCCATGGTGCCACCTACATTCAGGATGGGTCTTCCCACCCACCTGAAATAACGCAGTTTAGAAAATCTCTCAAGTATTTCTTAGCTATTTTTTTTTCTTCTGAGAGCTCTCTGTTCAGACCAATAGCCCATTTTTAATCAGATCATTTGTTTTTCCGTTTGTTTTTTAAAGTTATTTGTATACTTTGTCTATTAATCCTCTGTCACATGTGTAGCTGGTAAAGATTTTCTCCCACTCTGTGGGCTTCCTTTTCACTCAATTGGTTGTTTCCTTTGTTATACAGAAGCTTTTTAGTTTAATGAGGTTCCATTTGTCGATTGTTGACCTTAATTCCTGAGCAACTGATGTCTGATTTAGAAAGTTCTTTCCTCCAGTTATATCTTATAGGGTACTGTGTATGTTTTCTTCTAAAAGTTTCAGCATTTCAGGCTTCACATTGAGGTCTTTGATCCATTTAGAGTTGACTTTTGTGAAGGGTGATAAGTATGGGCATAATTTGATTTCTTCTACATAGGAAGGTCCAATTTTGCCAGCACCATTTGTTGAAGATGCAGTCTTTCCTCCAGTGTGTGTTCTTGGCACCTTTGTCAAATATCAGGTACCTGTAATTGCAAGCACTCATGTTTAGGTTTCCTATATTGTTCCATTGATCTACAAGTCTGTTTTGTGCTGAAACCATGCTGTTTTTATGACTATAGCTCTGTAATATAGATTGAGGTCTGGTATGATAACCCCTTCAGGATTGCTCTTTGTGCTCAGGATTGCTTTTGATATCTGGGATCTTTTGTGTTTCCATATGAATTTTAGGATCGATTTTCTGTTTCTGTGAAGAATGTCTTTGGGATTTTTATTGGGATTGCATTGAATCAATAAATTACTTTTGGTATGGTGATCACTTTCACTATATTAATTCTACCAATCCAGGAGTCTTTCCAGCTCCTCTGTCTTCTTCAATCTTTCTTCAAAGATTTAAAAATTTCATTGTAGAGTTATATGCGGTATTTTTGTCTGACTGAGTTTGTATGGGTCTTGGGCATGCTGTCACTGTTGCTGTAAGTTCATACGAGCAAAGTCTCAGGAACATGTAAAACTCTATTTCTATATGGTCCAGGCCCCAATCTTAGATGAAGTTGATTACTGCTGCGTGAGGAAGCTCTGATCTTTAAGGTAGTGACTCTAGATAGGCTGACAAGACTCCAGGGGCTGAGCTTGCACTGAGGAACACCTGGAGACACTAACTTGACTGAATAGGCCTTTACATAAATGACAGAACATATAAAATCCAAAATCCAGTGTGTGTGTGTGTGTGTGTGTGTGTGTGTGTGTGTTTGGGAGGGGGGCTATCCAAGTCCAAGTGGCACATGTAGGATGCAACTTCTACACCTAAGGCTCACAGAACATAGAGCAAGGGATGAAGAAAACATTAATGCATCTTTCAATTCTCATCAGTGAAGCTCCCTCATGCAACAGAGGGCCAGGAACACAAAAGGTCACAAATGTCCAAAATGCAGAGAGTAAGAGTCTGTAGAGTTTGGGTCCTTGGACAGGACTCCTATATTGAGGTCCACTCACCCAGGGCTCAGGGACCATTGCAGAAGAGGGGGCAGAAAGATTGTAGGAGCCAGAGAGGAGGTGCATGAACCATACAGAAAAAGTCCTACAGGTGCCTGGGACTCTTCTCATTCACACCTACAGCAGTGGTGTCAGCATGCACAAGACCCATGCAAACTTAGGCAGACAAAAACCCAGCACAGAACTGTGGAAATGAATAACAGGCCCCAATCTTAGTCGAATTATTGGCAGCTGATTACTGCTGGGTGAGGAAGAGCAATCTTCTTAAAGGCAGGGACTCTAGGTAGGCTGACTAAATCCCAGTGGATGAACTTGCACTATGGTCCATCTGGGGACACTAACTTTACATCAAAGGCCTTAACACAAATGACAGAATGTATGAACTCCAGTGTGCATGTGTGTGTGGGGGGGGAGTGTATGGGAGAGTGCTGAAGGGGAAGGGAGTATAAAGATGATTTTCAAAAATTCAATAAAAAATTTAAAAAAGATATATGGGGACAAGAAATGGGTAGAAATGTTAAATATTCATTATAAAAATATTATGAATGTTCCTTTAAAAAGTAGGACTATATCTACTATAGAATTCAATTATCTCACCTCTGGTTTTATATATATGTAAAGAAAAAGATCATAGGAAAAAGATAAGTGCAGGTTCATGTTTATCATGGCTGGAAGATGGGAGGAGAATCCCATTTTGTCACTCAGAGGGCCTTAGCCAGAAGCCAGTCTGAGAGGAAATTATATTTACTACTGTATTATTTTAAGGGTCTGAGAGTAGGGAGGAACTTCCAGTCAGAAAGCTTGAGTTTAACCTGCTAGAGCCCCAAGGTTAGAGCCCATACTGAGAAGAAGCAAACGGTGCAGATGCTGAGAGGACAGAAAGCACAGGAAGCCAGGAAAGAGGTTGGCTCAGACAGCGCTCCATATAGGAGACTATAGACCCATCCCCAGTGGCTAGGAGCCATACTCAACAACTGAGAATAACACTTGCGTTTGATAGGCCTGAGCCCAAGATCAGTGGGTCAAAATTAACTGTGGAGCCACCTATCTACCACTCACTGTTGTAGAGCCCCCAAACTATGAAGCCCCACCAGCCTACTTCTTATCACAGATGCATCCCTCTAGCAAGTTGATTGATACCCAGGAAGTCTCAAAAAATGAGGACTGCCTCTTTGCCTATATGGATCTCAGTGTTGTTTCCCACACACCAAATGGAGACACTCCCTTGTTAGAACATTAGTCACCTCATGAGTGCTATCTGGGGAGTTTTATGAGAGCGAGAGGCTCTGTTCAGCCCACAGTGCAAAAAGGTGTGGTCAGCAGGCCCCCCAAGTATGCCAAAACAGGAAGCTACTAAAATGAAGACCGCTCTGCTGGGCACAAGATTTGTCCAATACGAACTCAACCCCAGAGTCAACCATAGGAGAGGTAATATATCAAGTTCAACTGACATGCCTCATCATATAAATTGTCAATCTCCAAAGTCTGAGGATCCAGAAAGAAGCTGCCTCAACATTTGTTTGTTTTCTTTCTTATTACCTTGTGTTTTCTGTTACCCCTTTTATTTATGTGTTTAGCATTTCACTTTAGTATATTTAAAATATTCTACTATTTTATTTCTATTCTCTTTAATACATTCATCTAATTTTTTTCATGCTTTCTTTTTTATTATTGGATAATTTTTGCGATTGTCATACAATATAATTTGATGGTATTTAGATTCCTCCCCTATCCCCATTTTCCCTTATTGTCCCCTGCCCAATTTAATTAATGTACTCTCTCTCTCTCTCTCTCTCTCTCTCTCTCTCTCTCTCTAGCCAGTTGAGCCTAATTTGTTTCTCACTTTCATTTTTAATATTTTATTTATTATTTTTCGTTTATGTGTATCAGTGTTGCATGCATGTAAGTGCACCCATGTGGTGCAATGCCTGCAGAGGTCAGTGGGTTCCCCTGCAGCTAGTGTTACAGATGGTTGTTAGCCACCATGTGGGTGCTAGGAATCGATCTTCGGTCTCTGCAGGAGCAGCCAGAGCTCTTAACCACTGAGCCATCTCTCCAGCCCCTCACTTTCATTTCTGTTTCTTTATTTTTCTTTCTCTTGTTCTTGTCCCTCACATAACATTCTTCTCTTCTTTTTTCTTTCATTTATTTAACCTTGTGGCTCTTCTACTTTTCTGCACCCTCTGCCTCTTTCATTTTTCTCATTCATTTCTTATTTCCATATTTATCTTAAATAATTTTTAACTTCAAAGCACACTCTACAGTGGTTTTGCCATTTGTATTTTATGGAAAAATAATAAATATATTTCTATATCATAGTACAGTTTGCTGCTGCTGTTGTAGTAGTATGTTTTCGCCCCTTGAGTTATACTAGGACTTGAACCACAAGAGAGGGCTACTCAATAATAAGATTCCCAACTAGAATCAGAAAATATTTGTGCAAATCATAACACAGAAACACAAGAAACATGAAAAAACAAGACAAATTTCTCCAAAGGATCATAATTCCTCAACTACAGAATTCAAAGGTATTGATATAGGTAAAATGTTAGCTAAAGATTTCAAAAGTTTAATAGTAAAAAAAATCAATAACTTCAAGTGGTATACAAACAAGTAGATTATTTCAGTCAGTGACTTGGAGAGGAAAGCGAAAAGCATAGAGAAAATGGGCAAAAATATGGATTAAAAAGTTGCCGATATGGTTGAAAATGCAGTAACTTGGATAAAACTCAGCAAGGAAGTTGATATTTTGAGAGAAAACAAAAAAGTTAGAAATAGCTATCTGTGAGCCCCACTAGACCCATGAATTCCCCAACCCTAGCATTTGCTGCCCACCATCCCAACTCCTAGTCCTGCTCCTGCTGTACAGATCTATGAACCCTTCAAACCCAAGAGTTCCCCCACACCCATGAGTTCCCTAAACCCAGCTTTGCATGTCTGCCATCTCCGCTCCCAATCCTCCTAGGTCCACCCCTTCCCCAACCCTGAGTACTTCCGGATCAGTTCCAAGTTCTGCTCAGGCTGTTATGCTTCATGCACCACCCACTAGACCTGTGAATTCCCCAATCCCAGCATTCTGTGTCCCACATCCCAGCTCCTAGTCCTACTTGAGTTGTATAGTACTGTCCCCCAACACCTGTGAGTTCTCCAACTCTAGCATTCTCTGTGCATCATCCTAGCTCCTGGGGGACTTAATTAGGGTCACACACCCCAGGGCACCTGACAGACCTGTGAATTCCCACACCCCCTGTGTTCTTTTTCTACTGTCTCACTCTCCTGGACCCAGCTCATGTTAGGCAGGCTTTGCTCGGGCCTAGCTTTATCAGTTCTACAGAACCTTGCTGGCCTTTGCAGCAATCATTATACTATCAGCTATAGCTGGGCCTGTGAAGCGTGTACATTGTTCCATGAAGATCCAGTCAAGAGTTACATTTGCACATTTTCTTGGTAATCACTGAATTAGAAATCATTCCCATCTGTCTACAAAAAAAATCAATGCTAACCTGTCTGCTAGTTTGTTTACCTAGCAGCCACCCATCCCACTCTGACCTTGTGGAATCTTTTATGGAATCTTAGATTAGATCCCTATCTGAACTGAGACTACTTCTTACACTGCATTTACACATCAACATGGAATGACCCCAAGACTGAATACAAAACACTACTCAGCTGGGTCAGAACCAGACAAGTTGGGGTAATAGCAAAGATACAAACCCACTCAACAAAAATGAAATAAGCTATCCATACCAAGAAAAACAACCAGTGACTAACTCCAGAGGCCTAGGCCCCATCACAAAAACACATCAATATAAGACCTCTAGAGAACAGTACCTGTGAGGTTTTCTGAGAAGGGCAACCTAGCTGATGCACAGGCAATTATTTCAAAGTAACAATTATAAATATATTCAAGGAAATGAAAGGGGATATAAATAAAAGGTTGAATGAAGACTGAAAACACAGTGGAGTGAAATAACTAAAATAATTCAAGACATGAAATTAGAATTTGATAGAGACACAGAATCTCTGAAGAAAAAAATAAACCAAAATAAAACTTGAAATGAAAAACTCAGAAAGTCAAACAAAAAGCTTTGGGGGGGGGCTCGCCAATAGATAGGATCCAGTGGTAGACATAATATGACAGTTTGAAGAAAAGGTTGAGGAAATAGATCATTCAGTCAAAGAGAATATTAAATCTAAAATAATCTGGGAACAGAACATGCAGGACCTCTGGGACAGTACACAAGACCAAATCTACAATTCAGATATAGAAGGAGAAGAAAGCCAGGTCAAAGGTACAGAAAATATTTTTAACAAAATCATAGAAGAAAATTCCCCAAATCTAAGGAAAGAGATGCTTATCAAGATGCAAGAGGCATACAGAACATGAAGGATAAGCCCAGAAAGGAAACTCCCACATCATATAATAGTCAAAACACTAAATGTACAGAACAAATAAAAGGTATTAAAGATGCAAGGGAGAAAGATCACATCATATAAAGACATGACATCAGAATAACAACTGGCTCTTCAACAGAGACTATGAAAACCAGAAGGCTTGTAACACTGACCTACAAGTCATGAAAGAACACAGATGCCAATCCAGACTACCATATCCCACAAATCTATCTGCTGTAATTGAAAGAGAAAGAAAACCTTTCCATGATAAAAACTGATTTAAGAGAATTAGGTCCACCAAGCCAGTTCTAAAGTATTCTAGAGTATACTAGAAGGAATACTTAGTTTGAAGAGAAAATTTAGATACCCAAGAAGAAGCAGGAAATAAACAATTCCTAAATACCTTATACCTAAAGAGGTATAAGAAAACAACACTACAACACCAACAAAAGAGGAGTGAATTGGTCAATAATAACTCTCAATGTTAACGGCCTAAATTCCCCAATAAAAAGATACAGACTAGCAAATTGGACAACAAAATAGATGCATCTTTTTCTTTCCTTCAAGAAACATACCTCACTATCAACACCACCTCAGGTAATGGAAAAAGGTATTCCAAGAAAATGGAACTAAGAATCAAGCAGGGATAATTATTCTAATGTCTGACAAAATAGACTTCAAACTAAAACTGGTCAGATGAGAATTAGAAGGACACTCACACTCATTAAAGGAAAAGTCTTCCTAGCATATATCACAATCCTAAGCATATATGCACCAAAGACATCAGCACTCAGTTTCATAGTTTTAGATCTAAAATCAGATTTGGGGCTGGAGAGATGGCTCAGCAGCTAAGATCACTGGCTGCTCTTGTAGAGGACCTGGGATCAGCTACCAGCATCCACATGGCAGCTAACGACCATTCATAACTCCAGTTCCAGGGGAACCGATGCCCTCTTCTGACCTTCTTGAGCACTGCATGACATGGATGCACCTACATAATGTAGGCAATACACTGAATAAAAATAATAAATAAAAGTTTTTTAAAAGTTAAAAATTACAGATTGACTCCAGAGGTAGTGGATGACTTCAAGACCCTACTCTCACCAAGACATAGGTCATCCAGGCAAAAACATAATAGAGAAGGCCTGGAGATAAATGACACCATAAATCAAATGGACCTAACAGACATTTCCAGAACATTCCACTGAAACATCAAACAATACACTTTCTTCTCAGCAGCCCATGGAACTTTCTCCAAAATCAACCACATATTAGCACACAAAACAAGTCTTCACAAATTTAGGAGAATTGAAATAACACCATGTATTCTAGTGGATCACAAAAGAATAAAGCTGGATATCAGCAACAACAGAAATGGGGGAAAGTACACAAGCTCAGAAACTAAACAACACACTATGGGATGAAAACTGGATCAAGGGAGAAATTAAGAAGGAAATTTAAGAATTCCTGGAGTTAAATGAAAATGAAAATAAAGCATATGAAATTATGAGGCTCAACGTAGCACCCCTAAGAGGAAAGTTTAGAGCACTTAATGTTTACACCAGAAAATTAGAGACGTTTCATGTTAATAACTTAATGGTAAACTCGAAGGCCTTGAAAATCAATAACAAATAAAATCTAAAAAGAGTTGATTGGAAGAGATAATCAAAATAAGGGTTAAAATTAATGAGATGATCATGTGGTTTCTGTTTTTGAGTCTATTTATGTGGTGAACTACATTTATTGATTTATGTTACATTGAACCATCTCTGCATCTCTGGGATAAAGTTGATTTGATCATGATAATAATCTTTTTGATATGCTCTTGCATTTTGTTCATGTATATTTGTTGAGAAATTTTGCATCTGTGTTCATCGAGGATGTTTTAATTGGTCTATTGAAATTATTTCTGCCATATGCATGTATGTAGTTTTGCAAACTAAATGCAAGAGCACATCAAAAGACTTTTCACAAAATTTAACATCCCTTCATAATAAAAGCATAGAGTATCTAGGGACATATGGTACATATCTCAACATAATAAAGGTAGTATACAGCAAGCCCACAGCCAACATCATATGAAACAGAGAAAAACTCAAAGCATTTCCACTAAAATCAATAAAAGACAAGGGTGTCCACTCTATCCATTCCTGTTCAATGTAGTGCTTGAACTGAGTAATAAGACAAGTGAAGGGCATAAAGGGGAATACAAAATGGAAAGGAAGAAGGAAAAATGTCCTTATTTGTCCTTGAACTCATAGGTACAAAGAAAGAGTATCTGGACCTTGATAGTACAGGCATTAGTTCTAACAGTTGAAATGAGACCTCATGAAACAAAAAAATTCTGTATAGTAAATGACACCATCATTTGGGTGAAGGGGCAACCCATATAATGGAAAAAATACCTGTATCAGCTATATATTGGATGGAGGGTTAATATCTGTGATACACAAAGAACTAAAAAAACTACATGTAAAAAACTAAATGACACAATTAAAAATTGGGGAAGGATATAGAGAAATATCAAATGATGAAACTCAAATGACTGAGAAATATTTAAACACATGTTCAACATCTTTGGCCATCAGAGAAATACAAATTAAAAACTACTTTGAGATTTCACCTTACTCCAGTTAGAATGACTAAGGCCAAAAAAAGAATGATGACAAATTCAGTGAGGATTTGGGAAAAAGGGAAAGCTTATTCACTGCTGGTGGGAGTGCAAACAGGTTCAACCACTATGGAAAGCAGTGTGGAGGTTCCTTAAAATCTAAAAATTGTTTTACCATATCACCCAGCTACACCATTCTTGAGCATATACCCAAAGGATTCTCTATCCCACTACGGAGATACCTTTTCATCCATTCTCAAGTCTCTATTCACAATAGCCGGGAATGGAAACAACCTAGATATGCATCATATGACGAATAGATAATTAAAGAATGCTTGGTAGTGATGGACACAAAGAGGGACAGTGAGGTATCTAATAATAAAATATCACACAGAGACAATTTAACATTAAGAAAGCTGGGGACCAGGAGGTGCCCTGTGTCCCTAACTCTCAAGGTTTTAATTACTGGGATGGGTTGCTCCAAGCAGGTATTCAGGAACAAATGGTATGCAGATTAAAGGACATTTCTCTGCAGGAGCTCAGCAAACAATTAGTAACAAAGTGTAGTCTGTTTAACAGTAAGGTATAGAGCAGATAGTCACACAACAATGTAAATAGGCATAGTTCTTTTAAAATCTAATCTAAACATAAACATAAAGGACACTGCACTTCAGAACACTGTGTTGGCATATATGCCTATCTGGTTCTACCATCATAGGCAATCTTGGCTACTGGCAACTTTGCACATGTAGTCGAGCATGTTTTCTGCAGAGTTCAAACAGGGCAGCGATCTCCAACAAAAGTATGGTACATTTATGCAATGAAATATCATTCAGCTGTTAAGAAAAACAAAATTACAAAATTCACAGGTCAATGAATGGAACTGAAAACAATCATGTTAAATGAGGTGACTCAGACCCAGAAAGACAAATGCTTTACTTTTCTGTTGCTGTACTAAAACACCTAGATTAAGGCAAATTATGGAAAGAGAAGTTTTCTTGGTTTATGGTTCTAGAGGGATAAGAGTTCATCATGATAGGGAAAATATGGCAGGAGACAGCCAGAGCAGAAAACTGAGAGCTCACATTGGCAAGGAGGCACAAGAAACAGAGAGAAACTAGAAGTGAGACCACCCTATGATCTCTCAAAACCCACCCTCCTGCAAGTCTGTGCCTCCCAGGGTTCCCATGATCACCCTAAACAGCACTACCAACTGGAGACCGTATACGAAATGTTTAAATACTTAAGAGCCTATGGGGGATATTCCTTATTCAAATCACCATATCCTCCCTTTTTCCATGTATATCACAGTGGTGTGGGTTTCTTTGTGTAACTGCCCTGTCTAAAAAAGTTTCCTTGCATTCAGTTGCCACCTGCAGCTCTTATGTCTTTCGATCCCTTCTTCTGCAGTGATCCCTGAGCCTTGGGAGGAGAGACTATAATATAGGTGTGCCATTTAGGACTGACTATTACACAGTCTGTTGTTTTCAGCTTATTGAATGGGTGTGTGTCTTTGTGTTAATCACCATCTGCTGCAAGAAAAAGCTTCTCTAGTGAGACTTGAGAGATATACTAACTCTTGGGTATAACAAGAAACCATTAGGGGTCAGTTTATGCTGTTTAGCAGAATTAAATGATAATAGGTTCTCTCCTATGACCTGTGACCTGTCTAGCTACTGGTTCTTGGCCCTGATAAAAGTACAAGGTATGGGCTTCATCTTGTGAAGTGAACCTTAAATCCAACCAGAAAGTGGTTGGTTACTCCAGTTAAGTTTATGCCACTATTGCACCAGTGGGCATATCTTGTCAGGAGAGTCATTATTATAGTTTGCAGGGTTTACCATTGGGTAAGGTTGATAATTACCTCCAGTAGCATGCACAGTACCTTCCAGCACTATGAAAGCTAGCTGGTAGAGATGAAGTGTCAAGGTCTGTGCAAGCTTGATATCTCCATGTTTTGTCGATGACTCACATACATAGTGTCTTCAGAAGTAGGGTATTATTAAGTTCTAGCAGGTAACTAAGAACAACAGAAATAGCCAGTATTGTTTGGGAATTTTTGGGACCCCTGGCCCTGGTCACCAACATCAAAAAAGGGAGACCATCTATTACATTTTATTTGCTAGACTGTGGTATATGGTCCCTCTGTTATAGGGTAACTCAATTAAAACTTCTTTTATATTTTATATGCATGTATATCTATATATCTATATATCTTTTATATTTTATATGCATATATATCTATATATATTTGAAACAAGGTCTCCCTGTAGCTCCAGCTGACCTAAAACTTGCTATGTAGACCAGACTGGGCCAGAGGTCCACCTACCTATCCCTCCTAAGTTCTCGGATTAAAGGTGTGTGCCACCATAACCAGTCTGTAGATGTATATATTTTAAGATCTTTCTATGATAGTAGATTTCCATATGATTTTTCCAAAAGGCCTTTAGTATTAGTTACTCCTCAGCATACTTCCTCCTCTCTCCTGCCCTCCCATTCCCCACCCCATTTAACACTTTCTAGTCTGTTATTCCCTTCCCCCCATTTATATCACAGTATTCTATATCTTCCCTTCCCAAGAACCCCCATCCTCCACGGCCCATTACTAGTTTCTTGACCTCTGTGGATTTTTCAACTGAAACACACATATCTAAAGATTCAAAGCTAGGATCGATTTATGAGAGAGAACATGTGGTGTTTGCTTTTCTGGATTTGGTTTACTTAAAATGTCTAGTTCCATCCTGTGAATTTCATGATTTCTTTTTCTTTACAGCTCAGTATTCCATTGTGTTATTCTTACATATTTTTGTTATTCATTCATTATTCGATGGATATTTAGGTCATTTACATTTCCTAGCTTTGTGACTAGAGTAGTAATGAACATGCATGAGCAGGTGTCTCTAGAGTAGGATATACAGCTCATTGGGCATATGCCCAAGAGTGGTATTGCTGGGTCATGAAGTAGATTTATTTCCAGCTTTTTGAGGAATCTCCACATGGATTTCCATATTGGTTCCATCTGTTTTCACACTCATCAACAGTCAATAAATGTTCCCTGCATCCTCACCAGCATTTGGCATCATCTGTTTTTGGATCCTAGCCATTCTGACTAGAGTAAGATGAACTCTCAAAGTAGTTTTAATTTGCATTTCCCTCATGGCTGAAGATGTTGAATATTTAAAAATTCATATATCGCAGCTGGGGGCACTGACAACAGAGGGGACAGTAACAGGGATGACAGAGTATATGGGCTCCAGTGGGGGGGGAGGCTATGGAAGGGTGCCATTTGGGATGTGAGTATAAAGAGGAATAAGATTGTTTGAGATGTTCTGCATGAAATATACAAAAAATCAATAAATATATAAATCAATCAATATATCAGAAGAATTTTTCATTTATTTTTAAGAACTTTCTATTTAGTTCATCTTCTCAATTTTTAATTGGACTGCTTGTTTTCTTGATGCTTAGTATTGTTTTAGTTCTTTGCATATTCTAGATACTGACCCCCTGTTAGACATATAACTGATAAGATTTTTCCCATTCTGTAGGCCATCTCATCAACTGAAGGATGATGTCTTTTACTGTACAGAAACTTATTAGTTTTATGAGAACCTATTAGTCAATTGATGGTCTTAATACCTACACTGTTAAGGTACTGTGCAGAAGGTTTTTTTCTGTGCCTATAAGTTCTAGTGTCTTCCCTACTTTCTCCTGTGTCAGATTCAGGGTATTAGGTCTTACATTGAAGTCGTGAATTCATTTGGAGCTGAGTTTTGTACAGCATGAGAGATAGGGATCTGATTTTACTCTTCTATATGTAGTTATCCAGTTTGACCAGCACCATTTGCTGAAAATGATGTCTTTTTGTTAATGTGTATTTTTGACCTCTTTGTCAAAAATCATGTGAAAGTGAGTGCATGGACTTAAATCTGGTTCTCAGTTCTATTCCACTGATCAATGTGTCTGCTTTAAGTAAGGAAGATGAAGGGGATATGAGTTGGAAGGGAAGAAGTCAGAATTTCTTATTTACAGATTATGTGATTTTCTCTATAAAAGGCCTTAAAACTATTACAGCTAGTAAACACATTCAGCAGAGTAGCAGGAATGAAAAATAACACACAACAGTCAGTAGCCCTCCTGTATGCTAACAATGAACATACCAAGAAAGAAACCAGTGAAATGAGCCCATTCACAACAGCATCAAAAATCTATCTTGGAATAAATCTAATCAAGGAACTTAAAGACTTGCATAGTAAAACCTTTAAGATACTGAAAAAAAAAGAAAGAAATTTAAGAAGCTACCAGAAGATGGAAGACCCCACATGCTTATGGCTCTGTAGGATTATCATTGTGAAAACTACTGTTCTTCCAAACACAATCTACAGATTTAAGGCAATCCCCACTAAAATTCCAGCACAACTCTTCACAGGAATTGAAAAAATGATCTTAAATTTCATATGGAAACATGGAAAACAAGGATAGCCACCAAAACAATCCTGAATAATGAAAGAAGAGCTGGGATAATCAGCATCCCTGATTTCAAATTATACTACAGAGCTAGAGCAATAAAGACTTTACCTTGTTTTTCATTTTCTGAATTTATTTTTCGTTTTTTATGTATATGAGTGTTTTTACCTGCATGTATGTAAGTATACCTGTGTCATGAAATGCCTGTAGAGGCCAGAAGAGGGAGACATAGCTTCTGAAAAAGCAATTATGGGTGGTTGTTAGCCATCATGTGGGTGCTGGGAACCAAATCTAGGCCATTTCTCTAGTCCCTAACCTTATTTAAAAAAATACTCATTAAAAAATTGTTTGTGCCCCCCTTCTATTTATCTATTTTTGTTTTTGAACTTTTTCATTATTGGAGTATAATTTTCTTAATTTTTTCTAATCTATTTTTTGTCTCCTTCAAATCTTACGTTTCCACTTTCTTTCTCTTTTATTTTGTTTGTCCTTGCTTCTCCTCTGTATCTCGTGTCTTGCCTCCTTCCTTTATCTTATTCATTTCATATTTCTCCGCTTATGCTGACTAATTTCTAACTATAGCACATTGTGCTATAGTTTTGCCATTTTAAGTTTTATGGTCAGTGATGGCATAGTAATGGGCCATAAAATTTTAAGTGAATTTCTGCATCTTGTATTGTTTCATGTTGTTTCTACAGGAGTTTGTTTTCTCCTCACTGAGTGGTACTAGGGATTAAGCCTTCATGTCATGTCTAGAATACACTATCTAGCAGGAGGCATCCTGGTCCTCTGGCTCTTACAATCTTTCTGCTCCCATTTCCATGATGTTCCCTCAACCCTGGTGTAATTGTATAATATAGAGTCATCAGTTGGAGCAAGGAACCACATTGTCACTTATTTTCTGCATTTCAATCACTTGTGAAGTTGTCTTCCTATAGCCCCAGCTGGCCTATGTAGACCAGGATGGCCTCGATCTCACAGAGATCTGCTTGCCTCTGCCTCCTGAGTGTTGGGATTAAAGGCATGCATCACTATGCCAGCTCATAAAAATAAGTTTCTTTCATAAGTGGTGAGGGCTACATTTGTATGTGAATATCAGGAAATTTATTTAGGATATGGTAAGAAATTACATTTTAGGAAAATGGCAGTACTAGGGTCTCCTCTAGGCTAGATCACATCTCCAACCACAGGTACTTAGCTATTTTAACTGTTCTAGGCATGGATTTCTTCCCACTGAGCAGGCCTTAAGCCCAATTAGACAGCAGTTGATTACTACAACATAAAAATGCCACTATTGTATCAATAAAGACAACTTGCTGGGTTGGTCCTTGCTGTGATTTGTAGCGTTTACAGCTGGGTAGGACTATTGACTGCTTTTCTCCCCTGGAAACTTGAATAGTACCTTTTGGTACTATGAGAATTAGTCCTCAGAGAGGAAGCTTCCAGATCAGTTCCAGATCAGTTTCTCCAACTCCTGTGTCCAAAGTGTGTGGTTTCTTCAGAAACAGGGTCTTTCTTTTAAGTTCTGGGAGGCAACAAAGGGCTATGACAATAGTCTATGTTATTTTTGGAATCTGTTAGGCTACTATAACCAGTAACTAGAAGGGATATTTTCCTTGCCTGGCACTAGGATTTTTTTAAGATTAATTTCACCTATACACACGTACTTACATATGTATTGTATGTATATTTTTAAGTAATCTTATGAAATAATACATTTCACAATTTGTCCAATATCCTTAGTATTATTTATCTCATTCATCCATTTCCCCTTGTATTATCTTCATTCCCCTCTCCCCAAAGTCTCTCCCATTTTCCCCCTCTATAGTGCCTGATTTCCTACTATCCACCTTCTCAAGCTCCTTCCCTCTTCCCCCATGATCATGTTTTACTTTCCTGACACCTGTGGTTACTTCAGGTTATAGACTCACATATAAAAATCGGGACTCAGGAACTACAAATGAGAGAGAACACGCAGCCTTTGTCTTTTTGGGTCTGGGTTATCTTACTCAGCATAATTTTATTCCATTTACCTGCAAATTTCATGATTTATTTTTTCTTTACAGCTAAATAGAATTCCATTGTGTGTGTACCACATTTTCATTATCCATTCACCAGTTGAGGGACATTTAGGCTGTTTCCATTTCCTGGTTGTTGTGAAAAGAGCAGCCACAAACATGGCTGGGGAAATACCTCTTTAATAGGATATCTAGTTATTACTCCAAGGATTGGTATAGCTGGGAATGTGGTAGAACCATTTTTATTTTTTTGGTAATTCTCCACATTGATTTCCATAGTGACTGCACCATTTTGCAATCCTACCTACAGTGAGTGGGGATTCCCATTTCCCCATACCCTTGCCATTTTCTGTCAGTTGTTTTCTTGAACTTAGGCACTATAACTGGTATAAGATGAAATCTTAACATAGTTTTAATCTGCAGTTCCCTGACTGTAAAGGATATTGAATATTTAAAAATATTTCTTTGATAGATTTATTTCTTCTTTTTAGAACTCTCTGTTGAAATCTTTAGCCCGTTTTTAAATGGAGTCATTTGGGGTTTTTTATTCTTTGTGTTTCTAGTTCTTTGTATATTATGGAAATTAATTCTCTGCCAGATATACAGTTGGCAAAGATTCTCACCTGTTCTGTGGGTTTTCTCTTCACACAATTGATTATTTATGTTGCTGTACAGAAGCTTTTTAGTTTTATGACTTCCCATTTGTTAATTGCTGACCTTAATTCCTAAGTCCTATTTAAAAATCCTTTCCTGCACCTATGTTTATTAGGGTACTGTCTACGTTTTCTTCTAAAAGTTTCAGCATTTCAGATTTCACATTGAAGTATTTGATTCACTTGGAGTTAATTTTTGCTCAGTATGATAGATATGGAACTAATTTTATTCTTCTACTTGTGGATATCCAGTTTTCCCAGCACCATTGAAGATGCTTTTCTCAAATGTACAGTTTGGGACACACTAATGCTTGAGTTTTTTATTTTGTTCCATGTCTGTTTTTGTGCCAGGACCATGATGTTTTTATTAACATATCTGTGTAATATAGCTTAAAATCTTGTATGGTGATCCATCCAGCATCATTCTTTTTGCTCAGGATTTCTTTGGTTATCTGCGTTCTTTTGTGCTTCCATATGGATTTTAGGACTTTTTTTTTCTGTGAAGAATAACATGGGAATTTTTTTGAATTAGAATTACACTGAATCTGTCAATTGCTTATGGTTGGATGGTGATTTTCACAACATTAATTCTTCTATTCCATGAGAATGAGAGGTCTTTCCATCTTCTAGTGTCCATATATGGTGGGGAGGTAGTAAGGGAGTACAAATGGAGGAGGGGATCTAAATGTGATCAAATCTATTGTACCAAATTAGATAAATTCAATTGAGAAAAGAGAAGAAAACAACAAAGAAACTCTTAAAATTATCAGCGAACATGGCACGCCCATAAGCTAATAGTTTCTCACTATTGGAAAATAACGATGATAAAAATAGTTGAAATGCTAGAAAAGCATTTTAGAGTCCCATCCTTAAAAAGGATCAATGTTCAAAAAGGGAACTCAAAGAAATAGATAATGAATCCAGTTCAAGATCTGACAAGAACTTTATAAAACCATTTCAAAACACAAAGAAGAACATTTTCAAGTTGGATGAAAATATCAGTAACATAGAAGAAAAAAATTTAAAACAAGGAAGTAAAATCCAGCAAGAAAACCGATATACTGAAAAAGAACAAGACACTACTTCTCAATATAAAATAATTAATAGGGCTGGAAAGATGGCTCAGCATTTGGGAGCACTGACTGCTCTTGAAGAGGACCCAGGTTCAATTCCCAGCACACACATGGTGGCTAGCAACCATTAGTAACTCCAGTCTCAGGGGATCTTCTGCCCTCTTCTGACTTCTGTAGGCATTGCATAACATAGGTGCACTTACATGCATTCAAGCAATACACTCATACACATAAAATAAAAATAATAAAAATAAGATCTATGTGTGTTTGCTTATGTTTACAGTACCACACTTGAGTTTCCTCCCATTGAGTGGGCTTTTAGTCCAATTAGGTAGCTGTTGATTGCCCCCAAGATAAAAGTGCCACTACTGCACTACTGGCCATTGATCTCATTATTTGGTCTTGAGGCTGGTTTTGGACCATTGATTGATGTTTTCCTTTGGCACCTTCATAGCTCCCTCCAAAGCTATGAGAGCTCGCCTTCAAGGGAAGTAGCTTTCAGGTGAGTTGCAGCTCTGTTGTTCCAAATCCTGTGTCCAAAGTATGTTCTGTCTTCAGCATTAGGGTCTTACCTTCAAGTTCTGGAAGGAGATCAAGGGCTGTGGCAATAGCCTGAGTAATTTTGGAAGTCTCTTGGACTGCCCTGGCCAACAACTGAAAGGAAGGTTTCTCCTGTCTGGTTCTGTTTCTTGTTATGTAGCCTTTCATTATACACATGGCACATCCCTAGACTAATGTGATTTCTTACTATGTGAAAAATATGTATCCTTACATTTACAGACAAATATCCCAGTCACCACTCATCAAAGAAGCTCATTTTGCACCAGTTGGAGACTATTACCAAGTACCACAACTGGTCACTCATGAACATTGTCTATGAATTTTGCAGGCCTAAGTGAAACATCTACAAAAAAACAAGGGTAAAGAAGAGGACACTAATGAATCTCTCAGTTCTCATTAATGGAGCTCCTTCATGCAGCAGAGGGCCAGGAACACGAAAGATCACAAATGGCCAAAGCATAGAGATCAAGAGTCTGCTGAATGCTGGTCCTTGGACAGGACTCATATTAAACTTCACCCACCCAAGGCTCAGGGACCAGCACAGAAGAGGGGGCAGAAAGATTATAAGAGCCAGGGAGGAGGTGCATGACCATATTGAAACAAGCTCCTGGGAACCTGCTCATATGATTCTATGGCAATGGTACCAACATACACAAGTCCCGTGAAAACTCAGGCAGACAAAAACCCAGCATAGAACTGGGAAAATGATCAGCAGACCCCAATCTTATCTGAAGAAATATTGGCAACTGATTGATACTAGATGAAGAAGAGCTGATCTTCTTAAAACAAGGGACTCTAGATAGGCTGACTAGACCTCAGTGGATGGACTTGCAGTGGGGATTGTTTGGGGACGCTGATTTGACACAGTGGGCCCTAACAGGAATGACAGAGTACGTGGGTTCCAGTGGGGGGAGCTATGGGAGGGTGCCGAAGGGGACAGGGGTATAAAGGTGATTAAGATTGTTTGAGATGTTCTCTATGAAATACACAAAAATTCAATAAAAACAAATTTAAAAAATTAAAATTAAACAAATCATTTAATAAAAACAAACAACAAACAAAAACAAACAAACAAAAAATCCCAGCAGAAAGCATGTCAACAAAAAGACCAGGCAGGAAAACTGGTCCCAAGGTTGGAGGACAAGGTCAAAGTAATAATACATACAGACATAAATAAAGAAAAATATTAGTGAGCATAACCAAAACTTCCAAGAATTATTGGATGCATTCTAGAGGCCAATCATAATAATCCAAGAGATCTAAGAAGGAGCTGAGAAAATTCCAATGGCCTATGCAACAAAATAATATCACAAAATCCCCCAAATCTAGAGAAAGATGTCAAAACACAGGAGGCAGAAACAGACAAGACTAGATAAGCACATCTCCACTGCATATCACAGGAATGGTGTCAAAAATACAAAGCAAACCAACAATGCCAAAAGCTACAAATCAACATATAGACTTATCAGAATATCCAATCTTTTGTCAGCAACCCTAAAAGCCAGGAAACATGAGATGTTATATTTCAAGCCATTAAAATAAATAATTGTCAACCAACTGCCATACTCAGGATAATTATCTGTTAAAATTGATGAATAAAAACATTTCAATACAAGCACAAGTTAAGGGAAGTCATGACAACCAAGCCAGCACTGAAGACAATTCTTAAAGGAACGGTATGTGCAAAGGAAAAATAAGATAGCTTCACATGTGAAGTAAAGGACAAAGTACACTTCACGACATTAACAAATGAGCAGAGGAGAACAGGGAAGAAATCAATCATGTCTGACAAAACAAATCAGGAAATATCCAACACTACCAGGATGGGAAGTAAAGAGCTACCAATAAGTCAACCACAAACAACAAAGTCATAAACAATGTGATTTCTTACTATGTGCAAAATATGTATCCTTATACATAAACAAATCCTTTTCAATTATAGCCTTGCGTGCGGATGGCTATGACTCAACAATTTAAAGTGACACAGACTAACTGACTAGACTGAAAAATAAGACACAACTTTTTTCTCTAAGAAATCTGCATAATGAGGAAAAACATCCAAAAACTGAGAGTTAAGGGTTGGAAATGAGACCACAAAGCAAATGGATGATGTAATCAAGCTGGTAAAGCAACTCGCATATATGATAAAGGACACAGATGCAAAACTTGTCCCAAGAGATGAATGCAGACACTGCATATTAATACAGGGAACAAATCAAGAGGATATAATTTATTAATGCTCTGAATCTTGGGTTTTCCAGTTTCATAAAACAGACACTGAAAGGCATAAAGTACCCCATAGTTCCCAACACAGCAATAATGGAAGACTTTTTCTAGGTAGCTCTTTTAAACTAAAAACCAGCAAAGAAACTTCAAAGCTAAATTGCACTATAGAAGAACTAAATTTAACAGATACCTGCAGAAAATTCTGCTCAAAATATAGGGGATACACATTCTCACTGGCACATGGAAATGTTTCTAAATTTGACCATGTATTAGACCACAAGGCAAGCCTTAACAAATACCAAACAAATGTAACAATTCCCTGCGTCTTATCAGATCATACTGAATAAAACCGAAAATAACTAGAAAGACTAAACTCAGAGAATACGCAAATAATTTTAGTCTGAACAATAAACATTTGAGCAACCAGTGGGTCATAGAAAAAATTTAAGAATTTATAAAATCATCAAAATGAAGTCATAAGTTACATAAGTCAAGGAAATTCTAAGAGGACAGTAAATAGATGTGAAGTGTTCACATTTTAAAAAATTAAAGAAGGGGCTGGAGAGATGTGTCAGCGGTTAGAGCACTAGCTGCTCTTGCAGAGGACCTGGGTTCAATTCCCAGCACCCACATGGCAGCTAAGAACCATCTGTAACTCCAGTTCCAGGGAAATCTGATGCCCTCTTCTGAGCTCTGTGGGCATTGCATGACATGGAAGCCCTTACATACATGCAGGCAATATACTCATTCACATAAAATAAAAATAATAAAAAATATTTAGTAAAATTTAAAAATCAGAGATAATTATGTAGTTTCTGTCCTTGAGTCCATTTATGTGGTGGATTGCTTTTATAATTTTTGTATGCTGAGCCACCTCTCATCTCTGGGATGAAGCTGACTTGATCATGGTGAATAATCTTTCACATTTTTTATTGAGCTTTTTAAATTTCATACACCATTTCCCACTCAAATCCAGGCCCCCTCCCCCATCCATTTCTCCCCCATTCTCCCACCAAACCCTGTGTACTCTTTCATACATGCTGAGTCCTGGTGTTTGTACCCAAATGTCCTTCAGTGTAAATGCATCCACAGGAGTCTAGTCAGTGAATAATATTTTTTATCTAATCTTGCATTCAGTTTGCAAATATTTTATTGAGACTATTTCCATCTACGTTAATCAGAGATAATGGTCTACACTTTTTTTTTGTCTTTGGAGCTTCGGTTTTCATATCAGGGTAATGCTAGCTCTGTGAAAAGAGTTTGGAAATGGTTCTTTACTATTTTACAGAATAATTTGAGGAGTACTGGTATTAATTCTTTAACTATCTGCTAGAATTCTCCTCTGTGTTCACCTTGTTCTGGGCTTAATTTATTTGGGAGATTTTAAATTTCTTTTTAGTTTTATTTGGGAGACTTTAATTCTGCTTCTATCTCGGTTGTTATGGGTGTATTAAAATAATTTACTTCATCTTGATTTAATTTTGTTTGGTCATATATATCTAGAAATTCACCCATTTTGATTTTTCAGTTTACATGTTAACAAATAAAAAAGCAAATATTAAGAATGAATATCTTTGAGACTAGAGTCACATCCTGACATGGTTACTTGTCCTGGTGTGCTAGAGTTCTTGAAGAAGATCTCCTGGTCTTGGTTCACTGGTGGGAGCTGTCAGAACCCCTATTGGTGCCAAGATCAGAAATATATCATTTAAAACAAAAAGAATGAATTATCTCTTTTGAAGTTGTTGACTGGAGTATGCCATAAGACCTCAGATAGTGTTTGCTAATGCCATTGCTCTTGGTTACCCACAAGAACTTGAGAATTCTTGAGACCGTATTGCTGAAGATGCTACACACAAGAATCACAGAACAAACTAGACATCAAGTTGATACTGATCTCTGATAGATGAAGAAGCTGATGGATGAATCGGGTTGATTGGGAGAAAACACTAGGACACAGATAAAATTCCTGCGGAATAGAGTTTATTAGCAAAGGAAACCTCCCACTGGACAGATTCCCTTCCAGCTAGTGAAAATGTCTGTCCTCAGGCCGTGAGCTGGGGTCTTTAAAAGGAGGGCTTTGGGGGTGCAGAAGGTGGGAGATCAAAGGGAAAGTCTGCTGTGCTGGCCAAAAGGTGCAGAAGTCTTCTCGTGACCTCCAAGACCAGGGTGCTTATCCACTCAGTTCCTGGTTCTCAGGGGCTTGCAGAACCCATGAGGCCTTGTTGGGGGGAGGGGTGGGCTGCTGTGGATCTAAACCCTAACATTCCAGCCTTTTTTGTTATAGGATAGAGGCACCATTGTTATCTTGCTACTTCCTGCTGGACAAGGTGGATGTGGGGGGGCTGGATTAGGGTTGGATCAGACAACAGGGGTTCTCTCTTTGTGCATCTAAACAGGGTCCTCGATGGTTGACAGATGCTCATATACATGTGGAGGGAAGGAAAGTAAAAACTGATTAAAATTAGTATGAGTTAGTTTTTGGATTTTGTCCTGAAAATATTTGTAGAGGCAAGGAGCAATGGTTAGCATCAAGGCAATAGTTTTCTTTTTTTTCTGCCAAGGCTGGACTTGAGAGTGATGGACTCAGGATTTGTTTTCAGGCATTTTGATAGCTATTGGAGTGGCTAGAATCAGTGTCTACCTCTCAAAGGCTTTGAGGTAGGGAGAGAAATCAAATTTAGCCATCATTTAATTTTTTAGGCTAGAACAATAAGGGTTGTCTCCCTTAGCTGTAGGTGGGCACTACAGTATTGCAGACCAAGATTTGAAGTCTTGCATCTGGATAGCATTGTCTTATTAGGAACAAAATCACCAATGAGAGATAATTGTCTAAATAACATAAGAACTTAAGTCTAATGTCTGGATTGTATAATCACTTGAACTCTTAAAATATACTGATGGCTTTAATTTTTGGTTATACTTTCCTTTTGGGTATTTAAGACCATACTGTTGGCCCAAATAAATCAATTTATTGGTCATATGAGGTCATATGAGGATTTGGTCCTCAGGGGCCATCGGGGGAGCCCCTGGCTCCTCAGGCTTTTCTTTTATCAGATCCATCTACGTAAAGATAAATCAAGAGGTCCTGCTTGACTGAGGCTTCACTTGGAAGCATGGGGGAAATGTTTTCTCTGTGTTAACCCTCCTCATTGTAGACAGGACACTGGTTCAAGCCCATCTTCTGGGGTCTCCATGGCCTCCCTGAACAAGAGGACAGGTGACTCACCACAGTTACAGAACATTTCAAGAGATGCTCCATAGCCCTCTGGAACTTACTTGACCTTGGAGGGCAAGGAACAAAAATTTGTCCCTTTAAGTCCCTCTGACCAGATTAGTATAGGCCTCAAAATCTGGCTATTAAACATCCAACAAGGTTTGTTACACCAGTCTGGTACTTTTAATTACCATGTGCTATGTAGCTAAAGCTTGGGCAACATTCTTAAATAAACCTTGACTAGACATCCTTAGATTAGTTGACTAGCTATGACCTTAGAAATTTTAAGATTATCTATATATTATCTTTGTCTCATTTTAAATTTATAGAAACACAGTGGGTAGGTGCAATGGGGAATGGCTGAGGTGGGGTTCAGAGGTAAGAATAGAAATAGGGTCAGTAAAAAATTCATTCCTGGATTGGTGTTAAGGGAGGGATCCTCGAGATTTTCAATTTAAGAGGCCTGATACTGGTGGCCTGTGTTTCTTGGCTGGTTTTAATTTGGAGAGAAGAATCCAACCATGTTGTCCCAAGAGCTTGGCTGCCATCAGGGTAGACAGGATCTCCAGGTGAGGACAGGTCCAATGCAGCTGGAGGGTTTCCTTCACTCCTTTCTGTTGGGTGTGAACCTGCAGGTAGATATGATCTCCAGGTTGAAGTGGGTGGTTAATTTTGCCTTTAGAAGCCTGAGGCATAATCCGGTCAGCATGTTCCCTGAGTAGTTTTCTTAGAAGGGTGAAGGCAGGTAGAGGGGAGGGATGCTGGAGTAAGAGGTCATCTTTGGCTAAAATTAGGGCCTTGGTGAGTGCCCCAAGTTTGGCTTTTTGTGACGTGGTTCCAAGTGGCAGGGGTCCTGACTTGATGACATCTGTGAGAGACACTATGGCATACCCTGCCATGCAGGACCCTTTTGGGGTGAGAGTTGAATTTCCATCCATAAACCAAGTCAGGGTTGGGTTTGGTAGGGGATCTGGGGAAATTAGGGGATCCCAGTAGGAGAGTTCCTGAAGAGTTTCCCAGCATGAATAAGTGAGCAGTTCACTGGAAGGGAGGAGGGAAGCTGGATTGAGAGGAGGGCAGGAATCAAGAGTGAGTGAGGGGTTTTCAATAAACGTGACATGGAAGAATTGCAGTTTAGAGGGAGCTAAATTGGCAAAAGACATGTGGGTTAGTAAATCCTTAAGCTGGTCGGGGGAAAGGACAGAGATGGGCTGACCAAAAGTGAGCTCAAGTCCCTCCTGAGCCAGGAGAGTGGCAGAGGCCAGAGCACGAAGACAAGGTTGCCACCCCTGGTTAGTGGTATCAAGGTGTTTAGACAGATAAGCTACCGGGGCAAAAGTGGGACCCCTTCATCTGTCCCAAAGACCCTAATTCCTGGCCCTCATTCTCAGTTGTATGGAGGAGGAATGGACATTCCAGGTTGGGGAGAGCTAGAGCTGGTGTCTTTAAGAGCGCTTCCCAGATAGTGTGGAATGCTGCCATAAAGGCCTCTAAGGGATCAGTGGGCTTAGGGGCTGTTCCCTTTGGAGGCTTCCTAGAGTGGCTTTGCCAAGAGGGCAAAGTTAGGAATCCAGGTGCACAGGTACCCTGCAATGCCTAGGGAAGATAGAATTTCTTCCTTGGTTGTGGGGGGGCTTTAAAGACCTTAGGTAATTTGTCCTCTCTATAGCTAAACGGCGGGATGTAGGTGTAAGAAGGAACCCCAAGTACTTTCTTCAGCTCTTTGTATTGCTTCTAGAACTCTCTGAAGGGTTTGTGGACATGAATTCCTTAAGCCTATTTATGTCATGGAAGATTTTTCTTTCCCCTTTGACTATAATAGACATTTTGGCTGGGTATAGTAATTTGTGTTGGCATCCGTGGTCAGTTAAAACTGGGAATACTTTGGTCCAGCTGCTTCTAGCTTTCATAGTTTGCACTGAAAAGTTAGCTGTAATCCTAATGGGTTTTCCTTTATATGTGACTTGTTTCTCTTTTGCAGCTTTTAATATTGTATCTTTGTTTTGTACGTTTAGTGTTTTTACTATGATGTGCCATGGAGAGTTTCTTTTCAGGTCTTGCCTGTTTGGCAAGTCCTGTAGTGTTGCTTTTATGAATTTTGGTGCACCAGAGTTTGGTGCATATGTTAAGGATTGCGTAATATCTTCTTGGTTAACTGTTCCTTTGATCAGAATGAAGTGACGGCTTAAGTCTATATAAAAAGTTATTTGGACAATTATTTCTCATTGTTTATTTTGTTCCTAACCAGAAAGTGCTGCTCAGATGTAACAGTTCAAATCTTGGTCTCCAATACTGTAGTGCCCACCTTGTAGCTAAGGGAGACAACCAGCTATTGTTCTAAAATGATGGATAAATTTGTTTTTGCCCCTATTTAGAAGCCTTTGAGAAGGAAGTGACACTGGTGCTAACTACTCCAACACCTATCAAAGTACCTGAAAGTAAATCCTGAATCCATCACTCCAGAGTCAAGCCTTGGAAGACAAAAGAAAAATGAGGAAGAATCCAATAGAAGGATGCTTTTAGAGGCCCTTGTCAAGATATTCCAATGCAAAATTGCCTTGTTCTGACTTTTTTCTAGTCCCCTGTCTAAAACTTGTAATGCTAATTACTCTTGCCTTTACTTCTCCTTCACATCTCCTATTCATGATTCGAGGACTTCTTTCCTTAGAGACAAGAGTTATGAAATTTGGGAGTCTTTTAGATAGACCCACTGAAGGGGTACTCCAATAGCCTCACCCTGCGTCCCTGCTCAACATGAAAGAAGCCATAGTGGTCGATGTCCCTATTCCCTACTGGCAACTTGGGTAACCCCTTAAGAGGATAGCATGATAAGAATAGGAGGTAGGAATTGGCTAGGCAGTTAGGGTAAAAAGACCCCAAAGAAATGTAGTCAGTTTCTTGGCTAAAAGTTAAAATGTCCTTGGGCCTGTTAGCAACATACTCTGTTCCCAAGGCCAACAATGTCAAAAGAATTTTGGAGCTCTTATCTACTTAAAACTTAAAAGACTTTAGGGTTACCTCTTCAGAGGGAGGAATTTTGGAGGAGAGGGTGTGGACATGGATTAGATCAAAACACCTTATATATATGTATGAAATTCTCAACAAAGTTTTTGTAAAAAAAAAAAAAAAAGAAGACAAGCACAAGGTGTGAGACCCTGAGACTTTGAGTAGGTGGTTCCCATAGGGCCAGATTATGTACAGAGTGAAGAGGAGATAGAGAAAGAACCAAGCAAATGGGGGTAGAGACAGAACCGAGCAGGCAGGAGACAAAGAAAATCCTCTCTCCATAGGGAGTGGAAGCAGGATCACGTGTCCTGGCAGGAAAGTGCAGTGGACAAGGAGGAGAGAGACGGGGATGGAGTAGGAGGAGAAGGGGTTTGGCATTGGTCATAAAAAACAAGAACAAGGTGAACCAGGCACCAAGAAAAGCATCTTTTTCTTAGCACGGATTTGAGTATGGGTTTGAGTTATTATTTTCCAAGTCCCAGAAGGCAGTGTCATGCAATCAGGTCATCAGGGAGAGGAAAGGTGAGACCCTGTCCTGGACAAGAAGTAGTGCAGGTTCCTATCTCTGGAAACAGCATCCCATATCCAGAGAAAGGAAGGAGTTTTCCAGCACACCAGTGTGATTTTGAGGCAAGTGAGATGAATGGAATACCCTGCAATGAGAGTGTGGTGCTACCAGCCAGTAGATGGAGCCAAAGTACAAGGAAATGGAGAGAGGTAGTGAGCCAGAAGGGAGGGAAGCTTGTGAAATGAGATGAGCCTGAGGTTTAGTAGAAGCTGAGGGAAGATGAGCCCGAGAGAGAGAGAGAGAGAGAGAGAGAGAAAGGGAGGGAGATAGGGAGAGAGGTACTTAAAATTAATTTATGTATTTTAGTACCAGGAATCATGTTGTACATTAAAGAGAATATTTTGGCCTGAAAAAATATTTTGGTGTTAATTTAACATTTTTTATTTGCATGAGATTTACTTAAAAATTAATATGATACCAAGTAAATTAATTTTAAGAAACATAAATTTATGTTGACTGTGTATACATGTTTAATTATATGCTCTTTGTTGAGAATGTGGTTTATCATTTTTTTGGTCTTTTTTTTTTTTTTTTTTGGGGCAGGGTCTCCCTGTAGCCTGAGCTGGCCTGGAACTCACTAGGTGGACCAGGCTGGACTTGACCCCACAGAAATCCGCCTGCCTCTGCCTCCCAAGTGCTGGGATTAAAGGTATGTGCCACCACACTTGGCTATTTTTAAACCAAAACACCTTTGAAGTAGACAAACAAAATGAATACACCTTAAAACAGCTTGAAAGTAAACTAAAAACAAAAATTGTGTTTAACAGGATTTTCCCCAACCATCTTAGATGTCATTTTGTATAGGTAATTAATGGTCTAAAGAAAGAGTTAAGTTTGCCATATAGATTTGAGGTAGCATCTTTTTCTCTTGAAGAGCTTAATAACTGAAGGGAGCTACTAAAACCTTGTCAATCTAAGAACATAAATCAGAGGAGACATGAAAGACAAAAGGAAACACTAACTGATTAGGTTAAGAATAAATAAAGTCTAAATAGTACTGAAAATAATCCCATTAGCTAGTTTCATTATAGATAGTAATAGCCTCTGTTGAAATTAATTTACACCTTAGCTCTTTTCAACTGCGCAGTGCCTTTACTCTTAGGCTGTTTGTTGTTTTCCTTTTCTTGTCACAGGGTCAGGGGGCCAGCCTGAACCTGGAAAAGAGTCTTGGAGAACACATCTTGAGATAGTAGGCTTGAGTCTGAAGTGGGAGGGCCAATTCCATCTCCAGAGTCAGCATCTCAGTGCACTCAAACAGCACATGACAATTTACCAATATAATTAATATTATCCTGACATTATAACTAGAAAGTACTTAGAGAATGAGGGGACATGAACATAAGCAAGCATAGAGCATCTGAGCATCAGAGAGGGAAATAACCCTATTCCAGAGAAAAACAGGCTTAGAATCACAATGTAGAAAGGGGAGGAATTAAGACCAGTAGAGGCTGCATCTCAAGCCTCTCACTCAGGTAGATTATTAATTTTCTCTCATTGTTGTAACTATGTGTTAGTAGTGGCTTGTTTCTTGTAAGGTTTTGGCCCTGGAATACAGCAAATTTCCATGTGCTTCACAGGTCTAGTCATCACAAAGTGTCAGCTCTCTTTGCACCTTGAAGGCATATGGCTAGAAAAACTTTAAGTTGCCTTTAGAAACTAACAACTATACTATGGAAAACAGTAAGAATTTAAAATAGTTATTTTTAGAAATTAGCAAATACCATATTAAAGATGTTAAAATCCAAAATGATTCATTTAAAACTACCAGATAAAGATGTCATGTGAACAATGTCAAAACCTAAAAAATAATTTCTTTTTAAAAAATCCATAAATATGTCAAACAATGTAAAAACTTAAAGCAATCATCTTTAAAAACCAGTAAATATACCATATAAGAAGTTAAAACTTAAAGTAATCCCCTTTAGAAACAGGCCAAAAAAATGTTATAATTTGAATGAACTACCATTGTAGAGATCTGGCATCACTCCCTTAGTCTGAGCTGGAAATGCATTTCTTATTCTATATTGTCAAGAAATGAATACAAAAATAAATTGCATGAGAATTATGATATATGACTAAATGTCTGAAGTTTAGGAAACTGCTAGGTACCCCTGGTACTGGTAGGTTAGACTTGATATAAAAGAAGAAAGTACCCCCATATATATGTGACCCAAATAGAAAAGCAAATCAAAGGAATCCATGTCTCTCACCAACCATTGCAGCTGTAATGACAAGCAAATTTCTCCAGATTTCTTCATTACTAGATATAAGCTCTGCTGGAAAAGAAACTCATGAGGGCAGCAGAAGGAACAGGGCATATAAGTTGCTGGATTATTGGTGGGAAAGCATATGTCTCACTGAGCACTGCCTGTGACTTTGCATGTATACTGAAATTTAAAATGGTTAGGTTTAGTTGGAAAGTAGCTGCCTGAATATTGCTTGCTTGGTGCCAAATAGGGCCTAAGATCAAAATATCGAGTCCCTTTGCCTGAGAAAATTTAGGAGAAAAAAATGGCTTTTAAAATCTTTTCTGCTTCTTCATGGGGCAAGCCGCCTGAAATTGTTTAAATGCTCCAGAGAAGCTGCCCAGCCAGCTTAGCCTATCTGGGTCGAAATGGGGAGAAAGGGTCCCCTAAAGGGTTCTTAGTCTCACTCATAAGAGAATTTAAGAATGGGCCCAACCGGAAACTTTTACCATTCTATTAGAATGGTAAAGAAAAAATCATCAGGGCAGGCTATCTGGCAATCTTGGCAGCTGCCTGGAAGGGGTGAATATAAGGAAAGAAAGCCATGGGGCCATGCAGGTTTAGAGCCTGCATGGGAGGTCAGACATGTAGTGGGCTGGCAGCCATATGCTGGGGAGTAGAAAGATTTAGAGAAAATTAAAGAAGTACAAGGTACCGGGAAACCTAAAGCATTAATGAAATCATGTTTAAAAGGGATATAAGGAAGAAATTTTTCTCTGGAAAATTTAGAAAAGCAGGTAGACTTACTGTCCTAGTTTGTTTCTTCATTGCTGTGACAAAACACTCTGACCACTACCAACTTGGGGAGGAAAGGGTTTATTCAGCTTACATCTTCTGGGTCACAGTTCATTAGGGAGCCCAAGGCAGGAACTCAGGGCAGGACCCTGGAGCAGAGACGATAGAGAACAGCTGCCTACTGGCTTGCTCCTCTGGCCTGTGCTCAACCTGCTTTCTTTTTTTTTTTTTCCTCCCTCCCTTCCCTCCCCC